>NC_028452.1:15104698-15156537 GCF_000263155.2 Setaria italica | reverse complement strand
ATTCGCTACCGGCATAGTGCATTCGGGTGCCGAAATGCACCTGTTTTGCATCATTTCTCGTGCCGGAACCGAATGCCCAAAAACACTCCCAAACATGTTCTAGGGTCTAATTAGAAAGATTGACACAAACGTGACAAGAACTTGAAACTCTAAACGACTAGACGCTAAGACCAGCAACTTGACACGACGATGCAACCGTTAATTCAATAAGCCCTAACTAAGCAGTAATAGTAAAAGGCTCAAAGGGTTTTTTGGGATTATGGAGAACTAAGCTACTAATTTTTTTTGGCCTTTTCTGGACTATAGGAAATTAAAAACAGCAAAGAACTAGAAGTCTCTCACCGATAAACCTTGCTCTGATTACCAACTGATATGAACCCGCTAGGGTTGATTCCCGATCTTTCGATGAGAGAGGCGTGGATAACTCGATTGGTGGATGGAGACGACGTTCACGGCCCGACTACAGCCTTCCAAGCTGCGCCTTAGCAACCGATACACCACCTCCAATGGCTGCCGCGATCTTGTGGAGCGCGTCACTCGGCCACTAGGGCACTCGTCCTGCAAGCAATCGAAGAACTAGCAAGAACAAGTATAACAAGTACTGAATTTACTAGATGAAGATGAAGGTTTCCAACTCAATCTCAATAAGGTGGGGTTCCGAAGACAGCAAGACGGGCGGCTGATCCAGCACGCGCGCTTACAGGCAAGTAGCGAGAGCTAAACTTGATCTAAACAAAACCCAATCTGTTTGTGGCGGCTCTAATCCTTATTAATGCCTAGGAGGACGACCAGGAGGGTGTTGGGGTCGTGCCCCAACCCTAGGACATGTCCCTAATGGACCCAACTTGATACACGGCCCATTGGGCCAAAATAAGGTGACGCAGCACCAGAAAACCGATCGGTAGTAAATTGGTCATTGCGACCGCCTAGGACCAGATATAGACTTGAGTCCAGATCCATATGAAAATAGACTTCATAACAAATCCGTGAAGTACTTGAACACCCCAATCCGTGTCCGTATGCGACCGTGGTGACCATCACAAGTTGGTACTGTCCTGGAGTCCGAATCCAGCCTGCGCGAGTCCGTTTCCCTTTCGGTCTTCTCCATGATTCCTAACCAAAACAAGAGTGCACGCGTCTCCATGGTCTAAATAGGATGGACAGGAACTCAAGAGTGAACTTACTTGATGATTAAGTTGACGAGCACGGGCGCGAGTTATCGGACCAGAAACTGGTACTTGTGTAGGTGTGGATGTATCGTTGGTGTTGATGTCCTCATCACGGGCGCTGGTTTAGCGAGTGGGTGAAGGCGTGGGACGACGACGGCTTTTCCGGCGAGCGGGCAAAGCTCCGGTTGGCGGGCGTGGATGCACGGCATGGGTGAAGGATGTGCTCGGCTGGCGATTGGCCAGCACGACGCTCATCCCATCTTGTCGTGGGCACGGGTTGGGCATCGAGGCTCCCATCCTATTGCTCCCCCGCCGGGGATAGGGTGCTGGCGAGCTGCCGATGGACGGCGGCCACGCGGCGGGCGACGTGCGGGCGAACATGCCTGGGCGCGCTGGCGTCGAGGCAAGGTCGGGCAGCGCACACTATCGACTTTGGGGGGGGGTACTCCGAAAGCCAAAGGGTCTTTTAACAAAAGTTGTTTGAAATTGAAAGTTTTACAACTCTTATTTGGGCAAAAGATTTAAGTTGGTATATAAAAACTCAAGTTTTAATTTTTACTCCAAAAAGAGCTTTTTAGGGTTAAAAAGGACATTTTATCTCTTTTGCTTAGCGACTAAAAATTGGTTTAGGTTTAAGTACACCTAACTAAGGCAGAGTTGTTACAGGAAGATGGCCGATAAGAAGAAGGAAAAGATTGCGCCGAGCACGGCTGCCCCAACCAAGTCGGTCAGTGAAGCAGAGTCTGACCCGCCAAGCCCGGTTGCGAAGAAGAAGAAAATGGAGCTCCAGGAGACCACAGCGGCTGACGTGGCGCGTCTGAAGGAGGCGCTGAAGGTGAAAATGCTCGGTGGGTCCAGCAAGGATACATCGGCACCGCCACCACCATTGCGTTAAAGTTCCGAGTGAGGAAGAAGAGCACCTTGTAAGTGCCACCCACTTAAGTTGTCCATGTTTATGATTGCCGTCTAACTTGTGTGAATTTGTTATCATGCTTGCGATGTAGGTTCGGCGTGCTATCTGATGATGGTGGCGTGCAGCTGACCAGCTACTCGGCCTAGACTGAGGCGACCAGCGGTCGCACTGAGGAGCAGCCACCGGCCATAGAGGTTGGAGCTGGTGAGGATGGTCGCACTGGAGACTTGGAGAGATTGCACCGACTCCAATGCTGTAATAGGATGAAGACAGCTTGAAGGCTATGAATGACACCATGGTCGACCCCGAGGTCGATAAGAAGGCTGCTGAGGAGGCCAGAGATGACCCTCAGCGAGGTGAATTGCTCGGGGATGACCCACCACTAGAGAGGTCCACCGAGGAGATTGACCTTGGTGTGGTTCATGAAGAGTCTGACCCTAAGGACTTCTCCGACGAGGATCTAGTGGAGGATGTGGTGCAGGATAATAAGGAGCTTTACAAGCTGCAGAAGATGTCCTTGGATGCTGGCAAGCTTCTGTTTGTAAGTACATTTGCCGACTTGTGTTTAAATCTGAGTCTCCTTGTGGAGATCTGAATGTGGAAGTGTAAGCAGAATCTGGCCGCCCGCGCATGGAAGAGGGCAAAAGGGACTCAGTGGGCCAAGCACTATCGCTTGAAGGCAGAGCGCCTTGAGGCCGAGCTTAAGAAGGCTTAAGAGGATGCCACCAACTAGCTTCTGCAGTAGAACCTTGAGAAGGATGTGTTGGCTGCGCACATGAAAGGTATGTAGTGCTGACTTGTTTTGATTAGATTTGTCCTTGCAACTTTGATGCTGATGTAAGCCTATTTGTGTATGCAGACACCGCGATGAAGGAGATGAGACTCCGGTGGTTGCTTAAGGACTGTGAAGACACTAATACACGCCTCCAGCAGGAGCATGACACGACAGTCAAGCGTGAGTATGCGGTATCACAAAAGCTGGCTTATGAAGCCAATGAGCGCAAGAAAACTGAGCACTGCTTAGAGGCTGGTATAAGTAATCTTCAGAATGACCAATGTGTGATTGAGATGGGGGAGCTATGGAAGGCTGGCGCCTATGTGATGGATATGATCCAACTAGACGCCGACTCAATGGAACCAACACCGATGCTGAACCGTCTCAAGGCCGTGCCAGGTCGGCTCAAGACGCTGCTGAAGGATACTGCAGTGGAATGTGTCAAGAACACCTTTGCTTTGTTGGCGTCACACTTCCCAAAGCTAGCCTTGGAGCGTGCTGCAACACAAGTCGCAGCTAACTTCAATGAGGACTTGATTCCCGAGGTAGCTGAGCAGTATCATGATGTGGCAGAGAGCATTGTAAATGATTTAGACCTGTAGGAAAAAAAACTTTAAGATGTATCAAACTGTTTGATGAAATGTTGGATGCAATGTTCTTAATTATAAAAAACAAACTCCATCCCTCCCTTGGTGTATACGACAGAACAACATGTAGCTGAGGCCTGTAGCCGCTAAGAACCTAGCCTTGCCTGACCAGCGTCCTGCTAAGACCAGATCTCGATCTTGTAGGAGGGGTGAATGCAAGGTTGTCTAGGCTTTGCGAGCTAGGATGCCGACCACACAAGTTAGTCATATAGCCTCGAGAGGGAGAGGAGAGAGATGCGGGACCCGGAGGTCGGCGCTTGGTGGAAGCCCCCGAGCTTATGAGCGAGTGGGCTGTTGAACAGGTTGGACAGCCCACGAGCATCAAAGACAGCTCGAGTAGGAGAACAGTAAGGCAATAGGTACGCAGAAGAACCATAGAGATTTTATTTATTTAATATAGAGGGGAAACAGGGTACATAGCTTTTTAAATCTAGGGATAGAAGTGTCGTAGATGCTCGATGTTCCACGGATTGGGGACGCCAGAGCCGTTTGGCCATTGGAGCCGGTAGGTGCCTAGCTGGATGACTTCTTTGATGATAAAGGGGCCTTCCCAAGGGGCGGCCAATTTGTGCATGTCCTTAGTGGACTGGACCCGATAAAGCACCAAGTTGCCAACGTTGAAAAAGTGTTCCCTAACATTCCAATCGTGGTAGCTCTGTATCTGCTGCTCATAGCGTGCATGCTGGATGAGGACCACCACGCGATGCTCTTCAAGACTGTCAATGTCAACCCGTCGAATTTTTTCTGCTTCGCCTTCCTCATAGTACTGGATGCGTGGGGTGCCAAAGACCACGTCGGATGGCAGGACGGCCTCTGAGCCGTACACCATAAAGAAAGAGGTATAGCTGGTAGCCCGACTCTTCTGTGTTCGTAGACCCCAGAGGACATGGGTAACTCGCGTAGCCACTTGGTGGCGTACCTGGATGCATCGTCGAAGATGCGTGACTTGAAGGACTGGAGGACCATCCTATTTGCACGTTCGACCTGACCATTGCATCGAGGGTGCGCTACTCAGAATTAGTACACGTTGATAAGGTTGTCCTTTTAGAAGTCCTAGAACTCAAATACTGTGAATTGCGTGCCAAGGTCGGTTAGGTTCCTATTTGGCACTCGAAAGCGGTGCATAATGTCCTCCACGAACTGAGTGGCTTTAGCTGACTCGATGTTGGTAACAGCCTTGATCTCAATCCACTTGGTAAATTTATCGACTGCCACAAAGATGTATGTGTAGCCACCCGGAGCGGTCTTGAAGGGTCTGAACATGTCCATCCCCAAGCATGCAAAAGGCCAGGATGGTAGGATGGTGCGCAGAGCCTGAGCCGGTAGATGTTGCTGCTTGGAGTAGAATTGACACCCTTTGCACCTTTGGACGAGCTCCTTTGCATCGGCTACTGGCATTGGCATGTAGAAACCATAGCGGAAGGCCTTGCCGACCAACGTGCTTGAGGCGGTGTGGTTGCCGCACGTTCCCGAGTGGATCTCGTGGAAGAGGTCAAGACCCTCACTACGCAGAATATACTTCATCAGGATGCCTGTGGATGCAGCTTTCCTGTAGAGTTCCTTTCCAATGACGACGTAGTTTGGACTGCACCGAGCTAATTTTTCATGCTCTATCTTGTCCTCTAGCACCTTATGGTCGGTGATCAAGGCTATGAATGGGGCACGCCAGTCTTCTTCTGCCTCAATCATCATGACGTCAGCGAGTTTTGGGTCGGCTGGGGCCTGAGCGCCAGCGTCAATGACCTGGTCTGGGTCTAGGATTTTGATAGAAGGTTTCCCGAGGTCTTGTACGAATACGCCGATCGGAACCTATGCGCATTTGGAGCCAAGTTTGGACACGACATCGGCGGCGACGTTGTGGTCCCTGGGGACAAGATGGAACTCAAGACCATCAAAATGGACCATGGATTCCTTGGTGTAGTCTTAGTTCTTGTTGACTTGCTGGGTTACAACCTTGGAGTCGCCATAAGCAAGGATGCGTTTGATTCCCAGGGAAACGGCGATACGAAGACCGTGGATGAGAGCTTCGTACTTGGCGCCATTGTTGGTGGCCTTATAGTGGATCTGGAGCACATACTTGAGCTGCTATGCGGATTGGCCCCATCCGACCTCCTGCGCGATCGCCTCAGCGGTGGTCGGACCTGCTGTGCTCGGATTGGCTCCGAGAGTGCCGGGTAGTTGTTGACCAAGAGTGTGTGGGTCGGTTGTTGAGCTACTTCTCGAGCTGGGCGTTGGTGATTTGGAGTCGCACCCAGATCCGCAGGATTTGGTCCAATTTTGGAATATTTTCTAGGTCGGCGAAGGAAGCCCCCAGGTTGGCCTGGGATGTAGCGAAGACATTGTGACCAGCTTGCTTGACGTTGGCTAGTAGATTGCGGGCATGCACAGGGTGCCTGCGTCTATCCCAAGCATCGGCTTGGTCGGTGTTGTCATGATCGTTGCGCGGTGGTGGCGCTGGTCGCCTGCTGCCTCTACGACAGCAGCAGGTTGCGGCTGGGCATTGGCTTGCTCCTGTTGGTGCCTTGCCGCGTGGTTTTGGTTCCTAGCGTTACGACCTTCTTCTTGAGATTCCGTTTTGCCATCGCGGGGTGCCTCATCAGTGGAGACTATGAAAGCTTCACGATTTGGCATGGATGAGTTGCTCTCATCGTCGCTTCCATAGGGATTTGATGTCAAGACGATGCAAGGCACTTGAAATTCACTGCAGTCCAGAAACTGGGCAGGTTCGGGTGGGTCTCTAGATCAGATCTGGAAAACCTGGTTGGGCTTGGTGGAGTACTCGGTGGCTGAGTTCCACAGACCGAAGGGGACACGGGACAGACCCTGCGCTGACCTTGTTGAACGCAGCACCACCTCAGACAGCTCTATGCACTCAGCAATAGTGCTGCTGATGCGATCGAGCCCTACGATCAGGTCGGAGGGCATGGGTGGGCGGGCGACAGTGAGTAGATTTGGAATTCTCTCAGAGAGAGAGAGAGAGAGAGAGAGAGATAGAGCTCGCCAACTTGCTAGGCAAGCGACATGACGATCATTGGGTGGAGAACTTGTCCCGCCGGAGCGGATCCGATGGTAGCCGAGCTGGTGGAGGACGCCGAGTCAGCGAGATGAGCGGTCAGATCAAAATCCACCGGCATGGTCCCGAAGCAAATTTGGATCGGGTTGGCAAGAAAGTCCTTCATGCTCTCGGGGAAAACAACGTTGGGATGTGATGCCATCGAGGTCGCAAAAAGGATCTCGCAACCACCCCTACCTGGGGTGACAATAGTCGGATTTATAAGTTCGTCAATCCACCAGGGGGTTACCCAAGTGGTTGATTTGTATGTGAGGGCGATTGCGAAACCAAGAACTCGAAGGTGATCACGAGAACACGAAGGGGACACGAGAGTTTTAGACAGGTTCAGGCCTCTAGAGGGTAATATTCTACGTCATGTGTGCATGGATTGTATTGCTTGGGATTGATCTGAGGTTCGGTGCCCTCGGGGATTGCCCTAGGTCACCTTATATGGGCTGACGACCAAGAGTTACAAGTCGGTTTGAATCTAATGTACTCGGTTTGCATGGAAAGCAATCTAAGTCGGATTACAAAATGTGTCCCATGATATTCGGGTAGATTTGGACTGTCTTGGTGCCTTGACGTGTACCCCAAGTAACTTTATGTCCTTGGCCCACACACCCTTATCGGGCGGACCCACCTGTCAGGTCCGGCCAGTATCCTGGTCGGTGGGAACCCATAAGGTACCCATATCCCCCAGTTCCCCCCTCTGTTGCCCCTGAAATTTGGCGTGGAAGCCCATCTAATGGAGTAAGATGATTTTTTTCTAGAAGATCGAAGATTTTGGTACTTGCATTAACAGTTTATCTTTCTTCGTTTTCATGCTCGAGGACGAGCATCGTCTAAGCATGGGGGGAGAGTCATCACATTATCTTTGACTATTGCTGAGTAAGTAATATGTTGCAAAGAGTTCTGAGGAGAAAAAAATATATACATTGTGGGAAAATAAAGAAATAAAGAAAAAGGAGAAAGAAAGAAATAAATAAGAAAAAGTAAAAAAGAAATAAAATACTTCTCAGTTCTTTGAGCTTCATAGAGATCCCAAGTGCTTTCAAGATTAAGGATTACTCCATACTCATTATTCCAACCATGTGCAATCCGATTACGAGGACTTCATTTGTACCTCGCGATCACTCTATGCCCTTCCACATGTCCACTATCTAAATGTGTGTGTGTTCATTCTCTCCCTCTCCATAAATAATTATTTCTATAACCTTTTTAAGAAGTCCAATAAGATCCATCAGAAGTCTTTCTTATTTTGATAATATCCTGATTATAATATTTTTGCTAGGACTAACCTTCCCAAAGTTTCAGATAAAGCCTTACACATATTTTTGACAGATCATAGGTTGGAGAAGTTCTAGAACAGGTTTGAGAGACTCGATGAGCTGAGAGAACATGAGCAATTGCAACGAAGTTTAAATTGTTGATTTTGGTTCAGTTTCTTTTTAAAAAAGTTTTTATTGAAAATCTTCTAAGGTTTGTTTAAAATTGAGAGCAAAAGAATAAATTTATCATGGGATGTGCTTAAATGATATCTACCCTCCATATTAGATAAGGCTGGTTGCAAATTGAATATTAATTGAAAAATCCTATGAGAGCATTATGTTTTCTTGTGTGTGATCAAGTGCAGGATTGAACACCAAAAGGCAACGCTGATTTCTATTGAAGACTTACTCGAGGACGAGCAAGGTTTAAGCATGGGGGAATTGTTGACGCTCGCTATTGGCACACTTTTGCCCATGTTTATCTTCAATAATGACATGAATTTAATACCTAAACTATTGATTACACCTAATAAACTGATTATTTTCACATGTGCAACATATTTTGGAGGATATTCTATTTTTGTAGGGAATTGGACCTAAAAGTATTTTTTAGATAAAGCATTGAACGAGCGTCGAACCAGATGAAGACGGAGGCCAACGAGCCCAGGAAGGGCCTAGGCCGATCGGCCCAGAGGAGCCCAGGCCGATCGGCCTAGGGTCTTCTGGAGCCTTCCGACGCCCATCTTTGGCAAGCAATCCTTCGAGATACCTTAAGGGATAAGTTTGTGAAGATACGCCAAGGATCACTTTGGGATCAAAAAGGAATCAAAGAAGATCAAGCGGAGATTTGAAAAGTCATTGAAGATCAATCTCATCCTGAAGCAACCGACATGCTAGGCCCACGTACAAGTGAAAATAAGACTTCAAAGCGCCAGAGGAGACTTGGGGACGAAGCAGGATGCGAGAGGGAAAAAGGAAGGCCCAGGCCAATCAGCCTGGGGGTTTCCTTCTGAAGCGTCCCCACATAAGTGGAGACTAAATGTGATCCAATTACCAGTCCCAGGAGGCTGATAACACATTTATTCAACAGATAGTTCAGAAACCGTACAGCTCCCGAAAGAGCGGGTGGGCAAGCCACACCCAAAGTAAAACTAAACCGATAACAATACAAATCCAAGTTGCAGTCCAGTTGGACTACGGGCTGCAATCGGAACTATGCGTCAGCGGAAGCATCCTGCAAAAGGCCAATACCACAGGCAGCGTTGGGTGCAGACGCAACCTCCTACTCGAGATCCTCGGCGACGAAGTCCGGGTCCTCCTCTGAAGCAACAAAACAGGGGATGAGTACGAAAGTACTCAATAAGTCCAACCCTATCCATGGAGGGGGATACAACAAGAATATGCACAGGATATAACAAGGATGAGGTTAAGGTTCATTTGCAATAAAGCTAGAATTTTAACACATGCAAAGGTTCATTTTCAAAAGAATTTTTGCAAGGCATTTTCATTAGTAACCGAAACATTGAGTGGGGTTGATCCTACACAAAGGATCCAAATTTTATCGCTACCAGACTCCCCGTCCGCCATAGCTCACGGCACAACTGCCGGACACTTCCCAAATCCAACACACACCATAAAAACCAACCATCTCCAATGCTAGTTATGTGACCAAGCCGTAACTCGTCCAATGCCGTGGACACGGCTACCCGGATAGGTTTTAACTCTGCAGAGGTTGTACACTTTTCCCACAAGTAGGGTACCGCAGCACAATCACCTCAGTGCCGGTGCGGATCCTAGCAAAGCCATTACCCACCTTCGCCAAGACTGACTAGTCAACACAGAAGCACCCAAGGGATTAACGACCTATCCATGAGGCTACAACTGGGACCTAAGTCACAAAGATCTTACTCCTTTTCCATGGGCTCCCGTTGCTCACCAGCTCACCTGAAGACTAGCAGTTTAGCTAGTGGGATTTATGCTAAGTCATTGCCCATACAACGGTCGAGTGGTTGCACGATGGTTGAATTAGGCAAGATGACACATCAACTCGGTCCTTAACCATGACAAGATGGATAACTCCCAACCTTGCTGAACCACTAAGGTACGAGCCCAACAATTTGGTATTTCACACAAGAAACACCCACCCATCTCATCTATGCATTCCCTCTCTTTACACCCGAAAACCCATTTTCTCATTTGAAAACACTCACACATTTATTCTCTAAATAAACCATTGTAGTCATGATTGAAGTTGAGTAACGAGTTCCTAAGCATTCTACCAATAATTATCATCTAAATAGAGCAAATCATATTTAGAAATAAATATAGGTCAACAAGGAATAATCATAACAATCAAGGGGTGGCTATCCAACCATGTCTTCCAATAAAACAATATGAATTTTATAAAACAGGCCAATAGGTTGTGTTTGAAAACTGAGAATTAATTATGCATCAAAGGGTGAGATTGGACTTGCGTTCTCAAAGCCCTCCAGGAGCTCCTGCTCGCGGTACTGGTCCTCGGGCTCGGGCTAGCGATCGAACTCCTACTCGTGCTCCTCCTCGGGTACTCCGCGATCTACGGCACACACAAACGGCACACAATAAATAAAAAGAGAATAAAATTTTACCCGTTGAGCTCTGAACAGAGAATGTGAATGGAAAATAGGTGGGAGCGATATTTTCATGAAATTTAGATATGCCTCGGCGGAAATATATGGGAGGAGGCCGTGGTCGAATTTGGGATCAATTGGAGGAAGTTTGGCGCATCAAATGACGAGTTAAAGGAGTGTTAGGGGCTTAAACAAGGTTTTAGGACTAAACTGTGAGAAACTAGGGACTTATTTGTAAATATTTTCGGGTGGTGGAGGGGCACATCTGCGAGATTTCTTTGAGAGAGGTGGGAGGGCTGAGTTGCAATTAGGAAGAAAGAGGGGGTTAGATCGAAATGGGGGGTTTTCTTCTTTCCTCTTCCTTTGGCTTGGTACAGGGGTGGGGGAGGGCACGGCCGGCGGCGGGCTGGCCGGCCGGACTTCGCCGGCGGTGAGCCAAGAGGTAGGGAAGGTGGAGGGATATGGGGGCAACCCATTTGAGGCTTCACCTCGGGTGGATGGTGGCCGGAGATGGGGCGTCGGCGGCGGGTAGAGGCGGCGGCGGCGGAGCTCCTGGCGGCGACGGCGTTTGGCGTAGGGAGGTGGGAAGAGGAGGGGCGGGCGAGCTTGTGGTGTGGAAAGAGGAGGCTGGCCTCAGGTGGCTTTTATAGTTGGCGGGAGAGGCGGGTGAGCGGCGTACAGGGGGCGGCGACGACCGGAGTGCCCGACCGGTGGCGTGCCGGAGTGGGGATCCTCGTGGATGGTGTGGTGGGGGAGGCGAGGTCGACGAGGAGGCACAGGGGCGACGACCGACGTGGAGAGGCACACCGGGAGGGGTGGCGTGCGGCGGCCGGCAGGCGACCCGGCGTGGCCGGCGGCGCATGGCGCGGCATGCTCGGCTTGGCGCCGACGGGATGGGGCGGGCAAGCGGTCTGGTGTGGGGGCGTGCGGGGGTCTGGCGCGACGCGGGCGGGCGGCGTCTGGGCGGCCGGGCACGGATTGCCGGGCACGGCCGAGCGGCGCTGGGTCAGCGCGGGGCATGCGGGTGGGGTCGGCCGCCGGGCGCCAGGTGCTATACGCCAGGAGGAAAAGGGGAAGGCGGGGGAAAAAGGAAGGAGAGAGAGGAAGAAGGAAGAAGGAAGGAGGAAGAAGGAGAAGGGAAAAGAGGAAAAGAAAAAGGGAAAAGGAAAAGGAAAACGAGAAGGAAAAAGGGAGGGGCAGTTCGACGAAAGTTGCTGGAACGGATGGCGCGCCTGATGGATTTGACGTGCACGCGGTGAAATTTGCGGGGAACAGAGAAAGAGGGTTGACGACGTCGGGTGCTAGAACGGTGGGGCCGGCGGGAAGGAAAAGATTTCTTAGGAGCTCGACGGTCGAAAAAATTTTGAAATAAATTTTTAGCGAGTGATTTAAATTGGTAGATTTTACGGGCGTTACAAACCTACCCCCACTTAAATTGAATCTCGTCCTCGAGATTCGGCTGAATTCTGAAAAGATGGGGAAACTCCTTCTTTAATGCATCCTCGAGTTCCCAAGTAGCTTCTTCTTCACCATGCCTACTCCATTGGACTCTGCAAATCCGTACTACTGAATTCCTCGTCCTCCTAGTGACAGTGTCTAGAATCTTGACAGGTACCTCCTGATACCGCAGATCCTTTTGCAAGTCTATGGTTTCCATCGGTACTTGTTCTTCCGGTACTCTCAAGTATTTCCTTAGCTGAGAAACATGGAACACTGGGTATATATCCGACATTTCTTCGGGCAGCTGAATACGATATGCTACCGCTCCAACTCTCTTTAGTACTTGGTACGGTCCAATATACCGAGGGGCCAATTTTCCTTGCACTTGGAACCTTCGGGTACCTCGAATCGGGGAGACCTTGAGGTAGACGAAATCTCCTTCATTGAAAATCAACTCTCATCTTCTTTTATCTGAGTAACTCTTCTGTCTAGATTGTGCTGCCTTTAGCTTCTCTCGTATTTCGGCCACTCGATCTTCTGCTTCTTTGATAAAGGCGGGTCCCACTAGAGTGCGCTCTCCTACTTCCGATCACATCAACGGGGTCCTGCACTTCCTTCCGTAGAGAGCCTCAAATGGTGACATGCCTAAAATGGCTTGGTAACTGTTGTTGTATGAGAACTCTGCATAGGGTAGACTCTGTTTCCAGTCCTTGCCATAGGTAAGGACACATGATCTCAACATATGTTCCATAATTTGATTCACTCTTTCTGTTTGGCCATCGGTCTGGGGTGATAGGCTGAACTGAAATCCAATTTGGTGCCCATGGCTTTATGCAAACTTTTCCAGAATCTAGAGGTGAATTGGGTCCCTCTATCCGAAACAATTCTGCTAGGTACACCATACAGCTTCACTATGTTGTCCACATAGAGCCGAGCTAGCCTTTCTCCACCGTAAGTGGTCCGTACGGGTAGGTAGTGAGAAACTTTAGTGAGTCGATCCACTATTACCCATATGGAGTCATTTCCTTTCTGAGTCTTGGGTAAACCCACTACAAAATCCATGCTAATTTTGTCCCATTTCCAAACTGGGATGTGTAGTGGTTGTAATAAGCCGGTTGGCTTCTGGTGTTCGGCCTTAACCCTTTGGCAAATATCGCAATGAGCGACGAACTGGGCTATGTCCGTGTAACACTTGGTATTTCAATCATCAAAGGTGGTTAAGAAGAGTTAAAGGCGAATTATAGAGAAAAAGAGAAGAAATTGACCAAAAGTCAAATTCAAGTCAAATTTAACCAAATTTTGAATTTTGAATTCTAAATTTAGAAAAATTGGGCAAAAATATGAAATGAAGGCTTATAACTTCAAGCATCAATATTGGAGACTAAACCTAGTCCTAAACATCTCAAGAAATGCATTTGAAAAATAAAAACAGAAGGATACTGTTCATTGTCCGAAAATAGGATTTCTGAAAAACAGTGTAAGCATCCATTTTGGAAATTAATTTCTGCCACATTTTCCAAATAAGTGGACCAAAGCAACTACACAAAAATGAAGTATGAACTTTGTACAAGTATATTAGGGTGTTGTTGGTCAAGAACAGTAAAGGGACCAATTTCAAATTGAGGCTCAAAGTTAGCACTTTACCACGGTCAACTTAGCTGCTGAACTGAATTTTTGTCTAAGTCTGAAACAGCAGCAAATGCCTGAGTTTGGAGCAAGATTTAGAAAAATGCAGTGCAAAAGGTATGGGAGTTTATGAGCAAAATGGAATCCCTGATGATTGTAGAGCATGAATGGTTAGTAGTTGGATTAAAAAGAATGGATTTGGACCACTGAAAAGAATTCTCAAAATGGGTAAATAACCATGCATGAAGTCTGACGAACTGAATTGGAGGTTCAGAAGAGTTCAGTTACCCGAGAGAGGAAAATTTAAATTTGATAACCTTTGGATGTTTATCTTGGGTAGAAGTTTAAACAAAAGTTGAAGGATTCAAGTTTATCTACAACTTTGCTTAAGTGACTTGTAGACCGTCGGATTGAAAATCGGCCACGAGGAAAGTCTGAACATTCTGATGAAAGAAAGAAAAGGGGGAAAGGAAATGAGAGAGGGCGAGACATGTCACCGCCGGCGCCCTTGCTTGCTGTCTAGCTCGACGCTTAGGGCCACCGCTTCACCACACAAGTCTATGGCTAGGCCACGGTGTCGTCCATACGCACGGTGAAACTTCGTATATCTACCATTGCCGCCGCCGCTCCTTACCACCTGTCTTTTTACCGCCGCCGTCCCTCTCTGTCAAACCACCGCTGCCGACCAAAAATTCCACCACCACAACGCATCTCCCGTCGATTCCTTCCGTCCACACCTCCACTCACACCCTACCAACAACCCTGTCAGCTTATTGTCCAGCTTCTCCGCCGGCGCGCCCTTAACTGCCGCAGTTTCCGTCCGCCACCGCCGAACCGCCTGCTCACGGTGAGCATCTCTTTGTCGATGCTGTCCTTCTTTGTGGTAAGCCGTAGGTAGGCGCCTGGGGTGCTAGAGAGTTGTAGATGTAGTCAGAGGGGAGAGTTGCGCCGTCGCCGTGCTTGGCCATGGCCGGCCGTCAGCTTCGCAGCCCGCCGCCGTGGAGAGGGTAGCTCCGTCCACCTTCTGGGAAGCTGCCACCACGGACGGGTGCGCTAGGGCATGGGGATGCTTCCCCAGCCCGGCCCCATCGCCAGTGGGGCGTCGGTCGGCGAGCCGCGCCGCCCCTACCGCTCTCGGGTTTTGGCGCGAGAAAGAAGAAGACGCTGGCAACAGCGGGCCCGCGTGTCAGTCGGAGAGGGGGGAAGAGCGTAGAAGAGGCCGGCCGGGGCGCAGCGGAAGCGTGGTGGGCCGGAGTCCTTTAGGCCCAGGCTCCGGTCCGGGGGCCGATAAAGGAAAAAGGCCGGGGACCTGTGAGGTCCAACAGGCCGCTGGGCCGGTGAGGCAGGCCGGTGCCGCGGAAAGAAAAAGAAAAAGGACAGCTGGGCCGTTGGGCCGGAACCGGATTAAGAGAAAGGAAAGAAAAGAGAATCGGCCCAGTGAGCCCGGCAGAGAAGAAAAGGGCCGGCGCGTAGAAGGAATAGGAGAAAGAGGTGGGTCCGAGTCGCGGGCCCAGCGCAAGAGAGAGAGGGTAGGAAGGGGGTGAGTAAGAAAGTAGGCCGGGGGTTTTTGGGAAAGAATATAGATTTTCTTTTGTAAGATTAATAGATTAAATTTGTATATCACCATTTAAATCACAGAAATTTTTAGGGGTGTCCAAAATTAGTGAAACCAATTTTGTTAGGATTATTTTATTTTCCTTTATGCATTAAAATTTTTATACCCTAGGAAAAATAGTAAAATTTCGGTATTTGTTTAATACCTTTTCATGAAGGTATTTAAATAAATACTTAACCCTTATTAAATGCATAAAATATGGAATAATGTTTTCATAATCACAAATCATTATTAACTCATAGGAAATTATACTTTGAGGCTAGAAAATAATTATAACATTTTTCTAAAAATAAAAGAAAAAGCCTAAGGTAAGGTTAGTAAAGAAAATAAAAATGGTAGATTAATCTTTTCGGATTTTTGTGTGTTGGCTTGCAACTTTATCATGATAAATTGTGTAGTCCCTTGTTGGCTTGCAACTTTATCATGAAGGAAAGTTGTATAGTCTTGTATTCAAAAAGTTGCATCACTAACCCATGCATATGCTTTATCATAGACACCGAAGCACCAGGAGAGGATTTCTTGGAATTATCAGAAGGATCTCCGGAGTTTGAAGAGATCATTGAATTGATCCCTTGTGAAGCCAATCCGTCAGACAGTGCTAACATTTTTATAGAACAAGGCAAGCCCCGGTGCATTTATACCTATCTACTTTAGAAGTATTATTTCATGTGTCCAATTATCGGTTATCTTCTTTATGACTGCATTAAGTCTAGGAATTGAATGAAACCCATTCTTGCGCATAATCATACCTTGTTTTAAGGACATCTTTGCCACTTGTTCAAACAGTTAGTATGTAACCAAAGATTAGAAATGCTTAGTTGCTTAAAGTAACTTGTTTACCAAACCTTAAGGTGAAATATTGAGTCATACATGCTAAGTATGGAAAGGTAGCTTGGGAGTTGAAAGCTAGGCAGAAGCTAGAAATGATAGTTCTGTCTGCTAATTTAATCTGGTTAAGGTCCGATCATTGTCTTAACCTTTGATCAAGTGAATGACACCTGATTACTTACTGGGTATGGGACCAGTAAAGCCCGGTAGGTTAGTAGACTCTCTGATCGGGAATACTTCATACCCGTGCTTGACGTGCTGGAGATTGGCAGGGGCGTAGCCTGAAACTCACATGGAGATCAGGCCAGACGTGGGGTTCCATGTGGGGGTGCGTCCCTGGGTCCGGGTAGTCTTATTCCCAATCCTTGGGTTTGCTAATCGACAGGTCGTTACGTACGACCTGGACAGTCGTACATAGCTGGTGATCAGAGTACTCTCCTGCAGGATGTAAATTGATCCGGATCGCCGCAATTCTCGGTTATGAATGCACTTGATCACTGTTGAGCATCGTAGTATGATTTCATGAATGCAATGTTTTCCCAATAATAATTTAGTGTATGACTTAATATCTTGCTGCGTGCAATTATCTTTTTGTCATCATTTAGAATGGTTAGGTAATAACTTAATTGGAATAAAAGATAAAGCTAAGGTCTCACTTTTAGTAAGCTCTTTTGGCAAAAAGTGTGTTAGCCAGTACACCAAAAAGCTATCATATAGTTCCAGAAAAACTATTATATTGGTTAGTCGGGTAAGCCTTGCTGAGTACCCCGTACTCAGGGTTATCCCTTGTGGTTGTTTTCAGAGGCACCGCAGGAGTCCACCGAGGAGGAAGCCCCGAAAAACTAGGGTATTGTTACGAGTCTCGCAATACCCTTAGAAAAAAAAATTAAATGCTCATCCCCCACCTGAACCGGTTTATGTTTTAAATCCTAGAATCTCTCTCTGACCTGCACTGTTAAGTTTATTTCAAACTATGTTCTGTAATAACTCGTACCTCATGCATGTATGTAAAAATGTAATATCTGTTGATGCTTTCCCATAATGGAAGCGATCCTGGTGTATGGCTATGAGACGTGACGTGGATCATTCGAGGAGTCCTAGGGACACTCGACGGACTACCGGACTTATGCTGTTTTAATTGCATTTTGGATAATTGCTGTTCTGATAGCGATTAGGCGCATTTAAACAAGTTTAAGATGGGCGGTTCCGCCACAGTCCGCTTTCATCCCATTCCACCAGTACTTCTGTTTTAGGTCCATATACATCTTAGTGAATCCCGGATGGATGGAGTATGCTGAGTTATGGGCCTCATCAATGATGGTTTGCCGGAAATCACCTTCCTTGGGCACACAAATCCTATCCTTGTACCACAAGGTCCCCTTGTCATCTACTCTAAAGTCTGGGGCTTTATTCTCTCTGGTTTGCTTGCGAATCCTTACCAAGTCCTGATCTGAACCTTGGGCTTTTCGGATTCTATCCTCCAAAGTGGGCTGAACACTTAGCTTGCGGCTGGTATTCTGAGGAAAAATGTGTACATTTAATCGGGCCATCTCCTCTTGCAAGTGGGTGTCCTTAGGTCCGATCTGTCCTTAGGATTTTCTGCTTAAAGCATCAGCTACCACATTAGCCTTACCGGGGTGGTAGTGGATTTCCATATTACAATCCTTGTCCAACTCTAACCACCTTCTTTGTCTTAAATTCAAATCTGGTTGGGCGAAGATATACTTTAGACTCTTGTGGTCCGTGTAAATCTCACACTTGTTACCAATTAGATAGTGCCTCCAAATCTCGAGAGCATGCACTACTGCTGCAAATTCCAAATCATGGGTGGGGTCATTTTGTTCATGGGGCTTGAGCTGGCGGGAAGCATATGCCACTACTTTCCCATCCTGCATCAGGTCACACCCTAACCCTGTCAGGAAGCATCACAATAAATGACAAAGTCCCGCTGAATATCCGGTAGGGTTAATACTCGGGCGGTCATCAATCTTTTCTTCAGTTCTTGAAAACTCCTCTCACATGACTCTGTCCAAATAAATTTCTTATCCTTCCTAAGTAGCTCCGTCATGGGCCGGGCTATTTTAGAGAATCCTTCAATAAACCTCCGATAGTACCCAGCTAGACCAAGAAAGCTTCTGATTTCACTAACATTGGTGGGTTGCTACCAGTTGGAGACGGCTTCAACTTTCTCTAAAATGTCATGTCCTATTTCTTCTCATCCTTGTCCACTTCTTCTAGAGCATAGCGGGCCAGCTCCATGAACTGATAGGTGTACTCTTCCACAGACTTGTTGCCTTGGTGCAGTTCACGGAACTCATCCGCCTTGCACTTCATGGTGGCCGCAGGAATGTGATAGCGGCGGAATTCAGTCACAAACTCATCCCAGGTGATAGTGGAGGCATCCTGGGTGGTGGTGCAGTAGTTCTCCCAGCAAGCTAGAGCAGTCCCAGTGAGTTGATGGGCAGCCAGGAGAACCTTGTCCCTGCTCTCACAGCCAAACGGCTCTAGCTTCCTCTGGATAACTCGCAGCCAGTCATCTGCGTCCAGAGGGTTGATGGACCCGCCAAAAGTGGGTGGCTTGGTCTCGAGAAAGTCTGTTAGCTTCTCATTCATGCCCTGCCCGCGGGGCCTTTGGCAAGAGATGGCATTGGCCAAGGCTTCCAGTAGAAGGGTCTGGTTGTTCATTACTTGTACCAGGTCAATGACCGGTGGGGGCGGTGGCTGCTGTGCTCCCACTTGGCTTTCTCCCCTGCCCTTGGGCTGATTAACTTCCTACTCCTCATGGTGCACTGCTAGTGGTGGTTCTTGTCTTTCCAGCTGTCTTTCTGCACTAGGGGTGGTACGGGCTTGACTCGGGGAGGTCCTAGTAGCACGCTTGGGAGGCATCTGCAGATTGAGTGAACTTTCATGAGACTTGGATTTGGATTTTAAAGTGATGTTTAGTTAATTAGTTCGGGTTTTCGAAAAGATCGAATCCACCTCCTGTCGACAAGCACACAGACTAACAAACAACAAGCACAAATGATTTTATTATTTTTCCAGGACGGTTACAACACTTGGGGTGAGTCCAAAACACGCACTACACGGCCGGTACAACAACACAACTAGAGGGGGTACAAGTCTAGACTCGGGACGGCTTCTTGGGTGCAACTCTAGGTGCGGCATTCTACTCGTAAGACGAATCTTCACCCTGAACAGAGTGGTCTTCTGGCAGAATAAGGAGGGCTAGCACCTCATCCTTTAGGGTCCTATCTGCTAGAGGGGGCTCCAATGCTTCTCCGTTGGCCACCTCAGAGTCCCTTTCCGAAGGGGGTGGTGCTGGTAGGGCATCAGGGCTCTTCCGCTTTCCGGACCCCTGGGCAACAGGGACTCCATCCAAGACTGGGGCCTCATCGTCCTCCACGACCCGCATCTTCCTTCTCGCGCGGTTCGTGTGATGGACCTCCTTCAATGCCCGAGAGTGCCGATCCTCGGCCTCCTTGAGGGCCTCAATGGCGATGGCCTCATTGCTTTGGGCGGCTGCGGCTCGTGCCTCGGCTGCTGCCAATCTCACCTGGAGCCTCCTCACCATAACCTCTGCGTCCTTGACTCTACGAATCTGCTACTTCAGATGCGCGGTCTACTCATCGTAGAGCTCATCCAAGGTGAGAAGGTAGGCAGCCATGTGGAGCACGATGGGGGTCATCCTCGCGCTTCCACGTCCTTCCAAAGTCCTCACCCGGGCCAACCAAACCGGGCTGTTCTTCTTGACAGGCGGGTAAAACCTGATCGGTGTGCGGCCAATGTGCCTCTCATAAATTTGGCACAGGTAGCGCAGGGCTTTTCGAGTGGCCACCTGGTAAGTGTCTTTCCGTCGGAAACCAGTGGCAGACACATTCCATGGCTGAATGTCGGGGTAGTGACTGCTCCTGCCAACATAGATGGTCATCTCACACCGGAGAGTCCCACGGTCTTCATACTCCTGGATAGTGTACTCCGAGCGCTCATAAATCCCGAGGCGGTCCATGCAGGCGAACAGCAACCTGGGAAAATCGAGCTCCTCAAGGCAATGGCTGTTGACCCATCCTTCTTCGGCCATTTGGAAAGAATCAGGGTGTAAATCAGTTTTGCAATTGAGCAGAGGAAGCAAGAAATTTTGTAAATCATTTATTTTGGTCAAAAAGGCTATTCCAATCCTAATGGTCGCTTCCTACGACCAACGAAGGCTCTGATACCACCTGAAGCGTCCCCACATAAGTGGAGACTAAATGTGATCCAATTACCAGTCCTAGGAGGCTGATAACATATTTATTCAACAGATAGTTCAGAAACCGTACAGCTCCTGAAGGAGCGGGCGGGCAAGCCACACCCAAAGTAAAACTAAATTGATAACAATACAAATCCAAGTTGCAGTCCAGTCGGACTCCGGGCTGCAATCGGAACTATGCGTCAGCGGAAGCATCATGCAAAAGGCCAACACCACAAGGAGCGTTGGGTGCAGACGCAACATCCTACTCGAGATCCTCGGTGATGAAGTCTGGGTCCTCCTCTGAAGCAACAAAACAGGGGATGAGTACGAAAGTACTCAACAAGTCCAACCCCGTCCATGGAGGGGGATACAACAAGAATATGCACAGGATATAACAACGATGAGGTTAAGTTTCATTTGCAATAAAGCTAGAATTTTAAACACATGCAAAGGTTCATTTTCAAAAGAGTTTTTGCAAGGCATTTTATTTAGTAACCGAAACATTGAGTGGGGTTGATCCTACACAAAGGATCCAAGTTTTATCGCTACCGGACTCCCCGTCCGCCATAGCTCACGACACAACTGCCGGACACTTCCAAAATCCAACACACACCATAAAAACCAACCATCTCCAATGCTAGTTATGTGACCAAGCCGTAATCCGAAAACCCATTTTCTCATTTGAAAACACTCACACATTTATTCTCTAAATAAACCATTGTAGTCATGATTGAAGTTGAGTAACGAGTTCCTAAGCATTCTAGCAGTAATTATCATCTAAACAGAGCAAATCATATTTAGAGATAAATATAGGTCAACAAGGAATAATCATAATAATCAAGGGATGGCTATCCAACCATGTCTTGCAATAAAACAATATGCATTTTATAAAACAGGCCAATAGGTTGTGTTTGAAAACTGAGAATTAATTATGCATCAAAGGGTGAGATTGGACTTGCCGTTCTCAAAGCCCTACAGGAGCTCCTGCTCGCGGTACTGGTCCTCGAGCTCGGGCTCACGGTCAAACTCTTCCTCGTGCTCCTCCTCGGGTACTCCGCGATCTACGGCACACACAAATAGCACACAATAAATAAAAAGAGAATAAAATTTTACCCGTTGAGCTCCGAACAGAGAATGTGAACAGAAAATAGGTGGGAGGGGTATTTTCATGAAATTTGGATATGCCTCAGCAGAAATATATGGGAGGAGGCGGTGGTTGAATTTAGGATCAATTGGAGGAAGTTTGGCGCATCAAATGACGAGTTAAAGGAGTGTTAGGGGCTTAAACAAGGTTTTAGGACTAAATTGCGAGAAACCAAGGACTTATTTGTAAATATTTTTGGGTGGTGGAGGGGCACATCTGCGAGATTTCTTTGAGAGAGGTGGGAGGGCTGAGTTACGATTAGGAAGAAAGAGGGGGTTAGATCGACATGGGGGGTTTTCTTCTTTCCTCTTCCTTTGGCTCGGTACAGGGGTGGCGGAAGGCACGGCTGGCGGCGGGCTGGCCGGCCGAACTTCGCCGGCAGCGAGCCAAGAGGTGGGGAAGGTGGAGGGGGATGGGGATGGGGGCAACCCATTTGAGGCTTCACCTCGGATGGATGGTGGCCGGAGATAGGGCGCTGGCGGCGGGTAGAGGAGACGGCGGCGGAGCTCCTGGCGGCGGCGGCGGTTGGCACAGGGAGGCGGGAAGAGGAGGGGCGGGTGAGCTCGTGGTGTGGAAGGAGGAGGCTGGCCTCGGGCGGCTTTTATAGCCAGGGGGAGGGACGGGCGAGCGGCATACAGGGGGCGGCGACGACCGGAGTGTCTAGCCGGTGGCGTGCCGGAGTGGGGATCCTCGAAGATGGTGTGGTGGGGGAGGCACGGTCGACGAGGAGGCACAAGGGCGATGACCAACGTGGAGAGGCGCGCCGGGAGGGTTGGCGTGCGGTGGCCGGCAGCGCGTGGTGCGGCACGCGTGGCTTGGCGCCGACGGGATGGGACGGGCAGGCGGTCTGGTGCGCGGGCGTGCGGGGGTCTGGCGCGGCGCGGGCGGGCGGTGTCTGGGCGGCCGGGCGCGGATGGCCGGGCGCGGCCAAGCGGAGCTGGGTCAGCGCGGGGCGTGTGGGTGGGGCCGGGCGCCAGGTGCTAGGCGCTATGCGCTAGGAGGAAATGGGGAAGGCGGGGGAAAAAGGAAGGAGAGAGAGGAAGAAGGAAGAAGGAAGGAGGAAGAAGGAGAAGGGAAAAGAGGAAAAGAAAAAGGGAAAAAGAAAAGGAAAACGAGAAGGAAAAAGGGAGGGGCAGTACGGCGAAAGTTGCGGGAACGGACGGCGCGCGTGACGGATTTGACGTGCACGCGGCGAAATTTGCAGGGAACGGAAAAAGAGGGTTGACGACGCCGGGTGCCGGAACGGCGGGGCCAGCAAGAAGGAAAAGATTTCTCAGGAGCTCGACGGTCGGAAAAATTTTGAAATAAATTTTTAGCGAGTGATTTAAATTGGTAAATTTTATAGGCATTACACCTTCACCCCCTCGCCTTCCAATTTCTACCACACGCTCTCTAGACTATAAATACCTCAATAAATCAACCGAGCCCCATATTGAAGATGACATACTCGACGTGAAGCAGCAAAGAAGTAGAAGGAGCTTGAGGGACACCTCTCCGGATAGCCGAGGGCCGTGCAGTTGTCGGGGGCTAGCGTAGGCGAACCTCTGCCGGCGTGATCACCCTGCGAGGAAGATCACGTTGGAGTTCTGGAGCTAGAAGTCATCAAGATCAAAGTAGGATCCCGGTGGTGATCTTGTGATGTACAATTATTCATGATGAAGTAATAGATGTGTTCATATTTTTAGTGATCTAAGTATCTCCTTTGATGGTTTTATGCTTATTCGGGTTTGCTTGCTTTTCAATCTATGTATCATTGATAGATTGCCTAGGGTGTTCTTGTGGTCGTGATGACCAGATTTGCATGCCTAATCTACCGATGTGTATGACATGCTCTTATGATCATGCCTTTAACCTGCTTGCGCTGATACAGGTGATCATGATAGGATCTTTTTTGTGTAAGGTGGGGGGTTTCGGGATCCGTCCCGGAGGTGTTGATTTAAAGATGCTTTTTACTAAGATCATATCTGTGTCACTTTGCTATCCATGCTCAGAATTATAACATATGCATAGTCTAGGTTGCTCTAGATTAGTTACCTTTGCTCTATCTGTTATCTATCTGTACATGCTTAGTAGATTAGATCTGAATCTCTCATAAACACCAAGTTAATACTAACGATTCTAGTTGAAATAGATCTTGTGCTTTAAGTTTCATGGATTGATAAACCTTTGGGGAATACTCTGAGGGAAGAGCTACAACTGATCCGTACGCTTGCGGTTCATAACTTGGCGTGCTAACAGCCATCAACAATCTCCATGGCCATTGCTATTTCTCCATGGGCTATCAAGACGATGAAAACCCCGATTAGGGGTTTCCTTTGGTGTGGAAGTGAGGTCACTTCCCGGGGGAAAATATGCGGTCGCTTGGATCAATGTCTCCTGCCCGACAATTTTTGGTGGTCTTGGCATTCCCAACCTTCTAGTGATGGGAATGGCGTTGAGGATGCGCTCGTTGTGGCTTGCTCGTGTTGATGGTGCTAGGACCTAGGCAAGATATCGGTTTCCTAACAACGAGCTCGTCACAACGTTCTTCAATGCATCTGTTTCGGTCAAGGTAGGTAGGAGAGACAGAACCTTGTTTTGGTCAGATCGTTTGTTAAATGGTTGCAACATTCAAGCGCTTGCCCCAAACCTTTGGGCAGCGGTGCTGTCCATGTGAGGAACAAGTGCACGGTACGCGAGGGCTTGACGGATTGCCGATGGGTTCGGGATATCTCTCATGCACTCACGGTGCAGGTCCTTCTACAGTACCTACGGATATGGGATCTCCTTCACGACTGGCACCTCAACCAATCACCGGACATATTCATGTGGCGTTGGACGGCTTTAGGAGAGTTTTCCTCCGCTTCGGCCTATAAGGCCCTTTTCCTAGGACGGTCTCATCTTTTGGGAGCCCAACAGCTTCGAAAAGTCCTGGCGCCGGGTACATGCCGCTTCTTTGGCTGGTTGGTTCTCCATGGTCGTTGTTGGACCACCAACCATCTATGGCGTCATGGACTTAGTGATAGAGATGACTGCGCCCTATGCGCTTAGGAGGTCGAGACGCTAGACCATCTGCTAACTAGTTGCGTCCATAGTCGGGAGACATGGTTTTGCATTCTTCGATACCTCAACCTCCAGATGTTGGTCCCGCAATAGGAATGTGCTTTCGCAAGTTGGTGGTTAAATGCAAGCCAACAGTTGTTGAAGTCTAGGCGAAAAGGTTTCAACACCTTGGTTTGGTTTGGTCGCGTTGTCGCTTTGGCGTGAGAGAAACAGGAGGGTTCATGAGCAATCGGACCTTTAGCCCATCGCGCTAGCTCCCGACATACTGGAGGAGGCGAGGACCTGGGCTTCCACAGGCTTCATAGGATTAGATTTTCTGTTCGGTGAGCGCTTTGCGCTGCGCATTGTACTTTTCTTTGTCGTCGTTTGGCGGCTGTTGCTCTTTAATTTGGTCATTGCTTGGACTCTTTACCTCCGTAAACTCTTTCTTCTACTTAATGAAAAACGTGATTAGCACGTTCTCTAAAAAAAAATTTCATGGGCATTAAATTCCATACCATATTAGCAATTTTACTGACTTGGTAAGGACTTTATAAGGAGTTTCATCATATGTGAGGAGTTTCGATGAAACTCAACCAGCACAGTTACCTAGTTCCCAATCTTGTTAACAGTATAATGAAACTGTGTGTCTTATATTTGTGTGAACAAACAGTCATTTAGTCAAGTTCTGTTGACGTGATGGCCTTTCCTATTCCTACCAAGGGCAGCATCTGTTTCGACTTCGGAGTAATGATCTTGTAGTAGTCTGCGGGGGGACGTTTCCATCTACAACATGGACAAAGTTACATGATCTCAGCTTCTGTGGCCATCCTCTCACCTGCGTTTATCTTGTTACGTGCAGACCACCATCGCCAAAGCCACGTGAAAACCTTGTTCATTATCCTTTCCGGATGTACAAAGCTCCAAATCCATGGCTCGCTAACACTCCCGGGCTTCCTTACATTTGAAGAATAAGTGAGCACAAGCTTCATCAATGCGATGGGCCGATGGCATACCGGACAGAGCGTGTATGGTTCAAAGAAAAAATGGCATCCACTGCTACTACAGCCGCACGATTACATGCCAGCCTACCACACGCCAACAGCTCGGGAAACAACGCTAGATCCAATCTAATGCCAGAGGCCAACTGAAAAGAACCACATGATATGCATACGACCGGCAAACATTTCTCCAGAATAAAAACCCATATTCGTTCGTCGTCATGGTATTTCAACATCCTCAGGCAACAGCACTGAAACAAACCAAGTCTTGCTAATTTAACCGAGGTTTTACAAAAGAGGCTATGGCGAAACAGGACAGTAGTACGACGACACCCTTTTGAGCTCTTCAGCGCTTGCCGCCACCACCGCCCAGCTTGGGGCCCTTGGAACCCTTCTGGACTGCGCCCTTGTTCTGCGCCTTCTGGGACTTGGCCACCTCTGCCTTCTTCGCCTTCTTCTCGTCCTTGGTCTTCTTGATGCGCTCCTTGATCTCACTGCACAGTCATGGCAGTTTGAAATGAGTGGAGGTAACGGTAAACTATCACTTCAAAAGACAAAGCGAATTCTATTCACTGAACCAAAACAATGGCTGCTACCAAGTATAAATGACAGCTTAAGACAAGTAGCAGAAAAACATACCGAAGAGCCGCCTCCCTAGCAGCATCACGGACCTCAGGCTTCTCAGCTCTCTTCTTCTGGATCACTTCCAAGGAAGCACCAACAATTGACCTGGAGTACGGCTTCTTGGTGGTGCGACGCCTCTTCTTGACAGCTTCAGCATGGATATCCTACAGACAGAAATGACAGAAGTATATGAGAAATTCTCGCATCAACAGGAGCATGGACTTAACTGTCATGAAGACATGGAAGAAACAAAGCTGATAGACAAAACTAAGAAATTAAGGTTAAGTCTAAATACAGGATTCTAGCCTGGAAATCATAACGTGTGGACATACGAATATATCCATGTACATCCACACCATTTAGAGAAATCAGAAATGCATGTAAATAAAGTAGCAACACAATTGTATCCTGAATGGCAAGAAATGATTTTAAGCCTAAAGAACAAAACCAGAAGCACATAGGAAATTTGGAATCCACCTTCTATTGCTCAAGAAACTGGAGTATACACCAAAGATACCAGGTCAAAACAGAACTGAATAAGTGGCCTACTTATGGAGAGGCCTGTACAATACCTTCTTGTGCTGCTTCCTGTACATTGCTGTCCAGGTAAGCTTCGCAGGCTTCAGGCGGTTGTGGAAGTAGCGCTTGCATTTTGAGTTTGCAAAAAGGAACACCTGTAAATAGATACAGATACTTTGTAAAACCACCTCTAATCTTGTAGCAATTCCTGCCAGTAAATGTAACAAAAGATCAACCTGAGAGTCAGCACGAATGAAGCGGATGCCTTTCCCTGGATAAATCTTCTGACCACTGAAACGGCAAAGTTCCGTCCTGCAAGGATATCATATATTCGTACTTAGAATAATTTCTAGATCTGTGACTCTTATTGCAGCAGATTAGTTTAACAATCTATCATACGAAATATCCAAAGCATGTATAATGCAAAGGACATTGAGTAACGAGATCCAAGAACGTGTTGCAATCACAGAAATAGAAACTTACTTCAGCACCATCTTCTCGACTTCAAGAAACCTTCACAAACTCCTGCAAAATTCCACGAATCAAAGACAGAATCAGCATACATGACATGAGCACATGACAGTGCAAACTATGCAAGCACGGCTGACAAATCTATAACAATGCATTGAGCAATCAAGTCATTTTGCAGCCACACAAATATAGGGATTCGACAGGCAGCAGAAACACAACCAAAGTAAGCTCCTGCCGTAAGGGTGATACCCTGGTAAATCTCGCACATCAATGAAATAGGCAACTATGCAACGCCAAAGGCCATAGTACCTGAGTGCGTGTGCTTCCAATTCGAAAGGGTCTCGCAAACACCTAGAGAATGAACAAGATTCAGAACTCAAAAGATTAACTTTCGGGCGACTACTGGCAGCAGAAACACGGAATAAGTCTCTGCTGCAAAGCGGGTTCCCTAGTCCATATAGCACACAAAAAAATTAGGCAACTACGCCACTGAAACAGCTGTAGCGCCTCAGTACTTGTGCCCTGATCCGTCCCCGTGAAGGGAAACCTAAAATTGCAACACAAAGCCAACTGATGCCTCCCGATGTCTATCTACGTTGCACACGGTGAGCACACCCAATCAACTTCGAGGGAAACAACGAATCTAATGACCAAAACCAGATCACGGAATGGAAACGATAATCGATTCAGGGACGGTTCTAGCGAGAACAACACGAGATGGGGTGAGCGCAAGATCTAGCAACCACAGGATAGGGGCGAAGGGTAGAGTGCTTCGACGGGTTGCACGTACCTTGGGAGCGGAGCTGCAGGCGGCCGCGAGGCGATGGCGGCGGCGGCGGCGGCGGAGAGGAGGGAGCGAGCAGTGGGGTTCGTTGCTCCGCGAGGGTTTCTTATGAGCTCGTGAGACTGGGCTGGCTGGCTGGGCTCATTCAGATAAGTTGCGAAGTCAGCTGCTCGTTGGCCCAACAAGCACCGCTTTGAGGGCTTTAGGCCCAATATTCGTTTTATAGGCTTTAGCCCAATATAATCATTCGTTCTTATAGGCTTTTAGGCTTAAATTGCAGTACTATGGGCCGTGGCACTTCCTTGTTACGCTCAGTGCTGACTGATGAGTATTTGTACTTGAGTCTTAACCATTCCCGTCTCTCTTTCCAGTGGATAAATCCAACTGCAAGTTGAAAAAGACCAAGATGGCAACGTCACGGCGAATGGCATTGGTGTTTAATCCAATCTCCATTTAATTTTAACGTGTTAGCCCTATCTGAGGATTTGACGAGCTGCAGACTTGTAGTGTTATCCAGAGAGTCCTTTTTCTGACCCATGCTGAAAGTATAGGACGTTGATTGCCACAGCACGCTCGTGAGAGCCCCCGTCACGTCCCGATCCCGACCGCCCATCGCGACATTCCCGCGTGACGCACACGGCGGAGCACGCGATCCATATCGTGCTCGCGACCATCATCAGTGTGGAGCCTTCGTACGCCACGCACGCCTCGTTACGTTGCGGGACTGCCTCGTGCCCCCTCATCCTGTCAATCGGACAGGTAGCCATCCAGTCCAGTCCCGAGATCGCAGCAGGTGGGTTTCGCGGCTCACCCGCCACCGGGGCCAGCACAGCATCGTCCCTGAACCACATTGCTAAGTGCAACCGCGCCGTCGCTGTCGCCGCCCGCCAACCACACCACCGCATCGCGCGCGTCTGGCGCCGGTGTTCTCGCCGCCGCAGACGGCACGATCCCGTGGAATTTCCGTAGATCCCAGCGGGGAACCGTAGTGGCGCACAGCTCGGTCGTCACCACCAATTCCCCCCTGCCATCTGCGCTCGCTCGGATTAGTCGTCCGTGCCCGCAAGCTCGCCTAGTCGTAAGCGCGCATCTCTTTCCAGTCACGGCGAGAGCTTGGCCAGTGAGATCGACGAGACGTCGGGGTCGAGATCTTCGAGTCCGATCCGGCACATGGCATTGGCGTCGGCCCAAGACATTTCGTTGAGACTACTGACAGAGTGACAGGTTCAGGGCGCGCGCCTTCCTTTCGGCGCCATCAGGTTCAGGGAGCCTCGACCCAGCCCCGTACATCGTGCGGCGCAATCGGCGCGACGGCGCCGGGCCGCCCAAAACCGTCGTCATTGGCCCACTAAGCTGCCTTTTCGTTTTCCCAGTCTGGCCCATTAGCAAACAGCCACGCGAATCAGGAAATCATGAAGACAGACAGAGAGAGTCTGATGCCTCACCTTCCATCGATCGACATCTACGGCAGCGACGCCGACGCGGACGAAGTAGCGCTGCCGCTGCAAGTTGCCGTCTAGGCAGGCGTCCAGGGGCTGCACCGCCTGCATCATTCTACAAACCCGGTTACCGGTGAGTTCATGTCCACCAAGCATCTAGATGATCTGCTATCGCTGCAATCTGTACTTCTGTAGCCATGTCCTCTCATAGTCTCATCTAGACGAATGCCACTTTTTAAGAGAAGTTAAAGATATCGATGGGGAAGATTCGTCTTCTACTCAGTTTGCATTAATGCTTATGTCAATTACATTATTGTGTATAAATACATTTTTATTATTTGTATTTTGCAAATATAGGGCCACCCTTCTGTGTTTCGCGACGGAGCCTCGTAAACTTAGCTACAGGCCTGCTTCTACCTCGATCGATCGGCAGTCGGCACCGCACTAATTTTCTTCTTTCCCATCGTGCACGCCGGATGCCACTACTGGAACGACCCGACTGGACCCATGGATTCACACACGTGCGCGCGAGGGCAAGTACTCATCATCGGAGCAATGCATGTCAGTTGTCAAGTGATGGAGAAGAAGCTTCCAGTAGTGGCACACCTCTTCAGAGCCTCAGGCCACCAGCCGGTGTGCGTTGCTCTCGGCTGGTCCCCCGGCGCAGAAAGCTACCTGTGCTTGCCGAGGTGAAACGCGACGATGCAGCAGCCATTGTCTCGATGCAACGGTAAAAGTGTAAGACAACGAGCGCCGCAGGAGTGGCATTGCATTGGTACATGCATGCACCCAATGCAAGAAAAGAAAAACCCCGGTGCAAGTGCAAGATCTTACGACCCAGTGCCTAGGTCACCACCACTGCGTCAAGGAAAACTGAAGTTGTTTAGTTTTGACTTGGAAGGCCGTAGTTGTTTAAGTCGCCATCACCATCAGAGAGCCAAAGTCAAAACGTTGTTAATGGGGCCAAACAAGAGTTCTGAAACGCTTTCCATCTTGAAATGCAGAGTTCGGTGCGAGTGCGGAGTGCCGCCCAGGTCACGCCGCACTGATGTACTGTACATGGCGGTTGACATCGCCAAATCGAGTTTTCAGAAACATACTACATGAATCGGCATGAACCTGAGCATTGAGCTGGGCAAAATATCTATCCGGCCAGTCGCCGCAGTCAGACGGTTTAAATGGACTCGAGCTTCGGAACTGTTGGTGTGAGTGCCGGTAGTATAGTGCACGGCCGGCTTCATGGGTTAAGAAAAAAGACTTGCACGCAGTAGTGGTGAACGGCCAACTTCCACACGTGGCGTGTCAAATGTGAAAACTCTTGAAACGCCGCAGCAAACATACGAGAGCAAGATAAAACAGGATGCATGTACAAACATACGAGAGCAAGATGAATCAGTATGAGATTTCTCTGGATCCCGATGAAAGCTCATTGCATTCGTCTGATCTCGCGCGCATCTGTCAGCCATCAGACAGCAGGGATCGGAGTATCAGACAGTGCGCGAAATGAACTTCAGCATTAGCCGTTAGCAATGTGTTTGTTGTCAAAGAGTATTGGTATGCTTGATTTGTAGTCAGACAGATTTTAGGTGTGACATAACTGCAGCTGAGTACTTGGTTCTTGTCACAACTGTGGCTTGGCACACCCTTTTATATCCCACCTGTCACACTCATCCACCTACAAAATCTTGCATTATGCGTGACGAATAAATTGATCGTTGCATTTCCATAAAGATTTGGTAAAAAGAAATATGGGAGCATGTGGACGTCAACCAAACATACCTTATGACATCATTAGCACGAGTGCCGTTGACAGTTCATCTCATCATGTTTCTCCTTTTTTTTTTCTTGAGGGAAAAAAATAAGAGGACGAGAAACACCTCAGATTCCAAATTAAAAAAGCTAAGTCGTTAATGGCATCGATAATGATCCAAGCAGCGGATGTTGCTGAAATTAATTACCTTTTTGCGAGACAGTGAAATTAATTATCTAGCTAAGATCAGTCTCGATGGACAGTTTCATTGCACAATTACTAAAACTGAGAACTTAATAGCTGTGCAAGTTGAGTTTCATGAGGATGAAATTCCTCTCTTTTGATGAAAATTCCCTCATAATGACATTGCTAAGTCAACAATTTTGCTGATATGGAAATGTGGTTACAAAATGGCCAAACAGTAGAGGGTGGCTCTAGAACAAGGCACTTGTCCAAAGAGCTTCTAGGTGACTGAGTGGCTAGGATGTTGTCTTCCACTTACCTCATGGCTCCTCTTATTTATAGCCTTAGTGGATGAGACCTTTTCGGTTTAAAGACCCTTATGCCCTCGGTACGGTGCCCCTGGAGGGGGACCCACTGGGAGAGGGCAGCAGGGATAACAAGGTAAAGGACCTCTCCTAGGTACAGAGGTCCTTCCCTGTAGCTAGGGCTAACGTGGCGGCCCCTTTCCGTATAGGGGACCTAGGGCTGACACCGTGATTGCCTTTTCTCTTTGGATGACACCTAAAGGCAAAGACTGCCTATCCTAGGGCTCGGCCCGGAGACTGGACCGGGGCTCCCCCCTCCCCCCCCCCCCCGGTCCCTCCTGGAGGGACGATGCCTCCACCAGAGTCGAGGGTCTTCCGGGAGAGCCCCGAACGACTTGGGCGGGGGCCTTCACCTTCCCTACTATCCCGCAGGCCGTCCTACTCTCATTGCATCCTACTGAGAACCTCAAGGTTCATTAGCTGGCCCCTGCGTGCTGCCTTCGGGGAACCCCCTTTTGCTTCCCTCCTCCATGGCCTCCCGCCTTCCTCGCCTAAGTGGCCCGGGAAGGCGGGGAAAGGACGGGGCGACTTCCCGCAGGGAGAGGTACCTCCGGAAGCATGGGATTGCTCCGATGGGAAACGATCCCTCCGGCCTGTGATCTTAGTCCAATTCCCCAACAGCAGCCCTTTCTCGGGGATCATCGCTCGGGACCTCGGATGACGATTTTTGAGACTCCCTTCGATTGATCGAGGGAACAACTGATGCCAGAAGTGGGGCAAGAGAGCAGTTCGGAGGGAGGAAAAATAGCGCTTCCGACACTCCCCCTGACCCACGGCAGGTCTGGGTGGCGCGCCCTCATTTCCTAATGCACCACATGGCATGGGCGCAGGGGTCGAGGCGTGCGAGGTCCGAGTACAGCTTGCTAGGCGCGGCACGCGAGGGGCCAGGTGCCCATTGGGTGGGCCATGTGGGTTATTGGGACATGCATCGTCCTCCTGTTGGCCTGTGCAGTTAGGTCGCCTCGGTCCTGACCGACGCTGGCGCCCTTAGCATTTCCCCTGGGCCCCTCAAGGATTATAAATACTAGCCCTCCCCTCCTTCTTTAGGGTTTGCCCTTGGTGCTATCCTCCTCTCCCTACCTTGCATCTCGCCGCCCACAACGCACTTTTCCTCTGCTTCCAGCCTTCCCTTGCTCTCATGCCACTGTCTCACTTTCAGATCTCCTCCTCTGGGCCTTCCTCATGGCCTCGAAGTGAGCGGTATCTTTGGAGGGAAACCCCCCGAGGGCAAAGAAGTCCTGGACGGAGCACCCCTCCACCGGACGAGTCTGGTGGATGACACCTTCTTGGATGATCTTCGTGAGTGGGGCTTGGTCTCCGACTGCTCCTCGGTCCGCCCTCTAGAAGGGGAGGCGGTCCCCAACTCGAAACCCAACGACGTGGTAGACTTCGCCGAGCAGTACAGTGTGGGATCTGCTTCCCCTGCTCCGACTTCCTTTCCTCCATCCTGACGTACTACGGGCTTGAGATCCAGCACATCGCCCCGAACTCGATCGTGTGCCTTAACACCTTCGAGTGGGCCTTCCAGGGTGAGAGGACGAGCCCGTCAGCCCGTACCTTCGTCCACCTCCACACCACCTCCATCCTCAAGAAGTTTCACTTCTTCGAGGGGGTCAAGATAGAGGTCTATTATGGGCAGGTCTTCATCTACCCCCAGGACCACGATGTTGACCTGGCCAAAGTGTACAAGGACCGGAGGGAGACCGCTTAGTTATCCAAGTGGTTCTACCAAACTGTCCCGACAGACTCCCGCATGGAGTCCACCTGCGACAAGCCCAAGCACACCTCGTAGCCCTCCATCCCGGCGAACGACTCTCTCCGGGGTGAGGGTGTCCTTGGTGGGGACCATCGCAGCTTCTCCATGCGAGACCTAGTGGAGGAGTTCCTGGCAGCTGGGGTGTCGCCCCTCTCGAAAGGGAGGGAGTTCCCGGTGGAGGGCGACAGTCACCACGTCATATATAAGGACAAGGAGGGAAGAACCTTCTTCCGGAAGAAGCTTAAGTGGAACCTCCCTAGTGAGTCTGGTTCATTTGAGCTCTGGGACTTGCTGCAACTTTCCACTAATCCCCCCATCTTGATCCCGCAGATTTGACTCTGGCGGAGATCAAGGCCAAGGCGGACGACCTGTTGGGGCCCTATGGAGGGCATGGCAATGGAGAACAAGGCTCGGGAGACGGCTGAGAGCTAGGCTACTGCTGCCTCCTCTCAACTTCTTCAGGGGTCTTTGGCTGTGTGGAACACCATAGGGGACATGAGAGCCACCCTTCTTCTGCTGGGTGTCAACGTGGACCCCCGACGCATCCTCTGGAAAACCTCTCGGAGAGCGTGGACTGGCTCCATCAGGGGATCGGGACCATTGCTCTGGGCACTGAAGGTTTTGCCAACATTTGTGCCCAGACTTTCTGGAGGGGAGCCTTCTTGTCGCTCCACATGGCTGGATGCGACCATCTTGGGGCTGCCAAGGAGAAGATTCCGGAGCTTCCAAGAAATGCCTCAACCTTCCTGGAGCGGATCCAGGCTGTGAAGTCCACCTCACGGGTCTTCAAAGATTACTAGCTGGACCACAGCCTTGAGCTGGCCCGTACCCTGGCGCCCACTGAGGATCACACTGTCTCGATGGCGAACATGGGGAAAGCCCCAATAGAGCTGAGGGCGCAATAGGGAATGAGAGCCTTTGGAGCGATCCTCAGGTTTGAACTCTTCCCTGGCCTACCCTTCAGGGCTTAGGTGGTCCGGGCTCGTCTTTTGGTAGTTTCCCTTGTTTTGCTAGTTTCTTTTGCTCCGCGAGCCCTTTCGCTTGTAGAGAACACTTTTCGGGATGTAATGGAATTCTTTTGATTAATGGCAAAGGTGTTTTGGGTCTATTCAGGATCCCATTATCATTTACTAGGGGTCCCTCCCTTTTTCCCTTTTCAGCCTATGAGACGAGGCCAAAAGGCTCCCGCTATGAGAGGCTTCCCCCCCACCCCCCGGCGAGGCACCCCGTTCCAAACGGGGATTTCCTGGCCACTCTGGGTTCGTACCATGCCTCTTCCAGAAGTCTTTTTGGAGGCCCTTCTTTTTAGTGGGATCTTGGTCCGAGGCTTCTTCCTTCGGGATTGGTTGGACTGGTTGGAGAGACAAGGCCCTACTCTTGGCTACTAGAGGCATCCCGAGGAGGATTTTTTTGACTTCATCGAGAAGTGCGACTGCCTGTCTAATTGACTGAAGCCCGATTGGCTTCCCTAGCTGCCCTTGCCTCCCCCCCTTCAGGGGGCTTCCATTCAACTTCTCCCGTGACTTCTTCATCGGCAGGGGGCAATACCTGAACATCCCTGCTCTCGGGGGAGTTGAGAGTGCGTCTTTGCCCCCCTTCCAATTCGGAGGTGTAACAATTTTTCCCGAGATTAAATAAAAAGCCCTATTTGTGTTTCTCTCTCTCTCCTTTTGTTTCTCCACCCAGAAATCCTCCTTGGTCATTTTCAGGACTATGTTGCGCCGTGGCGGGAAGCCAAGTGCCGGGCGCAGTCCCCGTTCCCCCTCCCTTAGAACTGGTAAGGAGCCTAGAGGATTCCCTATTTTACGATGATTGCTGACCATGTATTTTCCCAGGAGCACGCGTGATCCTGCTGCCTCTAAGAGCCTTTGCCCTGGATGCCTCTCAGTCGTGGAGAAGGGGGGAAAAGCATCCTCTAATTCATCTTCCCCATCATTGTTGTCTGGGGGCTGGTCAGAGCAAGATGCTTGGGAGGTGAACCCGCAAGTAGAAATGGACGCCGCCCTTGCTAGGCGTTTGGCGGAGGAGGAGGTTTAGGGGAGCGGAGCTCCTTCCGACGTCGTCGATGCGGTGGCATCCCAGCGAGCTGCCTAGGAGGCTTTCTCGGTGGACATCGGACCACGCGTCGCTACCGCATAGTCCTCGTCATGACCGGCGTGTCGCCCTTCATGTCGGCAGGCTTCCAGAGGACGATCTGCACCCCGGTCCGGTGCGCACGTAGTCACGCCCGCCATAGTTTCTTACACTACCTTAATCATGGTGACCTAGGCTAGGTGATTGTTCCGCGTGACGCGGCACCAAAGCTGTTACTCTCGCTTGGTATTGTTTATATTGAACGGTCCAGGAATGGTGCCCGTACATTTTTGTGGCCTGTTTCCATTTGCCATGTCGACGGTTCCCAGCAAGGCTGAAAGGATCTTATGATACCTAGAGTGGGGTGAATAGGCTCACTTTAAAATTTTTCTAAAAAACTTCGCAGCGGTATTAGATACGTCAGAACTTACGACACTATGCCGGAACTTCCAAAGGATCGAAACTTCCGGTACAGGGGCGGAACTTCTGATGGTAGAAAATGAGCTGAATGAAATTCAAAATAAAACTTGAAACTGCCAAATCTATTTGAATCAAAAGGTTATAAGTGATGTATAGAGACTACTGCAGGTGATAGATATGAGAGAAACTTCACAAATATATAGATCGGCACAAAACAAGCTTCTAAGACAATATGAACTAGAGGAACACAACGAGCAACACGAGACAAATGATTTGTTTATGAAGTTCACTTTGACAAAGGAAGCTACATCTCCATTTAGGAGCTCACAAAGAGCTGGGTCCTCACTAACCCTTTACCTCTCCAAAGGAGGATTGAGTTACTTAATATGAATCCTCACAAAGAGGATGGGTAATACAAACTTCCCGGGCTCACCACACAAAGAGGGTTTTCAAATGGGTGACGTCTAACCATCTAAAAGCAAGCTTCAAGAGTAACAAACACGAATCGAAGGCCAAAGATGTTTCAAGTGCTCTTGAGATGAACTTGTTGAACCTCACACTCAAATCCCCAAGTCTCACACCTACAATCCTTCTCTCACCCAAGCCTAACTCAAACTCTTAAGGATTTAGCTCAAAGAGGGAGTGGCAAGGAGTATTGAATGCTCAAGGGGGTGTTTGCCTCGGGTTAGGTGAGCAGCAATGAAGGAGGGGACTGAGGGGGTATAAATACCTGAGCCCTAAAGACTAGCCGTTACAGTACTGTTATGTACTTGTCGGAACTTCCGACACAGGGTCAAAACTTCCAACACAGTTAAATTAAAATGGCTGAGAACCCCTCATTGGAAGTTGTTAGAAACTTTCGGTGCTTATTATCGAAATTTCTGACATAGGGTTGGAACTTTCGATACTATTAAATTAAATCCACTGAGCACCCCCGGTCGAAAGTTTTTGAAAACTTCTGACCGATATTAGAACTTCGAACCCCATGTCGGAACTTCCGATACTCACATAAGCTGTGAGAAAATAATCGTGCAGGTGCGTGAGTGGTGTCTCTCATGGGTGGTTAGCATCTCAAACGAGCTCTTTGACATCTTCAAGCTCCATCCGCATCCCCCTTTATAGTATGGTGTTCCTATACTCAATTTCAAAATAGAAATTATAAAAAGGTCTTATTTTAAGCTCCAATACAGTTCTTCAATAAAATTGGGGTTCTTTTCTTACACCTTTGCACTTCTTAGAATTTAAACCTCTCAATCGCTCGATAAAATTATTAGTCCCTTGATCATGCATGTTATCAACACCAAAACCCACTTAGGGGGCCAAATGCACTTTCAATGGCAACGCCTCTAGCTGAACAGGAATTTCATTATCCCGAAAGGCATTGCTTTTGGTTGCAATGAACGTTTGGTAGCATAGGGGTGGGCAAAAAACACCACTAGGGGACTATGGCCCCGGAGTGGCCCGTGGACCATGTCGGACGGTGTCGCTTCCGGAAAGGAGCGGGCGCGCGATGCTACAATGGCGCTCAAAGGCCTCAGCCCTTAGTCGCTCAATGCGACTCGTCGAAAAGCATTGCTTATAGAAAGAAGCAGGCACGCGGAAAGCATCACTTCCGGAAAGGAGCAGGTGGACGATACTACGTCGGCGCTCGAGGGCCTCAGCCCTTAGTTGCCTAGTGTGACTCGTCAAAATGCATTGCTTCTGGAAGGGAGCGGGCGTGTGGTGCTACACCGGTGCTTAAGGGCCTATGCCCTTAGCCACCCAGTACGACTCGTCGGAAAGCATTGCTCCTGGAAAGGAGCGGGCATGCGGTGCTACACCGGCGCTCGAGGGCCTATGCCCTTAGCCACCTAGTGCAACTCGTCAGAAAGCATCGCTTCTAGAAAGGAGCAAGCATGCGGTGCTATGCCAGCGCTCCAGGGCCTCAGCCCTTAGCCACCCAGTGCGACTCATCGGAAAGCATCGCTTCCGAAAGGAAGCGGGCGGGCGGTGCTATGCCGGCGCTCGAGGAACTCAGCCCTTAGCCACCCAATGCGACTCATCGGAAAGCATCACTTTCGGAAGGGAGCGGGCATTCGATGCTACGCTGCCGCTCGAGGGCCTCAACCCCTAGCCACCCAGTGCGACTCGTCGGAAAGCATCACTTCCGAAAAGGAGAGGGTGTACGGTGCTACGCCAGCGCTTGAGGGCCTCAGCCCTTAGTCATCCAATGTGACTCGTCGAAAAGCATTGCTTCCAGAAGAGAGCAGGTGTGCGGTGCTACACCCGCGTGGATGGGATGCTGTCGAGTCGAAACCACTTAAATTGGTGCCATGATCGGGAAGGTAACCATTACAACACGCCGATGCCCTACTGGGACTTCCCGGTGGTGGCCAAAAGATGCCCTGATAGCTTGACGACGGAAGACTCGTCGTGCTATACGTGTGGCTGGCTTGCGGACGGAGAATACGAAAAAAGGAAACAACTAAAAGTAGACCAAGGCTAAAAAGAGAAGACAAAAAAGAACTTGTGGTCGCGTTGGTTCTCCGACCGGTGATGGGTCGTATGCTGACCCAACCTATTGTGACGACCGACCCCTAATCTCCCGAGTCAATCTTAATCGGAGCCCTTGACCTTAGTCATCTGTCTTGTTTTACCGCGCCTAACTGCTCAGCTATCCGCCCGGTTCCGACCCCAGAAGACTCGACCCCTCCCCGTTCCGCTCCTCTCCCGACCCCGACAACACAGCCCACCGTCGGATCCTGCTAAATCTTCCTCAAACACCGTTCTATCCGCCCGGTGGACCCGCGAGATCTTTTTCCCAGATCCTCCGCGACAGGCGCACTCGAGTTGCATGCCTGCTTCAGAGTCTTCCTGCCGCGTGGCTCGTCTTCTCCGACGCCCGCCGCCCAGTTTTGTCTCTGGCAAGCGACCAAGTGGGTTCTCGCGCACCCTTCCCCAATGGCAGCGGAAGCCCTCTGGAACCTTTCTGCAGAACCTCACCTCCCGCGCCCATCATCACGCCGCCAGATCCCGGCCCCAGAGCCCGATGTCGCCCGTCTTTTCCGTCACTTCGGCCACAGTCGCGCCGCCTGGTCTCCGCTACACGACGATTCCTCCATCGCCAACCCCGACCGCGGCCGCGACAGCTCCTTTCCCCCGCCCTGTCAGAAGCCGCCCGATAATCTGTTGCTCCGCGCTCGCCCGCGCGCCCGCGGCTGCCTGTCTTCTCACCTGTGCGCCCTCGATTCTAGCGCCGTTAAACCGGTCGCTTCTATCAAATCTTCCGCACGGCGACGCCCGCTTTCCGCCAAATCTCAACCACCGGTCTACCCGCTCCTACGCCACCCTGACGGCAGAACGCAATGATCGCTGGCGTCACCCCCGGAGCCCTGCACCACCGCCTCTTCGCTCAATCGCCGCCCCGGCAGAGCACTCCATTGCCTCTCCCCGGCCTTCGCGCCGCTTCCCTTCTCTCTCTCCCGCGTCGCTTCCTTTCCTCTGTTCCCACAGCTATAAAAGGAATGCACCAGCCGCCGGAGTTCCCTCCGCCATTGTTGCCTTCAGCCATTCTCTCGCTCCCTGCTCAAGCTCCTAGCGCCGCACACCAAGTCCTGAGGAGCTCTGCTCTCAGATTTCTCTCAGTTTTCTCCAAGTCACCCAGCAGCTTGCTCCTCCGTGCTGCGTAAAAGCTCTCTTGTGATCAGCGAGAAGCGTCGCCGCCGCTGTAGCTTCCCGGTCTTAGCCGTTGTTCAAGCTTTAGTTCCTCCGCCCAAGTCTGCTTCTTCCCGACCCCAAGCTTTCCTTTCAGGAAGAAGGTGAGTTGCCGACCCCAGTCCGCCTCGCCCGACCCCTCCTATCCGCCCGACCCCAGTTCCGTCTCGCCCGACCCTATCTGTTCCACCGACCCTTATCCGCCTCGCCCGAGGGCTCGGCTGTGATCTTTTTCTTCAACCCGAGGGTGTATGTGTAAAAACTTAGGAACCCTTCAGTGCTTGCGTCTGAGGATCCCTAGTTTTCCCACATCCTCTAGTTCAAGGATCGGATCATAAGTTTCTTTCCGACCCTTACCTCTTGATCTTCACAAGCTCTCTTGAACCTCCCCACCCTCCTGCTCTTTGTCGCAAGTTTCTGGGCGCAGGCGAGCCAGTGTTGCTGTTGAAATAGCTGTCTATGCTAACTCTTGCATTGCATTCGTGTAGAGCTGCACCTCGCCGACGGCTTCTACGAGTTACACCCGGCGCCGGAAAAAGAAGCTGTAGCCGAGCTCCTACCCGCGGAAGCCGAAGTCGCCCCAGAAGTCGAGCAGTTTCCGTCCTCTTTGCTTGAAGGCAAGTCCCGGTTGCATGAAAACCTTGAGTGTTTTACCAGACTTGCGCATGCCTTCTGTATCATGCTTGTGCATTTACGTATAGGAGTTGTGTGAAACCCTAGATGCATGACTTAGTTGTCCCCATGATCTGAGCACTAGCTGTTGGACCGAGTAGTCGCCTTGCTTAACTAGGAGACGGTAAAAGTCGAGTGATCTCCTGTCACTCGCGAGTTGTAGGAGTTGGATGTCTATCTTTCTGTTACAACTATAAGGACGATGGACGGGGCAGGGTTTTGGTAACTCTTTGGTGGACGGATGGTCGCCCCGTCTGTCTATGAAATCTTGTTAAGGCCCGACAGTGGTGGTGTTCGTGATCAAGTGTTTGAAAGTACTAGCCTCATACTTAGTATGGGATGAGGAAGCCTAGTACCGGATTGAACCTAGACGTGAGCGGTCGCCCCATTGTTCTTGGAACGGAGTTTCCCCTGCTGGTTGTCGCACGTGGTGGTAAGCGTGCTCACAGAACGGCAGAGGCCGGGTCTGTGGAACCTTACACCAAAGGAAATGGGCCCGACACGGGTTAGGGGATTGATGGGGAAGGCCGACACAGGAAGCGACCTCCGGGTGCGCGGATGTCGTGAGGCTAGGTTCACCATGCATGGTTAAAGAACTCGAATCGATTCGTCTGCCTCTCACAGTTTGAGATTGCTTGATCGCTATGTCACCCTGAGTAAATGAGGAATCTGATGATGACATGTTTGTTGATATATCTATACCTCTTGTTTGGTTCTATGAATGCTTAGAATAGGTTGCACAACCTAGACTGGTGAATGAACCTAGAACCGGAGCTAAAACTTAAAAATAGGGTTACTTAGTGCTTTTGGCAAACAAACCCCTCAGCCAAAAAGCCCTGCATGCCTAGATGGAGGAGTAGTTTTACTCCCATCGGTTAAGTCTTGTTGAGCTTAGTAGCTCAGCCTTGTTGTGGCTCCTATTTTTCAGGTGAGGTTGCTGCGCCCGACCTCTCTCTTGCTGGCTCCTGGCCGCCCCAGCTTCCGCTAGGCTGGACAGTCGAGTGGGATCCTTCCTCGGACGGCGAGGAGAAGAACCAGTGATGTCCCGGTTGGCCTCACCAGGGATGTCCGACCCCGACGAAGTCTTCCGCTAGTGTTTTTCTCCGTTGTTTCTTTTGAATCTTGTAAAACTCTGATGTTGGATTTTATGGTCGAACTAAATAGGTAAATTTGTCTAACTCAGTGGACTCGTTGTATTTCTCTGGAACCACTCACCTTCGTGTGAGTTGCTAAACTCGATCCTGTTCAAGTGGTTAAATCGGATGAAATCCGACGGCACTTCGTATTAACTTGGTTAGGGCAGGAGTGTCACATGTTAGGCGGCTTAACCCTGTTTAATCAAGCTAATTCGAAGTGGATCCGCCACACCTATCTTACCCGGGCTTAGGGTAGTACCGGATGAGGAGGTCCACATTCCATGAGTGGGGGTCTTCCTCCCTGTTCGAGGAAGTTAGCTGGTAACTCCCTGGGCGGTTGCTTATGGTGACGATGAATATTCCTTCCCATTTGCTTTCCAACTTGCCCAGGGTATCGAAATTTCTGCGACGACGTAGGACCAAGTTTCCTTCGGTGAACGCGTGGCTTCACGTCCTCCTATTGCGCCAGGCCCTCATCTCTGCCTGGTACTTCTCGAGGTTGGCCACAACCTAGATGCCTGTTTCCTCCAGTAGTTCCTTTGCGATCGCCTCCTTTGCCTCTTCCGCTTGGTGCATGACCAGGAGGGAGCCACGTGATGCCTCTTTGGGGTCATGGCTTCTTCCTCGAACAGAAGTCAGAAGGGTGTGAAACCGATAGGGCATGAAGCGGAGGTGCGAGGAGCCCACAAGATGTTTGGGAGTTTGTCAGCCCACACGTCTTTTGGTTCACCCAAGATGCACTTGCTCATCACCGTGAAGATGCTACCATTGGCACGCTCGCAAGCCCTGTTGGACTATTGGTGATACACTGAGGTGAAGCAGACCTTAATGCCCAGATCTGCACAGTAGCTCCGGAATTGTTCAGAATCAAATTGCTTTCTGTTGTCCACCGTGACCTCCCGTGGCACCTCGAAGCGGCAGACGATGTTCTTCCAGCACCGCCTAATGATTTCTTGAGCATCCCAAAGCATAATGGGCCAATAGAATCCTTGCCGGAAGACCTTTCCGACAAGGGCACTGGACGCCGAGTGCGCCTCAAAAGGGCCAGCATGCATTTCTTCCAGCATCTGTCACCCCTCCCTGGGGATGCATCGCAGGAGGGGGTGCACACAGCAGCCTTGTAGAGGGTTCTGTCCACAAGCTGGTAATTGCGGCACCGTTGTTGTAGATGACGCATCTCCGCATGGTCATATGGGGTGAACCGCTCCTTAAGGAACGCGATGATGGGGGAGCGCCAATCTTTGCTAAATATGTCTGCCACCTCACGTGAGGTCCTGGTGGCATCGGAAGCGGTGACAGGGACGGTGACAGCGTGAAAAAGACTTCGGATGGGAGTGGGTTCCCTTGGCGGCTGCCTTGGCCAATGCGTCGGCGTGCTCATTCTCTGTCCTAGGGATGTGCGTAACTGTGAAACCTTGGAACTTGCATTCCAGGTTACAGACCACCTAGAGGTACTTCGCCAGCTCGGGCTCCCATGCCTGGTATTCCTTTTCTACTTGGAGGGCGATGATTTGGGAGTCGCTCTTGATGAGGAGGCGTCGCGCTCCCAGGGCTGCCGACTTCTGTAATGCGAGGATGAGTTCCTCATACTCCGCTGTGCTATTGCTGCATAGGAAATCAAGGCGGAGGGAATACCGAATCTCCTGCCCCGATGGGGTGGACAAGATCGCTGCAGCCCCTGTGCCGGAGGCGCCCCACGCACCATCGACATACGCTGCCCAAATTGGCTCCGCCGTTGGGAGGCCGCCAGTAGATGTCACTGGCGTCCAATTGGCGATGAAATCTGCGAGAGCTTGTGACTTGATGGCACTCCGGGAGATGAAGGAAAGTACGAAAGTAGTGATTTCTGCTGACCACTTGCTGATGCGCCCGATGGCCTCCTGATTTTCGAAGATGTCGCAAAGCAGGTAGGATGTTGGGACAGTGATCGGGTGAGCGGTGAAGTAGTGCTTCAGCTTGAGGGAGGCCATGATGATGGCATACGCCATCTTCTCTAGATCGGTGTACCGTTGTTTGGCCCCTGCTAGCTCTTCAGAGACATAGTACACCAGGGATTGTTCTTCCATCCCATTCCGGGAGAGCTCTTCCACCAAGACTGCGCTCGCTGCTCCCTCCGCTTCTGCGATGTAGAGTAGGAGCGGGGCGCTGGGGGTAGGGCTTGTTAGCACTTATGGATGCTCCAGGTACTGCTTGAGCTCACGGAAGGCCTGTTGTTGCTCCTCTATCCATTGGAATGGATCGAAACCCTGAACACCTTGAAGAAGGGCAGACTCCGTTTTGTCGATCTGGCGATGAAGCGGCTTAGCGCCACAAGTCGCCCCATCAAGCGCCGCACCTCGCGCACATTTTTTGGGGGCTCCATATCCTGGATGGCGTGGATCTTGTCGGGGTTGGCTTTGATTCCCCGCTGGGAGACAAAGGTAGCCCAGCAGCTTTCTGGAGCGTACCCTGAACATGCACTTTTCGAGGTTGAGATGCAGTCCAGTCCTTCGCAGATTTGACAAAGTTTCCCGCAGGTCGGAGAGTTGGTCGTGCTCGTCCCTGCTTGTGACAAAAAAACCATCAACGTAAGCCTCCAAGTGCCTTCCAACCTGGGCATCAAAAACTAGCTGGAGCAGCCATGCAAACATCGCCCCAGCGCTCCTGACGCTGAAGGGCATCCGCACAAAGCAGTATGTTCCGAATGGGGTGATGAAGCTGGTCCGGTTCTTGTCATCTTCCACTATCCATACTTGATGATACCCGAAGTATGCGTCCAGGAAGCTGAGGCGCACACTCCTGAAAGTGGAGTCCACAATTTGATCAATGCAGGAGAGAGAGAAATCATCCTTCGACCAAGCCTAGTTGAGATCAGTGAAATCTACACACATTCACCACTTGCCGTTGTTCTTCTTCACTAGGACCTGGTTGGCGAGCCATTCTGTGTGAATGACTTCTCGAATCACATTTGCGTTGAGCGGCTAGCGCACTTTCGCGTGAGCTGCCTCGTTCCTTTCTATCGACATCTTCCGCACCTTCTGCTTGCGGGGCTTCTTCTTGGGGTCGACATTCAAGTGGTGCTGGATCACGTATCGGTCGATCCCTTGGAGATCAGAGGGGTACCAAGTGAGATGTCCTCATTTTCCCGGAGGAAGTTGATTATGGACACCTCCATTTCCACCGGGAGGTCGGCCGCCAGCTGCACCGTCATTTCGAGCTGCTCCGGCTAGAGCACCACGGTCTTGATTTCCCCCTCAGGGCGGGCCCTCAGGACATAGCGGGTGGACGAGGGCCCCCCCACTTTCTTCCAGTTTGCAGGAGCCAACTCATTAACTTCCTGCTGCACTGGGGCGTGCCCAATTTCGATGAGTCTGGCCAGCTTCTGATCTCCAAGCACCTTAATGATTCCTTTCGGCCCTAGCATTTTCATGCAAAGGAAGCCGTGATGAGGGACGGTGTAGAAGGCGTTAAGGAGGCGTCTCCCGAATATGGCGTTGTACTGGTAGGGTACATCCACCACGTCACTAACAATGTCCTCCATGTGGGCATGTTCGCCAAGGCCGAAAGACATCGGTAGTTGGATTTAGCCTAGGGCCTCGACTGCTTGCCCTCCAAAACCGTGCAGAGGGATTCCGGCCCGAGTGAGCTGGGTGCGGGAGAGCCCCATTTGATCAAAGGCTGAGGTGAAGAGGAGGTCCGCCAAGCTCCCCCCGTCAATGAGAATGCGTTGGACTTCCATCCTAACGACGTTGGCCGAGATGACGAAGGCATCGGCGTGGGGGTAGAAGGGTACGTTACAATTCTCTGCTTTGAAGCTAATTCGGATGGTGGCATAGTAGGGCAGCAGGACCTGCGGGCGCGAGGTCAGGTGTTGGACATCCCGCACGTACTCACGCTGGTGGCGCTTGGACTCCAGGGGCTGTATGGATCCCTCGGAGATAGGGAGGACCGCGAGATGAGTCCCTACCATGTGCTGCACGTCTCGAGCAGGCACCTCTTGCCTCGGGGATGGCAGAGGGCCTTGCGGCTGCCCAGGGGTGGTGGCGGTGGCGGCGGCATTCCGTACGCCACTGCGAGCGGCCACTGATGGGCGAGGTGCGGCATCAGAGCTGGAGGTGCGCTGATCCAACCCATGGGCTGGGGTGCAGCAGTGTGCATGACGTCCCTCCTTGTGGCAGAGGCCTTTCGGGCAGAGGCGGCTGCTTCAGCCTTGCAAGCAACGATGGAGGGGCACTCTCGTGTGGTGTGCCCTCCCCTTTGCTCGTGGATGTTGCAGTATGGCTTTGACGTATCCCCGTAACGGGTCTTGCTTGATTCAGCTCAAGGCTTGGTGTTCCGAGATCTGCAAGAGGGATTTCGGGCGTCGGAGGTCTTTTTCCCTCTTCCGGTCCCCTCGAGATTCCTCCCTCTCTCGGGAGGTCTCCACCGTTTGGACCTCCCGGTAGGAGCGACGGGCGTGATCCCGCCGCTTGCGCTAGTCGTCCTTCTCCCGGGGATGCTCCAGAAGGGAGTCATGATGCCTTCTCTCCTGCCTCTTAAGCTGGGACTTTGAAGGGATCTTTCGCTGCGCCTCGCGGAGCTCGTCATCCTCCGCACGCGCGTACTCCTCCATCTTGCACATAAGTTCCAACACGGTCTGAGGAGGATGTCGAGAGAGGCATGACTGAAGAGAGCCGCTACGCAGCCCCTCCTAGGCAGCATCGATGATGGTTCTCTCACTTAGGCCATATTCGGGAGTCGGGGGTCTTCCAGCAGAGCCCCGAACGACTTGGACAGGGGCCTTCACCCTCTCTGCTATCCCGTGGGCCGTCTCGCTCTCATCGCATCTTACTGGGAACCTCAAGATTCATCAGCTGGCCCCTGCGTGCTGCCTTCGAGGGACCCCAGGGGTTCGGAAACCTCTTTCTCTTCCCTCCGCCATGGCCTCCCACCTTTCTCGCCTCCGTGGCTCGGGAAGGTAGGGGAAGGATGGGGTGATTTCCTGTAAGGAGAGGTACCTCCGAAGCACGGGATTGCTCTGATGGGAAATGATTCCTCCACCCCATGATCTTCGGCTAATTCCCCAACAGAAACTCATGTGAAACTTCTATTAAGATTGGCTTAACCTTGTAGCCTGACAAGGCCTCAAAAATCATTTTACCCTCTGCCATAGACAGACACAAACACAATTGTGCTTGCGCTTGCGATGTACAATGGTGAGGCCATGATTTGAACACGTGAGTCCCTTGCACGCTCGCCATCAACTCCCCTTATTCCAGGGGTGCTGCCGCGGCCAACCGCGTGGGCCACGTCACGTCCTTTTCACGACCGTCTGATCGCGGCCGATCCGGCGACCCCGGGGCTGCCACCGCGGTGCACGGCTTCGCGGTGGGCCCCTCGGGTTCGCGGCTTATCTAATTCAGGTTCGGGGAAGGCCCTCGGTCTATAGTAAACATGCTCGTTTTTCTTGCGATGCGCCCCTGTGCTCCAAAATATTTCTCCACCAAGAAGAGAAAATTCATAGATCGTGCCGGTATTGAGGAAACACAGCCGCCTGGCATTTTGCGAGGACCCCCCACCACGTGCCCGTGGCCCGAGGTGCTCCGTACCGAGGTGCGGGGCTACGTGTCCGCTTCGTGCCCCTGGAGGGTGCGCTGGACTGCTTCATGGCTTGTTAATGGGGGTTCTTCTCGCGGCCTCCCGGGCCTGGCCACGTCGCCTCGAATTCGCAGCCGTCCGATGGCGGCCAACTTGGCCGTCCAGGGCTGCCACCAGAGCGCATCATTTTGCAGGGAGCCCCTCGGTTCTCGCCTTGTCGATTTTGGGTCCGGGGGAGTTGCTCCACGCCGAGGTGCTAGGCTACGTGCCTTCATCCCGCTGGTTGGAGGCCTCAAGGATAAGGATGCGCTTGATTGTCCTGTGTTTGTTTGTGTTAGATACATAAAATTTGTTGCAGGCGGCAGCGGTGGCGTGTACGTATGCATCGGCGCAGCGTTGACGTGTTCTTTGCTACGTCGATGTGTCCTTTGCTGCGCGCATGTGGCCACCGACGCGTCGGTATGTAGTGCCTTTTTAGTTTTGGGTTCTGTCCATATATATAAACTCTTCGCTTTACTGTACTGGTGTGTGGAGTCCCAGAGTTTCCCCTGTTTTGAATCGCCTGCTGTGATCATGGCGTGGTCTAGGCTGCGCGATGTTTCGCCGACGAGCAAGAACTGGTGCGTGCGGGCTCATATCGCTCACATGTGGATTATTGCGGTGCTCGGAATGGATAGCCTGCTTTGCATCTTGATTCGGTGCTTGTGGACAAAAAGGTGTGTGCTTCTCGGCCGAGTTGTAGCTGTGTTTGTGTGTGTGTGTGTGTGTGTGTGTGTGTGTGTTGATCTGGCTTTTGGGTGTGCAGGGGGACATTATGTACGCAGAAGCTGGTGGGCGTGATGTTGATAAGGTTAGGAGTGCCGTCGAGGAAGGTGATGTGTATTCGTTTAGTAAGTTCCTTGTGGTCAATATGAAGCCTTCCTACAAGCCTTTTTGTGCAAAGTATATGATCAAGCTTACCCCGTGGATGAAGATGGATCGTGTCGAACCTATCATTGAATCATTTCCTCGATTTGTCTTTCACCTATCACCACTTTATGATCTTTCTTAACGGGTAGAAAGTCAGGCATATTTTACAGGTCGGTGATGTGATATCAATTGTTAGGTTATTTACTATTCTTTTAGATTTTATTTCCCTCTTACAATGATTGTGTGTGCTTTCAGATGTTATAGCAATGATAGTTGGTGTGTCTGATGTTACTCATATACGGGTAGGGAGTAACTCGGTTGATACACCTAGGAGTCATCAGTCTCAAGGATTTGAAGTATGTTGCTTGTTCGTTGGAGTTAATTCTATTGGTTTTTATACGTGGCTATTTATATTTGTATGTGCCATTGGTGATGTGTTTTTATTGTATGTTTGCAGTGGTGTGAAGACAAAGCTTGTTCTATGGGGAAATCATGCAAATGAGTTTGACGCTAAGGCGGTTCATCTGCTTGGTCAGGAACATGCTGTTGTTGGGATATTTTTTTGGGACTTTGGTCAAGTCGTACCGAGGTTAGTTTTTGAATTGGCGTTGTCTTCTTTGTATTGGTTGTTTTGGGTGTTTGCTGCGCCAAGTTTGGTACTCATTTCATGCAGGTGAGGAGACTTTATCTAGTGGGTCCGCTTGTAAATGGTACCTTAATGAAGATATAGCGGAAATAGATGAATTCTGTGAAAGGTGTCCCTTGGATATTTTAGATTTTACGCCTAATCTATCGATGTTGTGTCTATTTTTGTTTGTGTTTGCCAGGCTTAGTAATAATTTCACGATAATAGATTGGATTATCGATGAGCAAGGCGGTGACCACCATAAGTCTGGTCAATTGCCGTAGAGGAGTGTGTCTGAACTTCGAGCTTTAGATCCTTGGGAGGTCGAGCTTCAGATCCTTGGGAGGTCGAGGTAACTTAACATTTCTGTTTTCATGTAGTTTCAATGTTGACGTATGCCGTAGCATTTTATTACGATGTGTATTTATTTCTCTTGTAGGCTACCACTTTTCTATGTACTGTGACAGTAGTAAGGATTAGCATCGCTCAGCCATATATATTATACATGGGACTCATCGAGTTACAGGTCGGCATCACGCCATCATCAAGCTGATCAGGCAGGAAGGACGATCAAGTAACAAAAAGTGAAGAGTGAACTGCATCACGATCCGTCTGTGCTGGGATGCCCTCACAAATATCTATCTTCAATGATTTGCTAATAAAGTAAGGACAATAGTCTACTCCATCCATTTCAAATTGTAGATGGTTTTAGATTTTTTAAAAATATATTACTTTTACTATGCACCTAGATATATGTCATATTTAGCAAAATCTATATATTAAAGTTAAAAATGACTTATAATTTAGAATGAAAGGAGTACAAAATAAAGGCTATCAAAGATCCAGGTGTTCTGAATGCAAATTTCAGAGAGATAAATGTACAACCAGGAACCATAGTGGCATGGCAAACGGCATAGCCCTGCTGTCCAATTTATGATCCGGCATGTCGTGTAGGTTTTACCACATAGATGTGGTGTCACTAGTCAGTATTTTGCATCTCCATGTTCTTATAAACAATGACCATGGAGCTTCTACACAGCTCAACTTAAAAAAGGCCGTGAGTTCTAAAAAACCTTAAATGACCATGAAAAGTTAAATTATCATTAGTTAATTTACTGACGAGCGGGTTTTCTATTGCAATAGTCTGCTGACTAGTGACTTGTCTATTACTCTATTACAGTAATTTACTGACAGTTGAACTAATTGAGTTGTCTAGCATGCTGCCAATTGTTAGATTTGCTCACTGCAGTCCATAAAAAAACGAGCTGTAAAAAGCTGTATCTTACCTGGTGCCGTGCGGGCCACAGAACATTCACATTCTAAAAAAAGCAGGCAGCACAGATTAAGTTGACCTTTTAGCCAGAGCGAGAGGATGCCAGTGAGCTAGCAACGGCGGTGGTCCAACTATAAAACCCACGGCAACACCACCACCATCCAGCGTCATCTCATCCCCGTTTGGCCATTCAGAATTCCTTTCGCCTCATTCCGAACCCGCGGCTGTGAGCCTGTGACGAAATGGCGCGCCACGCCGGGAAGCCCTTCCTCTTCGCGCTCCTCCTCGTGCTGTCCGGCCTCATCCTCCTCCCGCTCGCCTCCTCCGTCCCCACGCCAAGTGAGTCCCGGCCGCCACCATGCAACTCGATCGGCCATGGCCGGCCTTCTCGCTCCGTCGATCAATTCCTTTCTCGGTTGCTGATTCTGTCTGTGCGTTCGTGGCTTCGTGTGGTTGCAGGAAGCTTACGCTTGGGGAACCCGCAGCAGCACCCGCCGGCTCTGAAGCTTGCTTTTTCTCAGGTACCAGTTGATTCCTCTTCTTTCTCTGGTCTCCTGTATAGCTCGCTGTCTGTTCTTCCTCCTGGATTTTACACAACTACTACTAGCCAGCAACAACAACAAAAAAAAAAAGGATCTTGCAGGATAACCCACCCTGTAGAGTTGATGGAGCTGTGGTCCTGAATTCCTGATGGCTCTGTGTTGTAAAGCAGGAGATGGCGATGGCGGCGAGGAACCTCGGCCGGCGGGCGGCTAGGATGGCCGTTGAGGTGAACGACTACCAACCGTCCGGCCCCAACAACCGCCATGACCCGCCCAAGGGTCCCGGGAGAGCGTGAACACGGAGCTGGACCCAGCAATAATCCTTCATCTTCACCAAATCACCAGTAGTACAAAGTTTGCTCCTGTGTTCTAAAATGGTAGCAGAAACGGAATCACCTCGTAGTTACAGAAGGGGTGGGTGTGAGTGTGATCAGTGCCTGTCCATATACCGTGTCCGTGTGCGTGCGCGTGTGTCGGGCAGCACATCGATCGGCTGGCTGTTCTTAGGTTTGTTCGTCGGAACTGCAGGTCGATCGGTTTCTCGTGCTGCAGGTGTCGAGAATACAGTGCTGCCAGATAATTCAGCCTCTGTTCCTCCGATCTTGTCATGGATTATTTAGAGCACTAATTTGAGATGAGTGGCATCATCTGGCAGTGGGGTACGATGCATCATTGCTCCCTCCTTCCTTGCAAGTCCTCATCTTTTTTGTTGCGTCACGGCTGCTCCCGCCCGCCGCCGCGGCCGCCGCCGCCGCCGCCGCTCGTGATATACACGTACTTACGCGTGCGCCGCTACAGGGCCACGACGGCGAGATGGAGATGACGCCGAGCTGAGTGTAGCCCGCCGGCCCGCCCTGTGGATTCTCCGTGACCGAGATGACTCGTGAACAGCCTCCGCCAAGCTAGCTAGAAAAGAGCCTCGGCCACGTCTGCTCCGCTCGTGTCCCCCCTCCCGGAGCGTGACGCGGGGTGATGCGGCTCTGACTTGGGAGGGACCGAGGCGGAGAGCGACGCCTCGTGTCGTATCCTCCTTGTCCGGTGGCGCGCGCGGCCCTGTGGGCTGACGGAGAAACCACAGGGGGGGCATTGACGCGCTCGGGCACCGCCGCTACGCGCCGCTCCACGGGTTTTGACTTCTGGGGCGCCCGTGAGGCCGTGATCGCGAGCTCCGCAGAAGAAGATGCGCCGGCCGGGCCACCACGGGTCGCTGGCCGAGAGCGGCGGGGGGCAACAGCGACGCGCTGACATGTGGAGGGAGGGGACGCCGGGCGCTATATGTTGCAACGGCCACTCGCTCGTACGCCTCTCGCTTGTGGCCTTGTGCCTGGTTGCCTTGTTGGTCCTTTTCTTTGGAGATAAGCGAAGATCTGATGGGAATGCGATCCTATGCTAGATGCACCGTACTGGTACTGCCACATCGCAGCCTGGCTTGATACACTTGTGCTACGTGGGCTTGTTTGGTTGGAAAAGTGCTGCCTGAGACTTGCCCTGTAAATTGTTTCAGATCTGCTTGGTCAGGCAAGTTGATCGGTAGTTCATTTAGTTGGAAGTCTGTGCATGAGAGTACTAATAAGAGAAAAGGACATATCGTGTTTTGTAATACCTATATATGATTATGATTAACATTATTTTTTATTAATTTAATAAGGTTTTTAAAAACACGTCTGAAAAAATATCCAATATGAAAGCTTAAAACTCGATGCGGCCAAGCCT
>NC_028452.1:15086135-15101501 GCF_000263155.2 Setaria italica | reverse complement strand
CCCGCCGCCGCCCGTCGCCCGCCGCCGCCCGTTGCCGCGCCCGTCGCCCGTCGCCGCCCGCCGGCCGTCGTCGCCCGTCGCCACCCACCCAGCCGCCTGTCGTCGCGCGTCGCCGCTCGCCGCCCATCGTCGCCCGTCGCCACCTGCCGCCCCGTCGCTACCCACCCTGCCGCCCGTGGAGGGTCTCCCGTGTGCGACACAGTGCAGTGGAAAAAGGGGAAGAAGAAGATGGGATAGAGAGGATGACAAGTGGGGCCTTAATTGGGGGGCAACAATGGCAATCCACACTGAAATCGATCTTTTTTGGAGCTGAGAGCACCCATCTAGCCAAACACCTCATTTTTGTTCTGGAGTTTTGGAGCGGAGCTGGCTCCATGTGGAGTTCTGGAGTGGAGCAGCTCCACCCGGAGTTGGAGCCATGCCAAACCGGGCAAGTAGCAACTAGCAATAAAAAAAGCTTTAATACATCATAAGGACCTGGCAACCTGAGCTGCTGGAGTCAAGTACTCGATTTTGGATGCCTGGACCTGCGCGTTGTTTCCTGCGTAAGGCAGATTGGTAGGACTACATCCAAACAACGCCCAAGAACTTCCAAGCAACCTTCCAACCAGGCAAATCATGCTAAGGACCGCATCCAAACATGTCGTGTATGCGTCAACTTGTGCAATGGCATTTTATCATAATTCCAGATTCATTAGGGGATCCACATAGATTTGCTTAGGCCGGAGTGTCACATAAAGAATCAGTATTGAGAGTGAGCTAAAGAATTTTATCCCCTCGTAAGATGGATTTACTCCAAAAAAATTGTACACCAAAAGATGGATTTACTCCTCGTAAGAGGGCTTCACCTCTTTCTTATTTATAAGGCACAAAAAATTCAAAAGAAATTAGCATAAGGGAGGGCATTTAGTTAGTATTGGGGAGGTCTGAGGTTTAATGTGGGACTACCTTAACTCCAATGGTTTTAAAGGGGTGACAAGGAGCACTATGCCGTAAAAGATTTGTGCTGACGAGTAAAACACATTTGCGCTGGCAGGTTCCCTAACCACCAACAACCTTGAGCCAATAGAAATGGGCATCCATGCTGGTGGGTGAGCGCCCGCCAGCAGAGATGCAGATCTGTGGTGGCGGGCGCTAAAGACACCCGCCAGCACAGATTGTTTTCCTTTTGAATTTTGAATTTTCCCCACCATTTTTTATAATTTTATTTCCAAATTCTAAAATTATTATTTCCCACCAATTTAAAATATGTATCTCCAACCACAAAGCAAATTAAAACATGAAGAATATATAAATTTTCATAACATTAAACACTATACAGGAATATTACATAAATATGAAATATTCATATTCACTACTACATAAAAAAAATAAAAATATATAAAATATAAAAAGAAAAAAGAAAAGAAAAAAGAAAAAAAAGTCGGTGCGTCCCGCCGCCTGCACCCCTGGCCTAGGGCTGGCCATTGCTGCCGTGCGCGCCCCCGCGCCGCTCGCCTGGTGCCGGCCCCGCCCGCCGCCTGTGCCCCCACGCCGCTCGCCTGGTGCCGGCCCCCGCCCACCACCCACACCCCCGCGCCTAGGGCCAGCCTCCTGCCCATGCTACTCGCCTGGTGCCGGCCCCACCCGTCACCCGCCGGGCCGGGGCTGCCACCGCCGCGCGCCCGCACCCCACATCGGGGGCCGGCTGCCCACGCCCGCCGCTCGGCTGCCCGCGCTGCCGACTGCCCACGCCGGCCAGACTGGTTGTGGGTCAGCCAAGGCTATGCCGGCTGCCTATGCGCCGGCTAGGGCTAGGGAGAGAGTGAGAGATGAGCGATGAGTTTGAGACAGATAAGGTCTAAGCGTGTGGGAGGGAGAGAGAGAGACAAGGTGCTGAGCCGGGCCAACGTCGTTCAACCAATGGGAGATCATCATTTCAGAGGTGTGGATCGCTGATGTGGCAACCACCATAAATTTAGAAAGCATCTGTGTTGGCGGGCAATAAGATGCCCACTAGCAGAGATGGATCTCTACTGGCGGGCAGCATTATAGCCCGACAGCACAGATAATTTAAAAAAATAAAAAGTTTTTTAAAAAATAGTAAATGAATTCAAACATGTATGAAACTTGTACATATGAACATACATGTCACATAGTGCATCTAAAAATTACAGTCAGATAGAAATCATAATTTTTATGAATTAGTTAGTTCATATGTTACTATAGTACTAAGTTAGTTCACAAGCTTAAAACCTCACTTGTGTTATATGAAATGTTGTTGGTGAAGTATACATTTGTGAATAATATATATTCCAATTTTCTTATAACATATTAAAACTTTTATGTCAAGATTGTGAACTCATAAAATGATTCCATACCAATTTATATATAGTTTTTGGATCACGTTTAGATATTATTAGAATTTATTTTCACTAAAAGTTTTAATAGAAGTGATAAATGTACCTAAAAACTTTGTGAATCTTTCATGGACTTTCATGGTTGTAGTTAAAATGAAACATGTGTCTTTAACATCATTTTTCTGAAATTTTTTATCTTATTTGTGAAAAAATTAGTTCAAATACATATTAATTCCAATAAACATCCTTATAATCATTTAAACCTTAGAATAGTAAATTACTTATAAATTTTTTGCAACGCCTACACAACAACATATGCGTAGTCTAATATATATTAAAAATATATCATGATATGTAAAACAAAGTTTTTAACTAGTTTAAAAAATTTTTGTCCTTCCCATCCATATAAATTGAAAAGACCCGCCAGCAGGCGGGTTTTGACGGAGTGAGCCCAGACCCTTTTATGCTAGCAGGTGCCAACATCGCCCGCCAATACTGAAAATCCCATGAGCCAGCACAAATGTTTTCGGCGAGACTACCCAGCCTAGAGGCAGGAAGAGCCTGTGGACTCCATTGGCTGCCGTGGTGGAAGACCGGCAGTCCTCTCCACCGAAAAGAGAGCAACTGGCGAGGTGGGGCAATGGTTGATCCAGCAAGCGTACATATGGTAGATAGAGGAGGATGGGCTGGGAGAACACAATGCACTAGTTGTGAAGACGATGCAAGTATAGAACCTTTTTAATGGTGCATGAAGGCAGCCCAAGATCTTAATTAGGATGGGAAAGGCACCGGCGGAGCTATGTACAGGCCAACCTGGGTCATGCCTACCTACTGTGTACAATCTTTTAAGGAGCCATGCGTACATACCGCTACTACTCATGCATGCACGTTTGGCACTGCTGCATAAAATCTGCATGGCGTTGCATGACCGCATGAAGTCAATCATCTCTTTACTCTTCTATGTATAACCTTCTGAATCCATGTGAATTGTTATGGCTCTTTGACCGGGCACAACTATTACTAAAATTCTCAATTAATTTAGTTTAGGTCTACCCATATGAGTTCGCAGTTGCAGATATCAGGGGGCTTGAGTCCCCTTGAACCCTTGAATCTGCCCTAGTCAATTCGTCTTCTTGAAAAAATAAGGTTTACATGGCACTTCAATTGTGTAGTTGTTGATTAGCATCATGTTAATCCTAGCTCCGTCACTGGGAAAAGGGATAAAGAAGTAGCCATCAAGTTGTCGAGAGGTGGAGCAATACTGCATGTGGGATTAATGTGTGGGCGCGCGGTCTTGGGGGTGGAAAAATAGAATGGGATGGAACTATGGAAGTAGAGACGTGGGTTCAAAAAAAAAGATAAAGTTGATCTGAACCACTGGATAAGATCATAAAAGTTAACCTACCAAATAAATAAATGCAAGTTACCCATGGAACTCGTCGCTAAAGTCTCTATAAAACTTGAGATAAAAATGAGGTGACATATGAATCAACTTCTAAAAAAGTTTTATATTGTGGTGGTGTAACAAAGAATCCTTAAATTATTCTAGTTGGGCTAATTGTCTACGTATACGATCACCCTAAGTAGAGGCTCCAACGTATGACCAATAAAAATAGGTGGAAAGAGATGCACGTTAAAATGGTATACAAGTAATTAAATAATTGAAAATACAAAAGAGGAGGGGTAGGGAGGGGGAGAGGGGCACCTATGACAGTAGAGGGAGGGGCACATAGGCTGTGGAGTTGAGGTGGACACGATTTATCCTTTATTGATGTGCCGTCAAGTTTGATTTTTGGGCACTCTAGCAAAGTTAGCTTAAGAGTTTAATTTCACCTCACTTTGAGCCTTTGAGATTCTTAGAGCAGTAACAGTAATGCAACAATTTATTGGAGGAGTCTTGGAGGAAGAATCGGACGCTATAAGCCTATGTGTTGTTTTTAACTTCTTTTTAGACGAAGGAAAATAAACCTTTATTTAGTGAGTTCCGGACTTTGTGACAAGTTGTATATAAGATCTTGGATGTGTATTTCCTGTCAATGCAATTTTTATCTTAAAATTTTTGGAGTTCCCCGATTGAAGATATATGTAAGACTATACGCTGCGTGGACGAATGCTTTTGCGCACCTAGAATTATTGGAACCCTTATCATTAGCGCAAGCTACACCGATGCACGGGGGTAGCGGGGTCCCTCCCTGGGAGAGAAGCGTACAAAGCCGGCGCTGTCTTTGGGCGGCGTGACGCTGCCCCGCTCGACCGGGACAGCAAGATTCCCCTACTCCCGCCGGTCAATCGATCAATCGATCCGCTGCACAACAGCACTCATCCAACCATTCACCGAATCACCGATGGATCAGCTCCGCGTCACGGAAAAGCGTACCCGCGGCCCAGCCTCACCGATCCCTTTCTCTATCCTTTGACTTCGCGCGTACGTCTCGAATTCGCATGCGATCGATGCTGTAAATGCTGCAGAGATTCGTCGATACGTTGAGACTCGGTGACTCATCACACATTCACATGTGACATGCCGCAACTCGCCCTTAGCTCCACGTGTTGGTGGCGCGTCGTTGCGAGGCTATCCGCTTATCCATCCGAGAGCCTGCCCACTTCCACTCCACCGGTCGACACGACAGCAATCTCCTTTCTGCATGGTGACCGATCTCATCTCGCCGTCGTGTGCATGGTGGCTGCTGGGCCCGTGGGATGCGCAGCTCGATTCCCAACCCTCCACCCCAGCTGGTTTTCATAGCATTAGGGTGCCATATAAGCAAAGATGCTAAGGTGACAAGTGATTTAATAAAGAGAGAGAAAAGTAATAAGAAACGATTTCTTAGGTACGAAACCACGTCGGCTCGTCATCCAACGAGCAAGGATACGATCCCGAGCTTCCTCTCCACGCATTTTGTGAATCCCACCACGACGCCGACCTTACCACGCCGCCAGGCCTCGTCCATGACCTCGCGGCGCTACTGGACCTTGTCCCTGAGCTCGTTGCGCCGCCAGACCTCATCTCTGAACTTGCCACCGGACGCGGACATCGTCGGCCGCTGGCACACCCTCGCCGCAGATCTGACGTAGGCTCCCAAAAAGGCCTTCTCCGACATTGGCTTCGCGGGCGAGGCCGAGGAAGCCTCGACGAGCGGAGACGTCGTCACAAGCTCATCTGCTTCTGCGACGTTGGCTTCACATGCGAGGTCGAGGAAGTTGAGGATGAGCGGAGAGCGCAGGTAGCCTTCATCGATTTCTTCGTATGCGCAGACGCGACGACGGGGATATGTGGTGTTGTTGAGCTAGTACTTGACAAATACGGCGCACGAGCAACACCTAGGGAATTAGGAGACCACCAGCTGAGGCTTGTGAGGAGTATTGCCGTGAAGCAAGCAAGCAAGCTAGATGTCCACGTAGAAATTGAAGTATAATTTCACAAATCAAGTCACGAATCGTACAAATTGAAATTGCCTTCCACTCAAATCTGACACACCTGTGACCGCCGGCGAGCTGCCGCCGACGTGAGCAAGACAAGCACAACGAATTTGGGGATTGGGAAGGGCGGCGAACCCTGAACCACTAAACTAGAGTTTGTATTTTGGATAAACAATCGTTGTTTGATTACACGGCACAATACCCCTTTAACCCCCACGCGACACCGGCCATTCAGGCCCACTACACAATCTAATAACACACAAGCTCTAAAACATATTTGTCCAACTTCATCTCCTCTGCATCCTTGGCGTCATGGTCATGACATCTCCCCCCCCCCCCTCCAGAACTTGCTAGTCCTCCAGCAAGACAACTTGGGAACCGACGCTGAAGAACGTACCAATCCTCCCATGTAGCAGCTTCAGGTGGTAGATGAGCCCACTTGATCAAGGCCTGTGGAATAGCTTTGCCTCCCTTCTTCACCAATCTCCTTTGTAAGGCAGCTTCTGGGACAATGTCCCTTTGTCATGGAGCACTGCAACTTTCAGCAAATCAGAGAAAACAGGAGTATAGTTAGGCAAAAAAGGTTTCAATTATGAAACATGGAACACTGGATGAATGAGTGTGTCATCTGGCAAGTCCAATTTGTATGCAGCCTTGCCAATGCGGTCCAAGATTTGGGATGGCCCAAAATACTTAAATGCCAACTTGGGGTAAGGACGGTTGACCAGGGATGATTGTGCATGTGGTTGAAGTTTCAGGAGCACATGCTCCCCTACCTGATATTCGTGATGACGTCGTTTGCTGTCAGCAGCAGTCTTCATTTTGTTCTGTGCTCTATGTAAGTGCTCTTTCAGAATTGTAGCCTATTCTTGTAATTGCTGAATCACTTCAACCATTGTTTGAGTTGTAGTAGTAGTAGGTTCAGGCACTGCTCCAATATTGGGGTCATGGCCATAGAGTGCTTTGAATGGTGAACAACCCAAAGATGTGTGATATGAAGTGTTGTACCAGAATTTAGCTTGTGGTAGCCAAGACTTCCACTGTTTGGGGTCTTCATGAACTGCACATCTCAAGTACATTTCAAGGCACTGTTGACTCTTTTTGTTTGCCCATTGGTTTGTGGGTGATATGTTGAACTCATAATCAGTTGAGTGCCCATCAAATTGAACAATTCTTTCCAAAAGGTACTAGTAAATACCTTATTCTTGTCAGGCACAATGGTTTTTGGCAATCCATGTAATCTGACCACCTGATCAAATACTATTTTGGCAATGGTTCTTGCTGTGAAGGGATGCTTGACTGGGATAAAATGTGCATATTTAGTGAACCTATCCACAATAACTAAACTAACACTGAATCCCTCATACCTGGGTAATCCCTCTATAAAATTCATGGAAATATCCTACCAGGCACCTTCAAGGATTGGCAGAGGTTGAAGTAACCCAGGAGGTAAAGCATTAGAATGCTTGGCTTGTTGACACACAGAGCATTGCTTCACAAAATCCTCTACATCTTGTTTGAGGCCTTTCCAGTGAAACGACCCCTTAACTCTATGAAATCTGGCTTGGATGCCTGAATGCCCACCAATAGCACTAGAATGCAATGCAATAATGATTTTTATCCTAAGAGTAGAGTTGTTGGCCACCCACAATTTACCTTGATATCTAACGATTCCCTTATCTAGAGTGAACCCCTGTGGATTAGGACTCTGAATGGCCAATTGAGCCAAGTACTATTGAGCTATAGAGTCAGTAGCATAGGAATTCAACAACTCCTAAATCCAATCTGGCTGAGCAAAAGAAATAGCTTGCAGAGAAAATAGATGAGGCATTCTGGAGAGGGCATCTGCTGCCATGTTTTCTTTTCCTCTTTTATGCACCACTTTAAACTGCAGACCCATTAGCCTGGCCATAGCTTTCTTCTGCATCTCTGAATGGAGATTTTGTTCAGTCAAATAGGCTAGACTTTTGTGGTCGGTTCTGATGATGAATTCTTGATTCTGTAAATATTACCTCCATTTCTCCACTGCCATAATTAATGCCAAGAATTCCTTTTCATATATAGAGAGATGTTTGTGCTGGTTGGATAGTGCCTTACTAAGAAAAGCCACCGGTTGATCTTTTTGCATCAGCACTACCCCAATTCCCCCTTCACATGCATCAGTCTCAATAATAAATGGTTGGTTGAAATCAGGCAAAGCCGGCACTGGAGTGGAGGACATAGCTTGCTTGAGAGCTTCAAAAGCATGTTGAGCTTGGTCATTCCAGCCAAATTGATTTTTCCTTAACAATTGTGTCAATGGTCTTGCAAGCAAAAATCCCCTGAGCTCAGTGACTATTGTTGGAACACGCCACTTCAACATATCTGCAGTTTTACTGGGGTCTATGGCTACTCCCTGAGCAGAAATAATATGACCCAAATACTCTAGCTGTGTTTGTGCAAAAGAGCATTTATTGGCCTTCATGTAGAGCTTGTTATCTCTTAATTTTTGAAGGACTAGAGTTAGATGTGTAATATATGCTTCCAACGTGGACTATATACCAAAATGTCATCTAAGAACACCATAATAAATTTTCGTAGAAATGGAGCCAAAACCTCATTCATGATACGCTGAAATGTTGCTGGGGCATTGGTTAAGCCAAAAGGCATTACCTTGGACTAGTAGTGTCTTTGATGAGTTTTGAAGGTTGTCTTCTATTTATCTTCTTCTTTCATTCTTACTTGATGATAACCAGATCTCATATCAAGCTTTGTGAAGTATTGGGTACCAGCCAACTCATCCAGAATCCCATCAATCAAAGGTATTGGAAATCGATTTTTGATAGTAATGGAGTATAGCTTCCTGTAATCAATGCAAAACCTCCAGCTGCCATCTTTTTTCAGCACTAACAGTATTGAGCTAGCAAAGGGACTAGTACTATGAGTGATCAGGCCAGCCTCCAACAATTCCTTAACCTATTTCTCAATCTCATTTTTGTGCTGAGGTGAATATTTATATGGTCTGGAGTTAACTAGTATAGAATTTGGGAGTAGTGGGATTTGATGATCATAGAATCTTGATGGAGGTAGGTAGTTGGCACTTGAAATACATCCTGAAACTCCTGAAGTAATTCTGCACTTCTAGGATATTTTCACCTTGCTGTGGAGAATGTAGTGTTTCCACAACAGCCATAGCCCAAATATCATTTCCTTGGTTCCATTTTAGCACTTGCTGCAGTGGTACTTCTTGAAGATGGTGTTTTGGTGTTTGAACTCCCTGTAGGATAATTTGTTGGCCTTGTTCAGTGAATTGCAGAGTTTTGTTCTTCCAGTGGCACTCCATAGGACTATGTGATGACAACCAGTCATAACCCAATATGGCATCATAAACCCCCAATGGTAAGATCCTCATGTCGGTGTGTAATGTATGACCATTGGTCCACCACTCTAGCTTGGGTACCCAATGATATGTTACAAGAATTTCCCCATTGGCCAGCCTTACTTGTCTTGGTACTGTGGGCAAAGCAGAAATCCCCACTATGTATAGAAAAATCTGACTGACAAAACTGTGTGAACTGCCACTGTCAATAAGGATGAGCATGAATTTATTATTCATTAGTGCTCTAACTTTCATTGTATCACCTATACCTATGCCAGCAATAGCATTTAGTGACAATTGACAGAAGTCTGTAGCAAGAGCATCTTCTATTGCTAGTTGATTGAGTACTTCTTCTGTTAACACCACATCCAGATCATTAAGTGCTAAAGCATTGGCCTCAGCTTGTGGTTGAGATCTCTTGGTACATACATTTTTGTGGGCAGCATCAAAAGGTTCAGCACAAAAATAATAGAGTCCATTTGCTCTCCTATAGTCTCTGGTCTGTCTTTCTCTCCACAATGCATTAGACTAAGTAGTTGTTCTGGTGTCCTCTTTGGTGAACTGTTGTATCTATTTGGCTGCGCTACTTGTTTTGTGCCATTTTGATCTCCCTTTGTCAACTACTTGTTGTTGTATCTTAGTTAACAAAATGGCTCTCTCCATGGTTGCTGGGACTTGAGACTGCACCACATTCCCTACCTCCAATTTGAGACCTATGATAAACCGTGTAACAAAAATGAGATCACCCAATTCACTATTGTGCATTGTAATCTAGTACTGCTGGTCCTCAAATTGTAAAATGTACTCTTCCAAAGAATTAGTTTGCTGCAGTTCAAGTAACTGAGTAAGAGCTTCCCTGTAGTCATTATCTCCAAACTTGGCCTCCACTGCTTGAATGAAAGTATCCCAATCTCCCAAGCTATATTTCTTCTTATACATTTGCAGCCATTTTGCTACATTATCATCCATATCCATAGAAGCATAAGTAGCCTACATGCTCTTTGGAATATCAAAAATCTTGAAATAGTCTTGGCACTTATCCTTCCAAATACAAGGGTTTTTCTTAGTAAATTGAGGAAATGTCATCTTGGGCATAACCATTCTAGAGTTGAATCTGTCTTCACGTGCTTTTGTGCCTGAGTGACTCTCAAACTTGGTACCTCAGTTTGTAGGTGCTTCCTTAGGTGTGTGGTGGTAGAATGGCTGGTCCATTGAAGCATCTTGAGAAGTGGGGCTCTGTGGTTCTTGTCGTGCTGCCATCTGTGCTAGCGTCAGCTGTGCCACAGCCTAGCCTGTACTCTCCATATGTTTAGCCAATAATTGCTGAGCCTTGAGCATTTGCTCGAGCACCTTCGTGGTCATGTTGAATCTAGTATCCAATTTGTGTTGATTGACATCGATCTCCCCAACCTTCGCAAAGAGCAAATCCAAACTCTTAGTGACCTGATCCCACCGAGCATCATCTCGCTTGGCTTGTTCCTCCATCTTCGACAACACGAAACGGGTCTGCACCGAGGGCTTAGGAGGAGCTGTAGTGACTGCACCCGAAGCCAAGCAAAGTGCAAAGCGTGTTGATGTTACCTCCAATCAGAGGCATGCAGGGCACTGCTCCAAGCCGAGGGGATACTGCAATCACCAACTGAACCCTACGAATAGGCATTAAAGGAGTTAACCCTGCACCCATGCTTGATGATCTTTTTTGTCTACCGCCGCCACTCGCCTCCAGAAATCCCCACGAACCCGACACCCGCGCCACCAGAGAACAGAATGAGGAACAAATCCAGGCGCAGCGCGATAACCACACCAAAGCGATTCGCCAGTAAAATCGATCGGCTGAAGCAGAATTCCCCACAAATCGACTCGCGTGCGAAGGAATTACAGGGAAATCAAGGGTAATGGCTAGTTCTGCGCGGCATAAGACCCGATCTCACCCTACCGCCGCATTTGCGAAGTCAATCGACGGTTTATCGGAATTACCGCAACAACGTGCCGAGGATCGATGAATCTGATACCACTTGACACACCCGTGGCCGCCGGCGAGCCGCCACCGCCGTGAGTAGGACAAGCACAACGAATTTGGGGACGGGGAAAAGCGGTGAACCCTGAACCCCTGAACCAGACTTTGTATTTTGGATAAACAATCGTTGTTTGATTACATGGCACAGTACCCCTTTAACCCCCACACGACACCGGCATTCGGGCCCACTACACAGTCTATAACACACAAGCTCTAAAATGTATTTGTCCAACTTCGTCTCCTCAACGTCCTTAGCATCATGGTCATGACAAAATCAGCATCAGAGATACCCTTACCACTCCCGGCGATCTCTATCGCGATTTTCCCAATCTAAATTGAGTGGGTTTCCATGAAGAGGCGTCGACCTTGGCCTCGTGGTCACCACGCGGAAGTTGTTGAACTCGAGCTAGAGTTTTGAGGAGTCCGTGGAGGGGTCGTTTTGGAGGTGGCATGATGAGGGGCACGCGCGGCAATCCGATGCCTACCAGGAACTCAAGCTTTGCCTGTGCTTGGCCCCGCCGCTCGCCCCCTCGGCTCGCTCACCGCTTGCCATCGGCTCCTAGCCGGCCGTCGGGCCCGTGCTTGGCCTGGTCGCTGCCCGTGCCTAGATGCTGCACCACGCATGGCCGGCCCTCACCGCTCCTCCTAGTCGGCCGCTGCCACCCACGCTAGCGTGGCCGCCTATTGGGTTCGGCCGGCCAGTGGTGGAGGGAGGGGGGGTAGGGGGGCCTAGCACCGCTTGACTCTGTCGGGCATCACTGCCTATCGGTATGGGCTCAGGCTGCCTGGCACCCCCTGGCGTCACGGTGTCACCCGCCTAGCCTGGGTCTGCCTGGTTGGGTGTTGCAGTTGGCCCAATTAAAAAAATTAGGTCTCCTCTTGCAGCAAAAGCTAGATGCCAGGCGCGAGTCCCAGTCGCCGCCCCCTCCATTCGTGCGTTCGTGTATTCTTTTCCTGCCGCCGCCGCTGGTCAAAAAAAGATAAGGAATCGAGAGCATCAAGGGACAAACGGCCAAGGAAAAGCAATCAAGTGCCTGATGCCTGACAGGCTGACACAATTGGCCAAGGAAAAGCCATCAAGTGCCCAGACGCGCAGCAGGTAGCATCAAGTATTGTTTGTCTCTGTTTCGTTTGCTAATTCACATTGTTTTCTCTTCTCACAATTTTTTTAGGCTATAGATTTTGGGATTTTTTTTGTTTATTTATTTCATGATACGTGTACAGATATAATCAATATGAAGAAGAGAAAGACCATCGATAGTTTTTTTTAAGCCTATTGGTTCGAGTGCTCCTAATCTGGAAGGGGAAACTCATAATGATCATGTACAAAATCCTAATAATCAGAGTAATGTTGCTACTACCGCTGAACCAATCGAAGCCGAGGTTGCTGAGCATCCACCAGTTGTTGCTACTAGATTTGAGAGAGACCCTGATAAACGTGTTCAAATATTGGAATTGTCAGCTGATCAACAAGATGAAGCTCGGAGATTTTATATTTCAAAGGGTCCATATCAACCTGTGTTGGCAGATTACCCACTTAGTGAATTAGCTCATCGTCGTCGATTTCAGAGTAACTGGTTCAAGCAATTTACTTGGCTAGAATATTCACCTCATACAGATCGTGCTTACTGTCTGCCATGTTTTTTATTTTCCAAGAAGCCATTTGGGAAAGTTGGATCAGATACATTCATAGTAAAGGGGTTTCAGAACTGGAAGAAAGTTAATTGTGGAAATGAATGTTCTTTTCTAAAACACATGGGAGATGCCGGCTCAGCCCACAATCATTCTGTTTGGTGTTTTAATAGTCTTAAGAACACAATGGCTCAAATTGACAATGTGATTTTTAAACAAAAAGAAATAATGGTTGCAAAAGGGAGACGGAGGCTTGCAACTACGATTGATTGCATTAGGTAATAAGATCAATTTCTCATTTCTTTCTGCAGTATTTAAATTTAACTTGCTTTTTTTATGTACTTATAGGTGGTTGATATTCCAAGGTTGTCCCTTTAGAGGCCATGATGAATCTCCGGATTCCTTAAACAGAGCTAATTTTCTTGAAATGGTCAAGCTTTTGGCTTCCTATAACACGCAGGTTAATGAGGTTGTGTTGGAAAATGCTCCCAAAAATGCAAAATACACTTCACCTGATGTCCAAAAGGAAATTCTAAGCATACTTGCTCGAAAAGTGCAGAAATCAATTAGAGAAGAAATTGGTAATAGCAAATTTTGCATAATGGTTGATGAGGCTCAAGATGAGTCCAAAAAAGAGCAAATGGCGATAGTCCTCCGATTTGTTAACAAGAAAGGCCTTATAAAGGAGCATTTCCTTGATCTGATCCATGTTAGTGATACTACAGCTTTGACACTTAAAGAGTCAATTTGTGCTGTCCTCTCAGCTAATGGCCTAAGCACACAAGATATAAGAGGTCAAGGTTATGATGGAGCCAGTAACATGAGAGGGGAGTGGAACGGATTGAAAGCTTTAATTCTCAATGAGTGCCCATATGCATATTATATTCATTGCATGGCTCATCAGCTTCAGTTGGCCCTCGTAGCAGCATAAAGGGAGGTACATGAGGTACACAATTTTTTTCATCTTGCAAATTTTATCATAAATATTGTTAGTGCTTCTCCTAAGCGCAATGATGAGTTGCTACCAAAACAAGCAGAGGAAATTGCTCATGAAATTAAATTGGGAGAGCTTGACACAGGGCGAGGGGCAAATCAGATTTCCTCCCTACAGAGGCCAGGGGATACTAGATGGAGTTGTCACTATAGGTCTATTCTAAGCTTAAAGAAAATATTTGGTGCCACAGTTTCAGTCCTACGCAACATTGCTAATGATCGTTCAGTTTCGAAGTATTCTCGGGGAGATGCCAGTGGTGCCTTACGAATCATTGTCACATTTGATTTTGTATTTATTCTACTCCTAATGGAAAAGATTATGAAGATCACTGATGTGTTGTGCCAGATACTCCAAAAAAAGAGCATTGATATCTTAAATGCGGTGGATTCTGTTTCTACCACAAAAGTGTTGCTTGGTGAGTTGCGAAATAATGGCCAGGAACCTCTTCTTGAGGAGGTCAAATCATTTTGTGGAAAGCACGATATTGATATTCCGGATCTGAGTAAGAAGTATGTTTTCCCCCAATTATTTATTCTTTTATGAAATTGTACTTGTTCATCAATTAATCAATATCTTCCCATTTTGTAGGTATGTTGATGTGACTAAATCTCGAAACAAGAATGACAGCACCACAGCCTTTCACCATTACAAAGTAGATGTGTTTAATGTTGCAATTGATCAACAACTAGCAGAGTTAGAAGACCGATTCAGTTCTCAAGCGACAGAGCTTTTGTCCCTTTGTGCTTCTTTGGATCCTAGGCTGGGCACATTCAACATAGAGAATATATGCACTCTGGTGGAAAAATATTATCCTACTAATTTCTCAAGTCAAGAAAGAGCTCAATTGCACATTTTCAAATTGATGTATGCAACAGTCCAGAACTAAAGGAATTATCAACACTTGCTGATCTAACAAGTGGACTATTTAAAATAGGAAAATATTCATCTTATCCTATGGTGGACAGGTTGTTAAGATTAGTATTAACTCTTCCAGTATCAACTGCAACCACTGAAAGATGCTTTTCAGCTATGAAACTTGCGAAGACGCGTCTCAGATGTACAATGGGTGATGGATTTCTGCGAGATTGTTTGGTAATTTATATTGAGAAGGAATTGACTGCATCAATCAGTACTGATGATATTATTACAGCGTACGATCTTACTGCTAGTCGAAGAGCTAAATTTAAGTTGATAGATATGTAAATTTATTTTGGTTAAGACTTGTGAAACCTATTCTTATCGTATCATTATATGTGACTAAAACCAGCTCACATTATTATCGGTTCTACGTTATTTTGTCCATTGCCCCCCTATCTCAAATCCTAGCTCCGCCCCTGCGGCCGGCGCTGCCGGTTGAGAGAGACACGAAAGGAGGGAAAAGGGAAGGGATGGAAAGGTTAGAGAAACATAAAAATTATTACGAGCCCACGTGAAGAAGTGGGTTCATGTGAAGAAGTGATAGGTTGGAGAGATAGGGGGTGTTTGAGTAGCAGGTGCTAAATTTTAGCACCTGTCACATCGGATGTTTGGACACTAATTAGGAGTATTAAACATAGTCTAATTACAAAACTAATTGCACAATCCCTAGGCTAAATCGCGAGACGAA
>NC_028452.1:14824547-15084863 GCF_000263155.2 Setaria italica | reverse complement strand
CGCGTAGCACCACATTATCAGATCATGTAATAGTTGGGCTTGATAGATTCGTCTCGCGATTTAGCCTAGGGGTTGTGCAATTAGTTTTGTAATTAGGCTATGTTTAATACTCCTAATTAGTATCTAAACATCCGATGTATGTGCTAAAATTTAGCATATGCCTCCCAAACACCCTCATAGTTTCTTGCTGACATGGCAATATAAACTTTGATTATGAAAGTCATGGGCTGGGACTGCCCTATCCGCATCTCTCGACATATATCGTCGGATACGTCGTTCCTATCTGCTACTACTCGACCAGCATATATTCCCGGATTCTAACATATCCGCCCGCCGACCGTCCCGTTACATAGATACAGATTCTTGTGTTTAATATGCTTGAACATATCTTCGTTGCTTAGCTTCCCAAGAGACCAACAGGTGTGCATCGGCATCGATGCCCTGACGAGATGTTCCTTGATTCTGTGCTTTGTTCCCTTCAATTTCCAGATCGACGAACGCGGCGGCCGACGAGGAGCGCCGAGTGGGGTGGTGAGCTAGGGTACGATACGATACGCCGGCGGTGAGTGCAGGGAGGCGGCGGTGGATATAGGGTCTGTAAAGCGGCCGCGCTTTTGGCCTTTTCCCTGCCTAAGCAATAAGAGCAGTTGCAATGGGAGAAACCAACCTACTTTTCATAGTCTAGGATATTGTATCAAAAAATTATTCTTCACAATGCAACTTTTTTATCTAGAGTCTAAACAAAAATCCAACCAATAATTCTCCCTTCTAGTACCAGATCCTCTGTGCATCATGTAAAGGAGCTCGAGTGATGGGTAGCAGCGGTGCAAGCGCAAAGGATTCGGCAGTAAGTAAGAAGAAACTACTTGGATCTCCCCAAGACAGATTCGCTGATTTCTTGATCATTAGTCCGCGTGAGGACTTAATTTCCTCTCTCAGAAATGATTTAGTTGACATGATAATTAAGAGGGATAGAAACTATCATCAATGTCGGACTACCCTAAGTCCGCCGTTTCTAACTCCGCGGCGGCAGCGCCGCAAAAGTGCCCCGGCGGGCGGCGACCGGAGATACACGCGGTCGGTCGATCCCGTGCGGTTGCCTCACGTTGGATTTGTAGCGGATACGTTTCGGCCGCTCTCCGTGTTTTTGGTTGGTGGAACACGTGGGGCACTGAGGCTCCGTGCTTCGTTTTGACGTTTGGTTGGTTGCCCTCGGAAGTCAGAAGCGAATCATCATCCATACACAAATCGAGGTTCGCCAAGCCGATACGTACTGGAGGGAATTACACCTGTATAGAAGCACAGTACATCGCCACCCTTTACCAGAAAAGCCCCTGGAAAAAGTAAAATTACAGCGCGCGCACAGCTTCCAGCAGCTTCTCATCGTCATCCTCACGCGCGAGCTCCACCGACAGACGCCGGAGCTCGAGCAGATCTTCTTCCTCCCTGAACGAAGTATTTCAAGCCTTGGTTAAGCCGCAAGAGCCCACGCCCGGGACTCGCCTGGACGCTTCGATCTCGGTAATAGCACATCGGCCATCACTTCGCCAAGAAAAAGAAGACCACAGATCCGCCGCCACCGATGGGAACAGCAGTCCAGGGTTGCCGGCGACTGCAACCCAGACAGACAACCCAGCAGGGATGCCCAGATCTCCCACCCTTTCGCAGAAAAGCAGGAGAACAACAAAATTCAGGCTAAACTCACCGGCGGTGTTGGAGGACCTGCAACCGCCGGAGACGAAACCGAGCAAGACGCGCCGCGCGCTCCCCTGACCATCGACTGACGGCTCGACAGAGGAGGAAGCCGGCACAGCAAAAACCCCAAGCGGAAGCACCCACATGGGAAACCACAAGCTACCCTATCTAGATCTAAGCTAGACTAGGAGCTATACAGCCGGACAAACAACTCCCCCGGATCCTCTTCCTCTCCGGCGCCAACGCGGCCACCAGAGAAGAGGGGGAACCGGAGGGAGTGGCGCCGGAGCGGCGGTCGCCTCCGATTCGCCTTTCGAGTGCTGAAGCTGGAGAAAGGAGAACGGGAGAGACACAGCTGATTGCTGTTTCGGGAGCGTGCAAGTTGAAAGTGATACGTACTGCCATCTGATCCATCGATTCTTCAAGCGGACTCGGCACAACCGCACAACCTTTACTGCAGCATTAAAACTCTTATGTCTTTGGATTTTTTTTTGCTTAGGAAAACGTTGACATCTATAGAGTATAGTACGAGTACTCTGCAAGAATACAAAGTACTGTACCCCCTCTGTGACAACTGACAACACAGTATGGGCCAAGTCGCGTGAACCTTCTGTTCGGCCCGAACGACAGCGGCCCGTTCTCACACTGTCACCTATAATACCTCCTGTTTGGCCCGGTAGCATACAATTCAGAGTCTGCTGGTATATGTAGTAAGCCCACACACTTAAGTGGGCCTATTTTCTGCTTGACGGGTTATTTTTTTCCCCGAGGACAACTATCCATTCTTTCTTGACTCTTCATCGTCCTCGATTTTTCAAAAAAAAAAAGAAAAAAAATGACTCTTCTTCTTCCTTTTATTTAAGGGACCTACCCTTCGTAAGGCTCGAAACGCTGCCACTGATGCCTGCATTGGGTGATTGCATTTAGGAAAGAGAGAGAGAACGAGACAACGGGTCCATGACGATGTGAGCACTCAAGTCATAAACCAGTTAATTGATCGAATGATCAATACATGAAATATTGGAAAGGTCTGGTCTGGATGGCCTCAGCCCTCAGTGTTAGCCCAACAAAACTTGCTAGAAATGCGCACGGGTTCAGGAAACATGCAAACAAATGTGCGGCGCACGATCGCAAGGATTTTGTATGCATGGCTCGTGAAAAATAGGAAAATTGTAATTTTAGAACTTCAAGCAACGCGCTTCGTTATTATAGGACTCCAAACATCGACTTCGTTAAAATGATCCTCGAAACGTTGGCACTTTGTTATACATGATTTTTGTGTTTTTAATCACTTTTCTCAAGTGAGAAGACCGTATTGCCTTTCTGCCCGATATTTTATCATGATCGATCAGGATATCAGGCAGAAGGTAATGCGATCTTCTCATGACAAAATACATGTATTTCAGTTGAGAAAAGTGATTAAAAACATCAAATATCATGTATAACAAAGTGCCAAATGTCATGTATAACAAAGTGCCAACGTTTCGAGAACCATTTTAGCGATGTCAACGTGTAGAGTCCTATAATAGCGAAGCGCGTTGTTTGGAGTCCTAAAATTGCAACTTCCTCGTGACCTCCGCAGCCAGGCGGTGGCATGTGATCGGTGGTTGGTTAGCGTTGCGCATCTCGAGCGGCCTCGCCGCAAGTTCATGAGGTGCGAGGTGGCCGGTAGGATTGCTTCAAGCTAGTGGAAAAGTTTCAGAACGATGGAGAGAGGGTGACATTTTAATGACGTTTCCGATCGTAAACACCGGAAGCTTCAGGGCCATTTCCAGCGCGCCGGACGTGACCGGGCGCCCAGTGCCTCACGCGGCGCTCACCACGCCTGCGACAGGACGAACTGCCCGCGCCACGAAACAGAAAAGGCATCACGCGCACGCCGACGCCGCCGACGCGCGGCACCGCGCTGACGCGAGCGCCGGCCCGATCGCGCGACCGGCTCGGCCCCCACCGCCCCACGCGCCCCACCCTTCAGATCCCGATCCCAAATTCCCTTCCATTTCGGCACCACCACCCCGCCCCGCCATCGCCATGGCGGACTGCCGCAGCCTCATCGAGTTCCTCCGCGCCTTCGAGCAGCACCGCCGCAGGGCCTCCTCATCGGACCCTTCCTCCCCGCGCCCCCGCCGCGCGTCGCTCTCCTCCTCGTCGTCGCGGCCGCGGGGCCGGGGCCGGCTCTTCCCCGCCCTCTGCGACCACTCCCCGCTGGCCGTCGTCGACGCGCTCGCGCTCCTCGCGTCGCTCGCCGCGCTCGCCTTCCTCGCCGCGCCCTACGCGCGGCTGCTGGCCGCCGAGGCGCGGGACGCGGTGGCCGCGGCGACGACGCGGCACCCGGCGGCGCCCTGCGTGCCGCTCGCCGCGGGCGTCGCGGCGGGGGCCGCCGTGCTGGCGTGGGACGCCGCGGCGCACCGCGCGCGCAGGTGCGGCAGGCCGCGGTGCCGCGGCCTGCGCAAGGCCGTCGAGTACGACATCCAGCTCGAGACGGAGGAGTGCGTGCGCGGCCTGCCGCACGCCGGGGGAGGTGTGGCCGCGGCCGCGGCTGCGCGCCCGGCGTCGGAGATCGGGGACGACCACCGGGAGCTCGAGGCGGTGCTCAGGAAGATGGCGCCGCCCAACGGCCGCACCGTGCTCATCTTCCGCGCGCCGTGCGGCTGCCCAAAGGAGAGGATGGAGGTCTGGGGCGCTAAGAAGGTGCGCCGGATCAAGAAGTAGGGAGGCTAACCGAAGGCTCTTCTCTCCTCCTACCATGGCGAGAAATAATGAGCGAATCATTACCGTGGCTGCTCCATCGCAAATGATTACAGTTTCTACATACATAATACTATTACAGTTCCCTGCTGTCGTAGTAAGTATAATGCGCATAAGGAGAGGAATAAAGGGGAGGTAGATACAATGTCATCAGCGACCATTCCTTGGATTATGACAATAAGTGGCTGTTGCCTGTTCGTATATAAATAAGTGCAGCAGAGACAGATCCTTTTTGGTTACTTGGAAACTCGTTTATGCCATCTGAATTACCATATCTTTTTAATTAATATATGCTGGTTTTATTCTGTGTTACTACTAGGCAATGACTACGAATGCTGATGGCTGGTTGGAGAAATTGCTTTCATTCCTATTGTACTTTTATACGCTATCTAAAATGTTACCAAGCAAGGGTAGCAGTAGTCCCTCAGTAGCAACTCATGCATTTTTCCTTTTTGTTTCAAGGTTTATTAAGCCGATAGTTTAGAATGTTAGGTCTGTGGTGGAACACATAATTTGTGCCACTAGATTGATTTAGCAATGCTATTTGAGATGCCATGTTTTTTCTGTTTCTGTTTTTCTCACTGCTTGACCTTGGAAAAATGGTGTTTTCTTTATGTTGATGAATACTCCTCAATTTGTCTCTCTTGGTTTCTTATAATGCTGGCATTCCCTTTGTTGCTATTATCTACTTCATATGCTATATCCTATGGAATCTAATTTCATTGTTTTATTTGCGTGCTTTCTTAAGTAGACTGTTCATGTACTTCTATTTCACTTTTGAGTAAACTGCTGATGGCCCAAAGCAAATACCATTCCTGTACCCTATCCTAAAAACTCAAAGATATGAATGATGCCTTGACACCACTTTATATATGTTGTTTGATCATGTATCAATGGTCTCATCAATGCTGGAAGAAATTATTTGTAATTCCATTTCTTCACTTTGATCATCTTACATATTATCAGCTCCAGCTGAAGCCATTCAAATCAAAATGTCTGTAAGCTTGATCAGTGTCGTCGACATTGTGGGTGTTCAGGTCAAGTTTCTTCCCCGGACATGAGTGCCCAAAGTCTAGTAGCTTGCTTTCTCTGGGATATTCAACCGCCTGTCTCGTGCAGTTTGGTTCTTCGAGATATGGCTTCTCTGCGTCTCCTTTGCTTCCTGACGCCGAACTGCTGGTGCTACCTCCACCATTCTTTGGAGGTCCAATATACTCAGGTGCCATCTCTGTATCATTTTCATACCCTAACTCTGCTTTACTGTACCCGTTCTCAATCTGCAAATGAGCCATCCTACGTTCACTTAAGCTTCTGTTAAGGGCCAACGGGGTCTCATGTTCATGAGATCCTTTTCTGCAAAATAATGAACTATCATCATGTGCTTTTAGTACTCCATGATGGTGTAGTCTGTGCTCCTTGATGAATCCTTCAGCTGCAGTCAAATAATTATTTGTTGAGCTTTCAACAAACTGGATTTGTTTGGGCTCTAATCTATGCACACTTGAACTTTCTTTTATATCTGTAATTGCATTGCTGAAGCACTCATTTGATACTTGTGATACCAGCTCTGATATTTTTATTTTTGCATCTTCAAGGTTTGCAGGACCCAAATTCTGTTTTCCAAGTGTCTCTTGTGCCTGCTCTAAAACTGCCTGTAGGTACTTCCCTTGGGCTTCTATTCGTAGTTGTAGATGCCTTTGCACCTGTTGCCAGTGCAACTTCAGATCAGAATCACTGCAGCAGTAATCTATTTTGTAGACGCTAAATGTGACTTTGCTGGAACATGAAAAATGTTTGGTTCTATATCAGATAATCTAGATAGTAAATAATTTTGTCATCCTGGGAGTTAAGTGCAGATTATAGGAGGTAATTTGGAATTCATGACCTTCTTATTATTCTCTTTTGGAAGTTTGGGACTGCTAGGCAAAATGCTTGAGTTCTATGTTATTTCGATCTACCTTATCCACCAAGTGAAAGATCTGAAATAAAAGTGTGTTGTCTCGCTGGTGCCAATAACTCACCTCAAGCTGTTCATTTAGCTGCCTCTGAACCTCGATTTGCATCTGAAGTGCTTCACCAATTTGAATAGTCCTTGCACCCAGGAAAAGAGACTATTACTTCAGTTTTCGTACTATTACTTCATTTTTCATATTACACTCAATTACAGTGTTACCACTGAGTCCTTACTTCTCTGCTTGTGGAATGGCATTTGTACTGCTCATTGTTGGTGCACTTGTTCCAGGCATCCTATCAGCAATGTTTGTACATCCTATGGCTGCAAATCAGTAACAAGTTGCTAACTCTCATGCTGTTTCTATAATGATAAAGATGGGAGTTACAACTTGTTCTTACCATTCTTTGATGTACTGACATTCGCTTGAGCTTGGAGGTTCTTGCTAAGTCTGTATTTCTGTAACATCCGAAAAATAATGTTTACTCCCACAGTTACAGATATCATCTTTACCAGGAGGATTTCAGATTCTCAAGTACCTGGAGATGACTTTTCAGATGGTACAAGGTGAGTCCTGGAATGCCCATGAGCCTCATGACTGTTTTTGGTGTAGCTTCTGGGTGATGAAGAGAAATATTAGAATTCAGCTGGTCTCTGTACCTTGAGAAGATAAGAATATTATACTTACTCTCAGCTCCACCTAATTGATTGACTGCATCTACAAATCGCTGATGTAACTCAGGTGTCCATTTCAGCCTTGGTTTAGCGTCAGTTGAGAGAACCAGCCCAGAATCTCCTTGGGCATTTCCCCCACGCAAAAACAGATGCTGCTCCATTGGAAAGGATGTCCTTGTAGTGAAGAGCTCACTCGGGCCTTGATGTTGGTGATACATCTGCTGTAGAATGAATGCAAATTTTTAGAAGTTATATCAATGAAACAGGGGGGACTGCAAATTTTTGGAACCTTTCTTGCCTCTGTTTTCCAGTGGCCTCTTTTCTCTGTTCTCAGACGTTGAAGTTGTTCCTGTTGACTAGCTCAAACACACTCTTGTCCTGCCTTAAGCTTGTTGATACCCTTTTGGCCTTCTCAGGTTGATAAGGAGGGCCTTGCGAGGTGCTCCTTATATGGGAAAACATAGAATCTAGCATCTAGGAACAAACATCAAAAGAATAATCTTTAAGGCTACTAACAGAAGATGCTATCTTTTGCTATTCTGGAATCAATAACCCAAATAGAAATTTTCATTTTGATTTTCAACCTGTGACTGCTATGTACACCTTACTTTTCTCTCAGTGTATTCTACTGGTTTAATTCAGTTTAAGTGTGTGTGTGCATGTATAGAGATAAACACAAACACCCATTGATGAAGCAAGTTACCCTTTTATCATATATGTAGCTTTCTGGCATTCGATTCTGCTATCTGATCTGTTCAGTTTGTGAAAGATGTCATTCTGAATTTATGCCTTATGAATCACCAGGGAAAAATGGTTTGAGTAGCTTCTCTATCCTGCTTGCTGGAGGTTATTTTGTTGGTATTTACGAATGATTCAGTCTTACTGCACTATGTGGTTCAGTCTTACTGCACTATGTTACATGATTAAATTAATTATTGTTTATAGTGGAATCGGATGCAGTGTGGGCTAATTTTGTTTAAGCGACACGATGACACTTGCTGTTATACTTTTTGGAGGAGCTATTCTGCTTACAGAAATGAAGTTTTTATATCAATTTTATTCTGTCCGTTGTACTACTTTAAAGTGCATGGAATATGAACAAGAATAAGTTCCATCAGTGTCCTTTCCTAAGATTGGTACATATTCACATTGCAGTCCAGAAAAGTTTGGGCCATGCGTTTTATGCTCTTTACGTGGGATAAGCTCCTTTTGAACAAGACCACTTTGATTGTAATCATCGCCAGTCAATGCAAGAGTACTTGTGTACTATGTTTCTGTATATGTTACACAATCATTACTATTTCAGACTTTTGCTACCATAGGTAACGGGTTCATTATAGTCATGTCTTTTAGTTAACCAAGTTTTAAGGGAAACACTTGTAAGCCAATGTTGGCCAGTCTAGTCCCTCCCATTTTGTCTTTTGAAAAACAGTAACATCAATCAAATTCTATCAATTCATACAGTGCATAAGAGAACTGCTTTGTAGCTTTTCCAGTCTTAGTTTTGTCATCTTCCTGAAATCAAAACAAGCATGTCAGAGTTTTTCCACATTTAGCTATTTTTGTTCCTATTGATATGTTCTTGATGTATGTAAGAATAAGTGTTTTCCTTGTATATAGTATGCTTGAGAATTCAGGACATTGTGTTTCATGTGTGCTATTTAACTATGGTTATTCACTGTGCTTCTACTCTAGATATCCGTATAACATTTGGTTGGTTGAAGAAGTGCCTCATTAGAACCATACCAATAACATATGTTGACATTCAAGACCACTAGTAAGATTTTTAATCTTACATTATTGAAGCTCTTCGATTAAGGATGGAACATCTCTCTCTTTCTGCTTCACTGTTTCTGTTGATATTGATGGGTCCCCTCCCATTTAGAGCTTTCTTCGATAGCCATGGGGGATAGTAACCATAACTTCCCCTATTGTAATATATATTTTTTAATAGGTTAGAAACCTCATGAATTTTTGGAAGAATAGAGTGTTTGATAGTTTGCTAATTTTCTCATGGTGATTGGGACACTAAGACGTAATGGTTATGCCATTTGTGACATCATTGTATTTACTGAGTTCTTGTTGAGGAGTTGAGCAGGAAACATATGTTTATATTTCCTTCTCTGCAATTTAGTTTTCTTACTCATTTGATAATTTGATCAGAGACTGCATGCTATTTGGAATGGAAGGTGGGCTGTCTAGCTATCAGCATATAAAGAAGTCATCGGTAGAAGAATCCAAAGCATCATCCTGTAACATTCATCTTTTGCAAAGCAGCATCACTTGTGGGGGCATATTCAGCTGCAAAGATCGGTCTGGATAGCAGTTCTAGAATTGTAAGTTACATATAACCTGAAGCTTCCTGCGCTAGTTTCTATGAACTAATTTTACGTGAGTTGCCTCTACACATCTCTGTAAGCGTAGAGCCTTGTCGGTTCAGTAGCAGGCAGGCTAGTGGAATGAGTTGCTTGAACTAAGGAGTCATGACCACCACACTGTGTATCTGTTAATTGTTATTGAATGACTTCTCTTAGAAAAATAAGAGATCCTGTAGATATTATCAGTAGGAAGAAAGGGCATAAGAGTATTCAGTTTGTCTTTCGAAATTATATGTTTTTTCCTTTTGTAATAAGAAAGTTAAGCATGTTACATTGTAGGAAATATTATCAATGAACTATCATAGCACACCTAACAATTGTTATTCAATGGCTACTTTCTCAGATAACAATACAACTTGTTTATATGGTCAACAGAAAGAAAGGGCATAAGAGTGTTTGGCTGGTCATTGGAAATTCAGTGTTTTTTAATAAAAAATATAAGAAAGTTAAACCTACTAGATTAAAGGGAATATCAGTCTATTTTCATGCGTTGTGGATACGAAGGATCTGAGAAATGTGCTCATTGTAGGAGTACATGATTTTTATTCCTGCCTGTAGGAACCATGTAGCACAGTCCAGTGACAAGATTCAAAATACACAAACAGTTAGATCTTATGAACTTTGGTGTTGTATCATTGAGTTAAATTAATGTTTCCTACGAAAATGATCTGTGCTTGTAGATAACTTAGCATTCCTCATCTTTGGATCTCCAAAACCTGCAGAAGATAGATAATTATCACCAAAACTCAACTGCAAGAAGTGATGTTATCTGATTGGTGCAGCAGAGCAGCGAACTGATAAAATTGGTGGATGTACAAATTATGTATTTGAAAAGGCAGCCATCTAGGTGATATGTGGGCACCTAATTTCCATATATCCTGCCTACCTGCCAGCTTAGCATGGTTATTATGCATATTAGGAGCCACCTTGCCTTCTGCCTAGCACCCACTACTTTCAGAACAAAACTAGTTTGAATATTTGAATGATCGATATCATCTGGTCTAGTAGCTTTGCATATGACTCCACATCTTTGAACAGTGTTTACTGGGAGCTGGCTATGGCAATGGCTGCTGACCAAACTGGTCTGACATAACTGAGCTGAGATCAAACGATTTGGGCCTAGAAACCTTATCCATTGTCTGGACTCTGGAGTACACCAGTGCAGGATTAGTTTTCCATCCAGTCTTTTCAATCATATTTTATAAATTGGCCCTACAGAGCAGAATACCAGCCAATTAAAATCAATTATTTTTTTTGAAACATATAAAATCAATTATGGATAATGCAACCCAGTTGCACAAGCTACTCATTATTGGATCGAGTCTTTGTCCAGACACCATGAGCTCCATGAACACATAGATTCTTGAGCTCAAACTATCTTTAGGCATCAATTCTTTCTTCAGTGTCCTTGGCATGTATTCATCCTCAAGTTGCCTGCACATTTCCGATGGGCTATGCTTTTTTGTCAATGTGCATTTCTCATCAATCCACCTAAATCTTTTTTTCTTATTCGCCTTGCCAGCATCCTAATCTCAATATTCCTTGTGCGACAAAGAAGCTTTCTGTGGCTTTCACGGAACATATGCTGCCTGAGAATGCAAATAAACTATCACGGCGGCGACTATCTTACGCTTAGTGATAGTTACTGTTCTGGGATGCTCTTTGAGCAACTAGTCTGGTCTAGTGGTTATGTGATGCTCTTGCAGTTCACAGGCAGCGAGGAAGCACCTGAAGGATTCATTCCCGATATGGCATCTAATGCCAAATTGGCACTCTATATTTTCGTGCCTTGTTTATAGCTGTACATGTATGATGCGCACTGATGCTGTGTGCTAATGCTTGGATTTGTTTGAAGGAAATATGTGGTTAAAGCAAATCAAATTGAGGTGATGAGGTGAACATCTTTGATATTCTTTCATTGGGAGCATCGCTGGAGCATATGGCATTTCTAGTCCTGGTCAGTGCTTTTGGTTTGCCCCTCTTTCCAATATTCCAAGATCATATTGACATCAGTTGTTGTCACGAGCAATATTCCTGGAATCGTAACTCTTCCACATTTCGCCTCCTGGTTTATTGCAGGTGCCTTTTCCATGTTATTACTTGCTGAAAACATGCTACATCGTACGTGTATGGTTGTCCTTCTGCTCTTAACTTTCCAAACTCGTTACAAATATGGCCATTGAAAACTTCCTTTTTGTTTCCTGTACTATTATCACTCACATATTAGTATTGTTTTTGAAACGGAGCTTAGCTAGAGGGTTTTCAGTCAATGTCCCTCTTTTTGGTTCCACAGGTATCTGATCTCTCTCTTTGGAAGGCTTTTGCTTTGGGCCCGGAAAAGAGAGCCCGGGTGACTATCTAGCACTGCCTAAGAGCAACTCCAGCAAAGGCATTATTGAAAATTTGGAGGCGCTACTTCCCTTCCACCTTGCTTTCTCCCTCCTTGGGAATGTGTAAATTCTTATCGAAACATCTAATATTTGGGTGGTGCTAAAATTTCCGTTTCGGAACGGTCAATATTTTGCTTTATATACCTTTCTTAGCTGTGCCTAGTACAATGTATGGTTTGCCGGGTGATACGACCGCCTTCGATGCCAATTGTTGTCTTGTAAACGCTTGTTGGTCAACGTTTCGGTTGGTTTGGTCAAATTCTGGCTATAAAGGCGAAAATAAGCTATACTATGTTCATGTTCAGCATCTATTGACGATACACACGGATGTTATGGTCAGTATCTACGCATTTGAAGCTTTCAGAGGCTGGCAGCTTACGTTTCTGGCTGACATCTTTTGGAACGGAGACTATGAGCATCTCACGTTTGCTGGCTTTGTGGTTGGAACAGGTTCTCGTGCTGGTGTGACACGTCAGCCGTTGGCCTCCGTGTCTACACCTTGTGCCAACTGCTACCGGAACATGCAGAAACATCACGAGCTCCTGACAATCAGGCCTGGTTAGTAACAGAACCAGACTTGGTAGCTGTCCTTTTGCAGCGAAAAAGGGGACGAGAACCATCCACCTCCAGAGCTGACGATGCAGAGCAAACGGCGGCGAGAGTGCTTGTCACGGTCCGCGGGCGCATCTTTGATCTTTCTCGCCTTCTCGCTTTGACAAGCAGGATCAGGAGGAGATCAAAAGTTCAGAGCCCGCGCACGGGGAGCCTTGCGTTGTATACCGCGACCTTGCAACGGCGATTGGGCAACAACAAAGCGCCCGGCGCGCGGAGGAAGTCAGCTGCTTCGTGTCCGTCCGCGGCGGTGCGGCCGCAGAATCTCCCGTCCCGATAGCGAACTCGAAAGCACCAGGCGGGAGGGCATCACGATTTCACGTCCCGCGTTCGGCGGCCAAGGCCAGTGCCGGGCAGCGACAGAAGTAGGCGAGAGGTGTAAACCAAACGCATTGGCTACTTCACCTCACTTCGCCCGCCCTGCCAAACAAATTTCGGCTTGGGCTAACCTTGGATGGAGCACACTGGAAAAGAAGCCGGCTGGCTTTCCTTGCACCCGGCAGCAGCAGCTCTTCGAACCCTGAAACAGTTTGGAAATCTTAGGAGGCTCTTCGAACCCTGAAACAGTTTGGGAATCCTTGGAGTTGGAGGAGATCGGTTGTCACTGATCTGCAGATTGCATGCGCGTCCATGCCTAGCTCGGGCACCTCGTACATTCCCTGACGAATAATGGCTAGAAGATGAGCGATGCAAAGGGCCGGCCGGGCATAGATCCCCTATCCCGCGGCCACTAAGCACGCTTTTAATCACATCCACGGGCTACACCCCGAGGCCCTTAATCGACGCAAAGATTGCCACTGCCAGGTTAAAAAATAAAAACGTGTGCCGATGTGGATGCGTTTAACGTGGTCAGTGGACACGATGCCATTTTTTCCTTTCTGGGGAAAGGAGAGGTTACCAGCCAGTCATCTGGAAGAAGCCGTGGTTACAAATGAGCAGACAGGCGGAAGCTGTTCTTCTCATGGTCGCTCATCAAGAATGTATCTCGAACCTGCACCAAGAGAAGGGGATGCGACACACAAATACGTACGAGCAGGAAGGTCCTTTCTAAGTCCAAGCTGCCATATTTCCACTAAGGGCTTGTTTTATAACAAGTGAAGCATCAGAGGAAATGAATAAGATGAGGGCGTTCTCCTAGTATTTAGAAAATTTCAGTTCATTGAATTCGCTTGAAAAAAACAGCTGGTACCCAAAACAATTCAACTGGTAAGCGCAAGAAATAAGGACAACCGAACAAATTCTTTGCATGAAAGATTATAAGATTCCAGGAAATTGCCCAAAGGCATTCCATCAAAGCAACAGACACCACCAGAAATTCTCAAAATCTTCAACCAGATGTTCAAATTTCCTCACAATATTTGAACAGGTTGCCTTGCTCGATATTGACATCTGTACTTCCCTACCCATAGATCCCCCCCCCCCCCCCCCTCTCAAAAAAAAGGTGCCCATAGATTTCCCACGAGAATTGAAGATGACAAGGTTTATCTCTACTTTCATGTTCACAAGCATCTAAAAACTGCCATTAGCTCAAGACAGTGAACTTGAAGAAAGCAAATGATTGCATTACGCAGGTTGCAGATTGACTTAGCAGCAATGAACTCAAGAAAGGTTAAATGATAATTAACCATAAAACAAAACAGCCACAAACTTTGCACCTTGCGATTCATCCAAGAAGGATTATCAGTACAAAAAAAAAAGTGTTCTACCAACAAGGTTCATTGCTATTCTCAGATGTATGAGCATTATTCACAAAGGAGGATGGAATCAACTTTCCCCAGCATTCGGGTTCGTTCCAGTAGCTGAAGATGGCTGTTGATCGGTGAATGCACCTCTGGCAGTTTGCGGTTCAGGTGCTGAGAATAGCCCATTGAACCAAGGAACAAGGGCCCAAGCTCTGTTACTGCTCTCACTGACACTCCCAGGGCCATCAGCTCTGACTTCCTCATGGATGCTTTCTGTTCTGACAACACTGCTTGGCTCGTTCAAGTCTTTCGTCTCTTCAGATGGTAGCTCAAACCGGCACACAGGGCATGAACTATGGAGTTCAAGCCATGGAAGGATACACGGAGAGTGAAACTTATGCTCACAAGGCATCTGCTTTGCCTGGGACCCCAGCTCAAGATCATCAAGGCAAACTGAACAGCTGACAACCTCTTCAATTTTGACAGTGGGCAGAGCCTCAACTGCCTCTTTCTTCGCAGGAGGGGTACCATACCGGTTTGGGTCGCTCTCAGCCAAATGTTGAAGTAGCAAGCTCAGCCCAGCTCCCAGCACATACTCCTCCAGCAAACCATCATCATTGCTAGATGTGCCTTGGTCATCCCGGACCTCATCAGGATCAAGCACTGAGCCTTGCAGAGCAAGGGCCTGGTTGAAGGCATTGATCAGAATGGAATTGTCTCTTTCCCTGTCAGCCCTGAGGTCGTCTTGGATGCTGTCAAGTACCCGACGAAGAGCTGATGCCCGTCGATGCCTCCTGATGAAACCCTCAAACTCACGGCCCATATCATCATCATCTTCTTCTTCATCATCCTCGCTGTCCGCCGTCCCTCCTGGTTGCTCAAAGGGGTTGTCAGACGTTCCCCATTGTGATGAATCCCGCTCTGACCGCTGGCTAGCCAACCCCTCAAATTCCGCGCCAATCATCTCTTCAATGAATCCACCATCACAGAATGGGCACTTGATCTCCTCGGCCATGGCCTCCTCAATGTCAACGGCATGCTCACATTCATGGCACCAATACCTTGTAATTGCAGCTTCTGTCATCGTCCAAATCCTTCCCCTGATCAAGTATTGCACACAAACAAAAGGCGTCAACAAGGCACTGCAGTTGAAGGGTAATTTGTAGAGATTCCCAAGCAAACAACTGAAGGATCAACTCATCATCCATAGGAGTAAGTGCAGCATCTAAACAACAATTTTATCAAGAAGAAATGAAACAAGATGATGACTACAGTGCCCATTTGTGACTAAACTTCACTCGGCAATGGCAGGCATGGAGATCTTACATAAATTGGCATCAAGAATAAGAACAAAGCTAAGTTTTGCATCTAATACGAAGATTAAGACTTTCTCTGGTTCTTTAGGAACAGGAGTATCAAGCTGTCCTGAAGAGAAGGCCCATTTGGAGACAAGGGCGCACTGGCAGATCTTGGAGACAGGGAAGGCAGAGATTAGGAGTCGAGATTCTTAGTTGAAGAATCGGGTCTCAATTCCATACTTTCTATTTGAAGAACAAGATTCTATTCCAAAAAAAAGGAATTGAAAACCCATCAGAAGGCATTGGGTGACACGAACGCGAAACTTAATTCCCTGTCCGCTCGAGATTCACTCACATTGCACTACTCTTATTTGCAAACTCATCTTCCCCGAACAATTCCCTCGAGAAATCCCCAATCTATCTGACCACAAGCAACAAAGGCGATCCCTTTCCTCAGACAACACAAGATATTATCCAAGGGGAAAAAAGAAGAAGTAAAACCAATCGCCTTCAAGGTTCTTGATTTCGTGCACCGGGACCAATCGCCCCCACCAAAAACACCGTTTTTTTTAAGGGAAAAAAAGAAGGGAAAGACGAGAAGAGACGAGACGACTGACCTTTGCGCCGGCGGTTCCCTCCCCCACCTAGCGGATTGGGCTGCGGCGGCGGTCCTCCGCCCCCGCCTCTCGTCCTTGGTTGCTTCGGCGGAAGTAGGATGATGATGTTGATGAAGACGAGCAAGAACAAGTTACGGGGCAGGTGGGTGGCATGCTGGATTCTTTACTCTCTAGAGGCCATCGTCGTCGCCCGGCTCTAAACGGAGAAAAGGATATTTTATTTTGATCCCGGCGCAAATCTCCAACCAATAAAGATTGTTATGACTTGGAAGCATACAATTGCCCTGGTCCCTTTTGCGTTTCAGGGATCTGGTTTAGCACCCGTAATTCGCAGCTTGGCTGATAAAACCTCCCTTTCAGCCAAAGGTGCCTACCAGCTAATCCTCCAGCCCAGACCTTGGCCTCTTCCTTACTAGTTTTTTCTTTTTAACTAAAAAATAAATATTTTTCTGTACCAAGTAAAGTTATCATCAGAGTACGTACATCCAACTCGTTTTTTTCCTGAATAAACAAAGAGAGGGGAAAACCAAAGTTGCAAGTATTAACGGATTTAGTGGATACTTGAAGGTATGCGTAATTTCATAAGAAATTTCCGGCACTGTTGTGGCAGGGCGTGGCGTTGACCGAGCGCAAGGCCAGTAGGTCACCGGCACCCTTATCCAGGCAACGAAAACGCTCGCAAGTTGCTTCTCATCTCACCTCGTTTCAGTTCGGGCTTCTGCCTGCCGGGTCAGTCAATATTGGCGGACACGGCGTGGAGCACAAACTTCGCTCCAGAGGACTTAACGACGAAGGTATACCACACTGCCCGCTTGCTCCGGCTAATTTGGACTCTGACATGGACCAAACTGATACTGGTACGAGCTACGGTCTTGTTGGGAACAATTTAAATTTTACTTATGGTGGTCAAGATAAGCTGAAACTAGCAGCCAATCGGTACGTTTTTTTTCAACTTTTTCTAGTCAACGTTTCTTTCCACCACTCCCACTTGTACTAAAACGCTCAAACGGGATCAAATCTGCTTCTTAGGGGAGCGCTTTTTTCATCTTTGTGCAGCTTATTTGATAAGCGCTTCTCCCCGCCGTTGTGCTAAACCGAGCTATACTCTAGCTAGCTGATAGAAAGAAATGATCCGGTGGTTATTAATATACGAAAAAGGATAAAATGCAGAGAATAGAATTGTAGGTGGTTTGGTCACTTCCAATAATGTTATTTCTCTTTGGAGATCAATATGTGATATAAGAAGACAAAATTTGGCTGCTAGCAGTGTTCCTATCCTATTATACCTACGAACTGCCTGGCAACTCTGCCATTGTACAAGGCGTGTATGGAAAACACTATTGGATGCATGGTCTCATTGTACTAGTAATTTATTGGGCATTTGATACCCAAGCTCTCAAGTTTTGAGGTATTCAAGTGATAAGCCAATCAATCCTCTGTCCAGCCGTCTATGCAGAAAGATGATTTCTTTGTAAGGATGGAATGCAAGGATGCCAAAACGTTTGAACGGGTGGTTTTCGACCCTATCTTCAGTGTTGAGAACATCTTCGTCATCTGAATTCCATTCAGATTCATGTTCTACTGGTCCTTCACTGCCGTCGCATTCGCAACGGTTAGCATTTTGCAGCACCCAGGGCCCGTTAACTGCTTTCATGCCTCAGTACCCACGCCATCCGACCGCATGATTCGTCAAGGATCCAAACCCGGAGCTGGCGTTCATCATCGAAATATGCACAATAAACTCCCTTCTCAGACCTCCCTAGATGAAGCTCCGGGCATTCGCACATTTCAATACCACATGGTGGTCGGATCATCCGGTATGTGTTGTCTGACAGTGATATCCTGCAACAAAAGATAGCATTTACCAAAAGAACTCATCAATCACGTAATTCAGTTGAGTAATTTTTTTTGTGAAGAAAGATCTCGAACATAAGAAATTAAGAAGATGGTTCTTAAAGAAGCATCGCGTCTTACCTCATAACAAAATCCATTTCACAATGGGCGTAGAGCACCCCACGCCAATACACGGCTTGACGCCCGTCAAGCCATGGTCCACCCTTTCGCATGCCGGCGACGGTTCCTGCGGCCTCGCCTTCACGCCTGAACGATCTCTCCGTCCATCGCCCGGTCACCGTCGAGAAGACGTTCATCACGCACGGTGACGGTGGCCACTCTAACTCCAACAGCGCCGCGCTGATCTCTACGTGCTGAACAACCTGATCACGCCGTGCCCAAGGATGATTGCTGCAACGGGGAACGCTTGGGATCAAGAGCACCTCGTAGTGCGGCGACACGACCACATGTTGTTGGTGGAATGCTGGGCCGGGAGCTCCGGCAGGGGCGCCCACCACCACGCGACGGGGTTGAGCAGGCCGTGGAAGAGGAGGAGGACGCCGTTGCAGTGGCCCCGGACGCAGGCGTTGGGCATGTAGTGGTCTGCGGGATCCTGCATGGAGGAGGGGGGGCGGAAGAGCTCTGCGAGGGCCATCTCGTTGTAGTTGACGAAGAGCCCCGCCAGCGAGCGCGGGACGAGGTCCTCACGAAGGAGGCTGCGGCTGTCGATGAGCGCGCGCAACGCCGTGCAGACGCGGCGCGACGTGGCGACGACGCGCGGCGCGCCGCGGCGGAGCACGTCCGCGAGCACGTCGTCGGGGAGCAGCCGCATCGGGCCCTCCTCCTCCGCCTCGTGCTGCTAGCTCATCATCTGTCTTCCCTCTCCTCGGTTTCGGTTCCTCCCCTGCAATGTGCCAACCCGCGCGGTGATCGCTCTACTATGGCTATGATGATCAGCTGTCGATTCGTGCTCTAGCGCCCATGGCTGGTAATCACGCGTCTATAACGACATGAAGTCGAATCCGATGGACCTCCGTTTGATCGTCGGTTTCTGTACCCCAGTCGGAGTAGGGCAGCCAGATCCTCGAGACGGGCAGAACAGCGTCACTAGCTGCGCGCCTCTGGAGGCCTTGGCGACGAAGGCAGTGTTAGAGATGTAAATGTATGAGGAGAATATCTGTTCCTGAGAGGTATGGCTGAGAAATACGGCTTGTAGTTTGTTAGCTTGTACTTGTCATATACTCCAAGGTCTGTAACAATCTATTGTATTCCATGCGTCACGATCTTTAACACCCATATAACACAAACCCGTAGCGATGAGCGGCGTTCCTTCCACACTTATTGCCCTTTGAATACTTTCATAGTATACAGATCCAAAACCAATCTATAGCCTCACCTCCAAACCACCGTGGCCAGCTCCTCCAACTTTAGCTTCTTCAATCCATTGGCGAGCCACACCATTACCGAGAAGCTAGCCAAGAATAATCACGCGCTATGGGAAGCGCAGGTGTTAGTAGCGGTGCGAGGCGCGCGCCTTGAAGGCTATCTGACCGACGCCATAGAAGCTCCAGCAGCACTCATCGACGGTAAGACAGCGGGCGGCAAAGACAAGGTTCCCAATCCACTTCTCGATGATTGGAAGGCTACTAAACAGCAGGTCCTTAGCTTTCTTCTCGGGTCGGATTCAAGGGACGTACTGTCTCAAGTGGCATCCAAGAAGACTGCTGCCAAGGTATGGGGGGATCCAAGAGATCTTCTCCTCCCATACGCGTGCACGAACAGTGAACACACGGCTTTAACTATCAACCACCAAAAAGGAGTCCATGACGGTTGCTGAGTACTTCACAAAGATGAAGGCCTACGACGACAAGATGGCGGCTGCCGGAAGAGAACTTGATGATGAAGAATTGGTGGAGTATATACTGACAGGTTTGAACTACGAGTTCAATCCGTTAGTGTCAGCAGTGGTGGCCAGAACCGGTGCTATCTCCCTGGATGAGCTATATGCCCAGATGCTCTCCTTCAAGACAAGACTAGAGCTGATGCAAGATGGTGGTCAGTTAGGATCATCCGCAAATATGGTGAACCGCAAAGGAAAAGGAGGTGCAAACCGTGGCTGAGGTGGTGGCCGCATGTGTGCCCCTGGGCGTGGACCTCCCAGCCCTCCTAGTCAAGGGCGTGGACGCGGCCCTGTTGGTTCAAACCAGCGCTACAACAACAATGCAGGAAGCTACAGCAACAACAGCAACAACGACAAAAGGCCTATCTGCCAAGTGTGTTTCAAGAGGGGACACATGGCAGTTGACTGTTGGTATAGGTTTGATGAAAATTTTGTTCCTGATCAAAAACTTGTAGCTGCTGCAACAAGATCTTATGGAGTAGATTGCAACTAGTATGTTGACACGGGAGCTACAAACCACGTGACTGGTGATCTGGACAGACTCATAGTTCGTGTCAAGTACAATGGAGGAGATCAGATTCATACAGCCAGCGAAGCAGGTATGGACATTAGTCATATTGGTCATTCCATTGTTAAAACCCCTAGTCGTGATCTACATCTTAATAATGTTCTTTATACTCCTGAAGCTTCAAAAAATCTTGTGTCGTCTAGTTTTTGATAATTCTACCTTCCTTGAAATTCATCCAAATTTCTTTTTACTTCCTTGAAATTCATCCAAATTTCTTTTTAATCAAGGATCAGGATACGAAGAATACTCTACTTAGAGGGAGGTGTCACAAGGGACTGTATCCACTTCCTTCTTTGCCTCCATCTAAACAAGCTTTTGGAGCCACCAAGCCCACGTTTGCAAGGTCGCATAGTTGTCTAGGCCATCCGTCTTCATCCATTGTTGAGCAAGTCATTAGTAACAATAATCTCCCTTGTTTAGTCGAGTCTAAAAGTGAGTCTATTTGTGATGCTTGTCAGAAAGCAAAGAGTCATTAGTTGCCTTATCCTAAGTCTTCCAGTGTATCAAAGTATCCTCTGGAACTTGTGTTTTTAGATGTCAAGAGTCCAGCACCAGACTCAGTTGGGAGAAAGAAATAATATGTTAGATTTATTGATGATTATAGTAAATTCACGTGGATCTATCTTTTTCATTTTCAGTCTGAAGTTTTTCAAAAATTTCATGAGTTCCAAAGCTTTGCTGAACGACAATTTAATCGTAAGATCATATCTGTTCAGACTGACTGGGGAGGGGAATATCAAAAACTCAATTCCTTTTTTAATAAAGTGGGGATAGCTCATTTAATTTCTTATCCTCACGCTCATCAACAAAACGGTGTAGCTGAGCGCAAGCATCGTCATATAGTTGAAGTTGGCCTAGCTTTGCTTGCTCATGCCCCTATGCCCCTAAAATATTAGGATGAAGCCTTTCTTACAGCCAAGGTACTAAATAGCATTCGTAGCGCCGGCAATAGCGGTAGCAATATGCAACCGCTACCGCTACAAGGTAGCAGACCCAAGATAGCATGTTTGGACTTAGCGACCGCTATGTCCGCTATTGCCTACTATTGCTCATATTAGACCGCTATTTGCTACATTTATGATTCAAGTGATATATGAATATGAATCAAATGGTAATAATAATGTTTAAAAGGATTATGTAGGTAATGATGTAGGATTATGAGATGAAAAATGAATTTTTTATTTATTGATATGAGAATTTAATATTAATATATATATCCATACATCTTAATTATATCTATTTATTCGTGATTCTTACCGTATAATGTAAAGGCTAACTTAAATTTTTACTTTTTTAAGTAAATTTGATGTTAATATTCATATATGCTCTAAAATTGTGACTATTTTTTGAATTCCGCTATTTCGACTTAGCGTCTGCTATAGCACCCACTATCTGCGATCCATTACACCAACCCTAGTCCACTACCATAACACTAAACGCTATTTAGTACCTTGCTTGCAACAACATATCTGATTAATCGGGTTCCTAGTAAAGTTATTCAGAATTCCACTCTCTTTGAACTTCTTTTTCATCAAAAACCTAATTAGTCCTGTCTGCGGATTTTTGGTTGTGCTTGCTATCCCAACCTACGACCATATAATTCACACAAGCTTCAATTTTCGCTTGAAGCAGCGTGCTTTTCTTGGGTATAGCAGTCTACATAAGGGATTTAAGTGTCTCGAAATTTCATCCGGACGTGTGTATATCTCATGTGATGTGATTTTTGATGAAACGGTCTTTCCGTTCTCCCACCTTAACCCCAACGCAGGAGCCCAGTTACGAGCAGAAATTTCCCTTCTCTCGTCTAGCTTGATAAATTCTAGACCAGCTAGCATTGGGGGTGATCAAACTTTGGATTCCAGTATGAGTAATAGTCCTAATTTAACTACTGTCTCTGGTGAAGCTATTGTTGAAATCAGGAATAGGTACTGCCAGCTAGAAATGCACGTAGCAATCCAGCTACTCATGCTGAACACGGAGAGGTTTCTGGCGCTGAAATCCAGGCCGAACCCTCCCCGGTATTGCATTCTGCAAGCGGCAGCGGATCCCCTCCAGCATCTGTGCGGCGTACGGCTCCCGCGCACATGCCTGGTGAACTGGGCAGCGATGCATGCTGCCCCATTCTGCGAGCTCAAGCGCGAGATCAAGGGGGTGCTTCTACAACATCGCCTACAGGATCTGCTGCGCTGCCTTACTCTACTGCAGAACATGTGGTGTCCGAGGCTGATGCTCTAGATGTGGCACCAATAGAACCTGTGCATTAAGCCCCTCCTGTTGCAGACAAACCAAAGACACGTTCGCAAAGTGGGATCAGAAAACCTAAGGTATATACTGATGGCACTATTAAATATGGTTTCTTCACATCTACAGTAGAATCATAAAGTTTAGATAAAGCCTTGAATGGTAAATTTGGAAAGATACAATGGATGTTGAATACATGGTGTTGATGAAAAATAAAACTTGGCACCTAGTACCACCTCAAAAAGGAACAAATATTATTGATTGCAAATGGGTCTACAAAATCAAGAGAAAAGCAGATGGAAGTTTGGATAGACATAAGGCTCGCCTAGTTGCAAAAGGTTTTAAGTAACATTACGGTATAGATTATGAAGACACGTTTAGTCCAGTTGTAAAGGCTGCTACTATTAGGACTGTTTTATCTATTGCTGTCTCTCGAGGGTGGTGCTTACGTCAGCTAGATGTACACAATGCCTTTCTTCATGGTTTTCTAGAAGAAAATGTCTACATGAGGTAGCCACCTGGTTATGAGGACTCATCTCTTCCAGGTTATGTGTGCAAGCTTGACAAAGCTTTATATGGTCTCAAACAGGAGCCAAGAGCATGGTATTCAAGGCCAAGTACAAAATTAAGTGATCTTGGTTTTAAGTCATCCAAAGCAGATACTTCATTATTCTTTTATAGCAAAAGAGATGATTATTTTTCTACTTATCTATGTGGATGACATAATTGTAGCGAGTTCATCATCCAAGGTTGTTTCAGCATTGCTTAGGGACTTAAATCAAGACTTTGCACTTAAAGATTTGGGTGATCTACATTATTTCTTAGGAATTGAAGTTGCGAAGGTACATGATGGTATACTCTTAACTCAGAAGAAGTATGCTTCAGATTTGTAAAAAGAATTGGTAACTTGTTAATACTCCCATGTCAACTAGTGAGAAATTGACCATAGAAGAAGGTTCTTTACATGGTTCTAGTGATGCTACACAATATAGAAGTATTGTTGGAGCTTTACAATATTTGACTCTGACTAGACCAGATATTGCATTCTCGGTTAATAAAGTCTGTCAGTTCTTGCATGCACCTACCATTGTTCATTGGGCAGCAGTAAAAAGAATCTTGAGATATGTCAAGTATTCTGTGCGGCTTGGTCTCATAATTACTAAGTCAGCCTCTACACTAGTTAGTGGTTTTTCAAATGCAAAATGGGCAGCCTGTGTTGATGATAGAAAATCTACACGAGGATTTGCTATATTTTTGGGGACAAATTTAGTCTTTGGGAGTGCTAGGAAGCAACCAACAATGTCAAGATCTAGCACAGAGTTAGAATATAAAGCTATTGCTAATGCAATAGCTGAGATTATGTGGATACAAACATTATTTCGGGAATTGGGAGTCCCAAGTCCAACAGCTGCTAAGTTGTGGTGTGACAATATAGGAGCAAAGTATTTATCTGCAAACCCTGTGTTTCATGCAAGAACAAAACACATAGAGGTTGATTATCACTTTGTCAAAGAACGAGTTCTTGAGAAACTATTGGAAATTGATTATGTTCCCTCCAGAGATCAAGTTGCAAATGGGTTTACTAAATCCCTTTCTGTTCGACAGCTAGAAAACTTTAAGAGCAATCTAAACTTAGACAGGTTAGATTGAGGGAAGGTGTTAGAGATAGAGTTGTAAATGTATTTGGAGAATATCTGTTCCTAAGAGATACAGCTTGTAGTTTGTTAGCTTGTACTTGCCGTATACTCTAAGGTCTGTAACAATCTATTGTATTCCATGCGTCAGAATCTTTGATACCTATATAACACGAACCCATTGCTGTCTAGGGCAATGAGCGATGTTCCTCCCACGCTTACTGCCCTATGAATACTTTCAGGGAGGATGCCATACCACGCTGCATAGGGCCCGGCTGATTTGGACTCTCGTGCCAAGATAGGGTCTGAAGGGAAGATACGACCAGCCGGTGCTGACCCGGAAAGGCACTACAAAATGTCTGGTGAAGTTGGGAGGGCTGTGCTCCTGTGTTCAATGGAGATGGTCAGTTAGATGGTGCGACCGGCGAGGTCCTCCTCCTCGTGCATCAATGTTTCAGCGACAGCATGGGCTCATATTTTAAGGCCAGCCCGGTGGACGTTCCGTGGGCTATTAATCCCACCAACCTTCTCCGATCTGCACCAACCCCATCTCCGGAAATCCTATCCATCTTCCGGAAGATATATAACTAAACATATATAACCCAATAGTAGCTCAATAACAGCCCCAATAACTAAGCGAACCAGATCGGAGCGGGGCCTAACACATGAGCGTTGGGTGGAGCTGTGGACAAGTGTCGGTGCATGTGTGGGTGGCTGCAAGCATGGTTGGTTGCTTTTGCATGGTGGTGGATAAGTGAGATTCCTTTTCGGTTCAAAACTTTAATCTCATTTTTCTCCCGAACCATAAATGCGTTTTGGATTCCGATTGAACCATAATATTTGTTGGAATTAATACTACAAAATGAGATCCAATATGATTATGTTTTGTTGTATTTTTAAAAATTAACAATAGTAGCCTGGGGATTGATTAAACACTCGGGAAATATTCGAATAATAAGTGAAAACGCGGCTATCAATACTTTAGAGTCCCCTCTATATGAACTATCTCAACATTTTTTAAGTAAAAAAAGTTGGTGAACCTCAAAATACGTTAAGCCAAAAAATATTGGTGGATGCAAAAAAAAAAAGTTGATGCGTGTAAAAATATGTTGACCAATAATGTTGATGAATTAAAAAAAGTTCAAGGAAAATATTGGTACATATTTTTATACAATAATTTTTATAAAGTGTTGATATATTTGTTTTTTAAATCAACATTCAAAATGCCCTATTTCAACATTTTTATATTTTGAAATAAAAAATATTGAATCAATTTATATAATGTTGAGTTAGATTTTAACTATGGTTGAATGATCATAAAAATGTTGAATTAGTTTGTATGAAATGTTGAATGAGATTTCAAACTATTGTTCGATCAGATCAGGAAAATGTTGATTAAAAATCTTGAATCAATTTACATGAAATGTTGAGTTAGATTTCAACTATCTATCAGAAAAATGTTGAATCAGATTACTAACTATTTTTGAATCAGATCAGAAAAATGTTGGAGAAAATGTTAAAATAAAATGTTAAGTTACATCTCAACTATTGTTGAATCGGATCAGAAAAATATTAAATATATTACATTGCTCCGTTGGGCTGACTGCATGCATTCCTACGCTGCTGGCCGTGGATTAGCATTAATTGGGTCTTGTATGGGCTTTAAAGGTAATAATCCTATCTGCGAAAGACAGATCGGAGCCCCCCTTTCTCATTCTGCTTTTGGGCTGATCCGCTGGCTCGGTCCACCATGGTAATCCTTGTACAACGATGGGCCGCATAAATAGGGAGCCAGTGCGGCGGCCGCAATGCTTCTTTGATGCGATGCCCAGTTCGCGCCCACACAACGCCTAGGGGGGCGGAAATCCTATCCATCCTTCGGAAGGTGGATAGAGGTGCTAACTTCCAATATTTGCAACGAACAAGGTCCGTCAGATCTTTATCAAATCAAAATCGTAGACTCCACTTCTCTCTCCTCCCCTAACGCTACCGCCGCCCTCGTGCGGGTCCACCGTCACGTTGCTGGCCGCAACTTTTCTTTGAAAAATGTTGGTGCAACTTTTTCCTGAAGAATATTGGATTCAACATAATCTAAAGAAATGTTTGGTTCAACTTTTTCAGAATAAATGTTGATCCAACCTTTTTAAAAAATGTTGACAACTTTTTTTTTAAAATGTTGACAACTTTTTTTTTAAAATGTTGACAACTTTTTTTAAAATGTGGATAATATTTTCTCAGTTAAATAAACTTTTGGTCTGCAGCGTGCTATAATGAGCTCGTTTGACCTTATTGAACTTTATAGTTTTATCCATTAGCTATCTTTCGGTAGAGGTACAAGAGCCCCACTGTGGCATCCCGCCCCCCCCCGGGGCTGGGCCCGCTTACACCTGGCAGCTCTCTAGGATATCAAGAATTCCCTCACAGACCAACACAAGTCTTTTCTGCGCACTTTGTCCTCACTCGTGCGCACCCGGAAAGAACTTCCCAGTCGGTCACCCATCCCGAAATTGCTCCGGGCCAAGCACGCTTAACCCCGGAGTTCTTTGAGGATGAGCTTCCGGAAAAGAAGTTGCAACTTGTTGGTATGAGTATTCTATCAATCCTATTAAGCCTTGGGCCAGGATGTCACACCCACCACCCATTGCCGCAGTGGTGCGATTGGTTGCCTGGAGGAGTCTAGCCTGGCTCGCACCAGCCAGCCTGGCTCTCCAGAGCCAAGCCGATGGCGTGCAGGAGCATGGTGTTTGGTTGCTTGCTCACATGAACCAGGCTCTCCCGAGAAGTTGTTTGGTTGCTCGTACGAGGACGGGTTGCATGAGATAAAAATATATAAATAAGCATCGTAATGACATTTATTACGGGAAAACTATTATCTTATAGCTCTTAGTTTATCTTATTACTTCTTAATTTTAATCGAAATATGTTAATATCATTTAATATGTGCTAATAATATCATTAGATGACTAATTACCTGCACCACGTGAGTCTGACCCGGCAGATACTGTCGATTTGCTCGCATCGGTAGAGCTGGCTGTGGAGGGAATCTTGCACGCGCAGAACCTGACTGAGCATATACGCAAACCAAACAAATAGGAAATCTCGCACGCGGAGAGCTGTATCCTGTGGGCAGCCAACCAATCGCACCCAAAATCTCACTGTACTACCTGACCAAACCAAACCAAACCCCGCCCGCGAATCTCCCCCCTCCGTGCCAAACCAACCAACCGCGCATCCACCCGCGGGAGAGGAAGGGAAAGGGGGGCCGCGGGGGCATGGAGTTCCTGCAGGGGCAGAGGCTGGAGACCACGGTGGCCCTCGCGGTCGCCGTCGTAGCCGTGGCCGCCGGCGCCGCCTACCTCTTCCTCCGCAGCAGGAAGCCCATGGGTAAGCCGTGCCCTGCCTTGCCTTGCCGCGACCCACAACGGCACAACCCCGCGTGTCTCCGGAGAATTCTTGTAGCCCTTGTTAGCGCCGTGTGGCCAGAAGCCACCCCGCCTGGAAACTGCCGGCCAGGGGAGTGGAAACGAGTTCGGCACCGTGTGGCTTTGGCAGTTTGGCACCCGGGACCTCTGGCTCTGAGCATTTACGCGCTGCTGTTGTGCTCTGTGTGGGGCAGAAATATTTGCGTTGATTCATGTTTCTGGGATGTTATTTGGTGGATTTGGCTGTTGATATCCTCGAACACTAAGCGTCAGAAATTTTTACATATTCGTCAAAGCCAAAAACATTCGGAGATAAGGCTTATTGGTGAATCGTTTGTCTATCTAGCTGCCACCTCCACAGATTCTCAAACATCTGATCCTAGGAGCAGTGACTGTGATTATTTTCTTACTTCTTAGTACTTTATGACTTTAAGCGTTGATTCATATTTCGTTTTACCTTTTCAAGCGAGCATACTGCTTTTGAACCTTGCAACTCATCCTTTTAAGAAACACAGGGATCACAACCTGGTCCTAATTTCGCTTATGATTTCTCCTCCTGTAGGTTGCTTGGACCCTGAGACCTTCAGGGAGTTTAAACTCGTCGAGAAGAGGCAACTGAGCCATAATGTTGCCAAGTTCAAGTTTGCGCTTCCGACACCTACTTCTGTCTTGGGTCTTCCAATAGGACAACATATAAGCTGCAGGTTTGGGTTATGTCTTTCACCACTTCAGAAGACTGGTTCCGCAAGGCAGAGCCTTTAATTTTAATTTCTGTAGTCTCAATCCGGCTTGTGTTTTCCCCTGTTGTTCCAGGGGACAGGATGCCGCTGGTGAGGAAGTAATCAAGCCTTATACTCCCACTACACTGGACTCTGATCTCGGGCACTTTGAGCTTGTTATTAAGGTAATATTTCATTACCACGTGCCTTTGTCATTTCCTGAAGTCATCTTCAGTTATGTTGGTATGTTTACTGAGTTGAACTCACATCTTATTTGGTCCATCTTGTCATGAAGATGTACCCCCAAGGAAGAATGTCTCATCATTTTCGTGAGATGAAAGTCGGCGACTATTTGTCTGTGAAGGGACCTAAGGTGTGTCTTTGTTCCACTATAGCTTGTTTGTAGCTTTTGCTTGTTCCATGTCCAAATGTACACATGCTGAATTTGGCACATTCTCATGATGCATATTCCGGATTTGTTTCAATTTTGTCTATACGTTATCATGAGTTTTAATAGGCATCCCAGTTCACTATTTTGCTGATGAACATCAGAACATGTGGATATACACACAGGGGCAGATCTAGGATAAGTCCAAAAGGGATGCTCTATCTCTTGTAATTAGGCTAACTTTCATATTTTAAGTGCCAACTTGAACTCAAACTAGCTAAATTTATACTCCCTCCGTTCCAAATTATAAGTTGTTTTAACTTTTGTTCTAAGTCAAACTTCTTTATCTTTGACCAAGTGAAAAATATATAAATATTTGTAACATCAAACTAGTTTCACTAGATAGACCATGAAATATACTTTTATAGTGCTTTTGTTTGATATTATAGATGTTAATAAATTTTTCCTATAAGCTTGGTTAAAGTTAGATAAGTTTGATTTAGGACAAAACTAAAACGACTTGTAACTAGGAATGAAGGGAGTATAAACTTTCATGGGCGATATACACATAACATGTGGTATACATTTTGGCCTCTTGTATTGAGTTGAATGGATGCTTCTCTATACTAGGGCCGTTTCAAGTACCAACCTGGACAAGTGAGAGCATTTGGAATGATAGCTGGAGGATCAGGCATCACCCCAATGTTCCAAGTAATAACACATGGTCCAAAGTTCTATCTGGTATTTAAATACTGAAACATTTTTGTTAGGACTGATCAATGTATTTTCCACTCTTATCATAGGTTACAAGGGCAATTCTTGAGAACCCAGAAGACAATACAAAAGTTCACCTAATCTATGCGAATGTCACATATGATGATATTCTTCTGAAGGTACTTTCTTTTTGTTGACGGACATGTTATAGATGAAATAGATTTTCACTGGCTCTTGACCCTTGACCCAATTGTTCTCAGTTGCATACCTGTATGTAAAAGAGTTTGATTCAATTGGTGTTGCCTATGTGGTGAAACTTAGGTGCTATTTCTCCATTTCTTCAGCTTACGTTATTTATAGGAAATGAGTAGACCTGATTTCTTAAGGTATTGAAAGAATGCAGTCAATTTGAAGTTTGACCAGAATTCCTTACGACCCCGTTTGGATCATTGGAATTGAATTCCATCCTAATAATCATAATTTAGACACAAATTAATTAAGCTAATATAATTGTATGTGGAATATAGTTGTATATTATAGTTGGTGATATGGGAGAGATACTTATATGCTGCACTTCTACTATAGAGAAGCGAGTCCAAGAGCGTGCTATAAGAATTGAATTCCATTCTAATAACCATAATCTATAGAATCAATTTCCATCTCCCACCCCATGAATTTAAGATAGGCTTATATCTAAACTTTGGAAAGTTGTGGAATGCCACATTCCAACATAAATTAGCCTACTCCATTAAATAGATTCCAATTACTTCAAAATGAAGGGACCCAAACGGGGCCTACAAGTTTTTGCGTGAATTGTTCTATAATTATACGAAAACACTCTTCTTTTGTACAGACAAATACATGTCTTCCTCCACAGTACGAACTCCAGTCCAGTCTACAGTTCTTGTAGGCTGTTCTGTATTTCTGTTATATTCTTGTAGGCATTTCTTTACTTGTTAGGTTTAGAAGAAAATTGTCAGGTCGGACTAATGCTTTATGTATGCCTTTGCGTCGCTCATTGAGCTTATAACATTACTTTTGTATGATGAAATTGCAACTCGCTATGATTAATCATGTACTCCCTCTGTTTTTAAATATACAATATTTAGGACAAGTTAATTAGTTAAAAAAGTAATCTACTTGTCCTAAATGCCAATATATTTGAAAACAGAGGGAGTAGTATGTTACCCTATTTGTGTGCTTGCATTCTGTTTTCTCATCGTTCCGTTTCATGCAGGAAGAACTGGACAGTATGGCAAAAAACTATCCCGATCGTTTCAAGATCTACTATGTCTTGAATCAGGTTTATTTCTGTTCTGACAAGTAGTAGTTTGCGCACCTATCATAACTTGATACCCTATGTTTCGCTCGTCTGCCACTTAATATGCATTGCTTTCATGTGCAGCCTCCTGAAATCTGGGACGGCGGTGTTGGGTTCGTGTCAAAGGAAATGATCCAAGCCCATTGCCCAGCGCCTGCTGCCGACATCCAGGTAACTCTTTACTGTCCTAAAACTGAAAAGTACTTGCCGGAACTTGGAAGTGAAAGCCACCACGGTGCGGTTTCTCTTTCCAGGTGTTGAGATGCGGGCCTCCTCCCATGAACAAAGCCATGGCCGCGCACCTGGACGATCTTGGCTACACGAAGGAAATGCAGTTCCAGTTCTGATCCCGCCTCTGCCGAAGCATACCAAAATAACAGCGACGGAACAAGTTTTCCTTCCCCTTTGAGTGGACAAAGTCTGAACCTGTCGCCATATAGATCCAATAGACGTAGCTCGTCATCCACAAAGCACCAAAGTATCTCTCTCGATGAAAGCACGAATACCTAATTTGTATCGGTGTCGTGACAGTGAACCATGCCATTGCTGATTTGCTGCTCCAACCTTCCGTCCAGACATTGAGACACCCAATGCCCTGTATGTCTCCAACAACATTACCAGTGGCCCCGGTGCTCGTGTGCTGGAGGCTGCCAGACCGTCAGTTGGAGCCAGAACCAGTTGGACAGAGCCAAGTTCCTGCAGCTGTTTCGGATCTTTGAAACGCGCCCTGATCCAACCCAATCGTTCTGTCGATCAAAACAAACGGCCAACTTGTATTATTCTGACGCGTTACACAAAGGAACACAGCGCGACCGTGTCTGTTCGGGCAATCCGCCAATCCCTGTCCGTGCGGAGTCGTGGACGCACGCCAGACGCCACGCCCATGACGCCAAGCGAGCGACCAGCGCGTGTTCGCTGCGGGGCTCCTGCCCTATCCGGCCGAAACAGCACAGCGATTGCAGCCGCTTGTTTTAGGCGCCAGGTGCGGGCCGGTGACAACAAGGCGCTCGTCGTCTTCCTCCCGAGCTCCTGCTACATGCCCTACATGGGCTCATGGCGTGTCCGTACGCGTACGTGTGCGTGCCGCGTGCGCAGGGGACAGCAGCCAGTGCAGTGCGTGCCCAGGGTTACAAGTTGCAGGCTGCAAGAATTGGAATGCGATGCAACGAACACACGGTCGCGTAAAGAAATGGATGAAAAGGTTTTCTTTTCGTGCTAAAATGTCTTTGCCTTTTTTTCCCCCTTTTGTCGCAAGATCGTGAGCTCTGGCCCTCCCTGACCCTGGCCCATTCGGTGGTGGTAAGTTGCTGTGGTCACTGGTTAGTGATTACTGAGCCCAGCAACCATGGAAGCTTAGCGGCTAAGCTTCCTTCGACATCATCGCTGGCTCATCAATTTTACCACCGAACACGATCGCTCGCGCGTGTAAATCATTGTTACAGAAATCATAAAATTCTGGCGAGACTAATTAATCTTAGCGGCTAAGATCGTACTCCGTCGACTCCCCTCACAACCAAGAAGAGACGTCGAGTTTTGTTTGTTGGTAGTGTATACCGACAGATTTTTTTTCTCTCTCTCTCACAATGATAGAACTGAGAGAGAGAGAGAGAGAGAGCTAGAAGTTTAATTTGACCTCAAGCATGTAAAGCTTCGAAAAGGTCCTCCTCCCTCCCTGCCAGTCTGGTGCAGAAATACACGAAGCTTTCCCTCTAAAAGGCCAAACAGCCTTTGTTGCTTTGCAAGGAAAGCATGGTGGGCGATGGCTGCTGGCCTGCTGCGTCGCCTGCATCCTGGATCATCTCACCTCCCGTTGAAGAAGAAGGGGAGGAGGAGAGCAAGAGCTCACTGTCGCCACCGTTTTAAAATGGGCATCACGCACGCACGGTCCCCCACTAATCCCCCGATCGAGTGGTCTCGCCTCTAATGATGGGGACGATGATGGCATCCTTTCAGCTAGCTCGCCGTAGCCTCTTGCCCGAATCATATCTCTCTCTCCCTCTCTCTCGCTTGCGCTTGGACCATCCATGCACCTGCGCTTCACACACGGATCTGCACTACCTCACTAAATGCGCTGCACCACCATCCCGCACCATTTCAGTTCAATCATCGTCGAGTGAAACATCAGCAAAGAGAGCGAGAAAGGTTAGAAGAAATTGCAGTAACGTATGTGATCGATCTGGCCACTTTAATCAGTGGTAAAAACACGCGACGCGTGTTTACCTCTAGCGTCGCCGGCCGACCCTATAGGGTGAAAGGGTCGTTCCTGACGCCTAGCTCCACCTAACAACACATTAAAAATTCGTAACGTGATCTCTCGATGCTCTAGAGCTCGCTGGCAATAAGCCAAGTATACAATAATCCACATCTTATCCTTTCTGAATTTCTGAGTATTTACCCGGGAGGAGGGATCGTCTGGACTGGTGAAGATCATTCCAAAACCTTTTTTTTTGGATAAGGATGAAATCATGAATTAGTAGTGCACTAATCGCAAGCTTTTCAGGATTTACCCCGTACACGGAGGCATGCAGGCTGCAGTGGTATAAAGCACGCAAGGACCGCGTTGACCCATGGCGCCCTCTCGTCCTGCTGGTGACCTTCGCCTCCATCGTCCCCCAGGTCCCAAACCCAACCGTCTCCGCTTCCCCCGCGCCAAACCCCAATCCTACGAGCCGCACGTGCGCCGCTCAAGCCTCAAGCCCTCGCGCCTCGTCCTCCTCCTCCTCCCCTCGCGGTCAACCACCCCCACCCGCTAGAGACCGTGCCCCGCGCCGCGCCTCTGCGCTGCGCCCGTAAACAATTGCCCCCCCGATCCCCCCCACCAAGAAATGCCGTGGAACCGCGCCGGCCCACGCCCCGCTGTACAGTTGTCGCGGCCGAGTAGTTTAATCCACGGGGGAGGAGGGGAGGGGGCCAACCCGGATGGCCGTGCCCTCGTCGGCTTCCTGCAGACCCAGCCCCGGGTTTGAGGCGCCCCTCCGCCTCCGCCGCCACCGCCGCGGCTCTTTCTGGTTGCGTCTGGGAGGAATGGTTGCGGAGTTGGTGGATTCTCCGCTGGAGTTTTAGTAGGATTCCTTCCGGGCTCTGGGCCGGGGGAAGCGGGGCTCGGAGGTTCGTTCTGGCCTGCCGGGCGGACGGATTGGGCCGCTGCTGATTGGTGCGTTCCTGCCGCTGCTGGGAAACCTCTGCTTTCACGATTGTTTTTCCCCCTCTTGTGTTTCTCGTTGCTTCTGTTGACTGTTGTGTATTGCGTTCTGAATTCCGGAATGGTTGGATTTTGAAGGGGTCATTCTTCGTCGAGGGACTTGTTGGCGTAATGTTCGATTTTTATGTGAAAATTGCATCTTTTTGTTAGTTTTGCGGTGTTTTTTCTGTTTTCTGTCGTCGAGCAGTGGGGGAACTTGGTTTCGAATAACGGTCTGGATCCGGCGTAGTTTTCGTACTTGCTTGGAAAAAGTGAAGTTTTCGTACAACTGCTCCTTTTTTATATATATTTCCTGTCAGAATTCCATGTGTAAGCTTCTTTTCTCTGCTGCTAATGTCTGGATTTCTCAGTTAGTTTCATGACTCATCATGCTTGTCATAGCCTTTATGATCTGTTATCAGCCTTTGATTCTATTAGTTATTATGTGTTCAGGGTTGAAGTTTTGGGGGCAAGCTGCCGACGTTCTTTTAACTTCAGAAGGGGATGGCTTTCCCAGATGATGGAAAGATGAAGGTATCTGTTGATGCGCGTATTGTTTTACCTTTGTTCATAATCACGTATTCTTTCTCAACTTCTATCCTTGTACCTTTTCCCCTCTATTTGTCTAGGTAAATCTTGAATGCATTCGCATAATTGCAATTAAATGGAGCATTTGACTTAAAAAAGTGTTTTGTTTTGTACTATAGGGCTGTCAGCCAAAGCTTTTTGGGACAAAAGATAAGAAAGCCGCAAAGAGGACAGACCGGGCAAGCTGCTCCACAGGTTAGTTCATCTTCTTTCTTTTGAAAAACTTCCATCAACAATCAATGTCGATCGGTACGCTGATAAAATGGTAACATATATCTTAGGATAGTTTTACCAAATTTCATCCCATCTGGATTGAAAATGGTGATGAGTTTGAACTTTGGTTTGTACAAAATGTTGAAGTTCTGAAAAGAAATGAACAGATCGAACGAATTCAAATATAGTGCTGCACTTGATCTCTTCATTTCAGGACCTAGCATTTGTATAAACCGCATTCAGTACAACTTTGCTACTTTATCTTAATTACAAAAACCAACTGTTTCATGTTTTCTTATCAATTGCAGCTAAGTGTGGATCAAGCAACTCGAAGTCACCATCTTCGTCCCCCTTCCGGAAACTTTCAGGTTGATTCCTATCAAATTTGCTTCCTGGCTTACTCTACTGATGGTACAGATTTAATTTGATTGGCTTATTTTTATTTGTGTCTTCTTGGACTAAATGGAAACAGAAGTTAGGAGCATACGGATCAGCCATTTTCTAAGCCACTCTGCAAACGCTACAAAATACGAACATATCAGGTCAGACAATTAACCTTGCATGCTCAGTTATATATGAAAACCATAACAGTTTCTTAACTCTTTATTTCCTTATTTAGGATATTTGTTTCCACATGGAATGTTGGAGGAAAAGCACCTACCGCTGAGTTGAAACTGGATGATTTTCTTCCTGCTGATGACCATTCAGATATTTATGTTTTAGGGTAACCAATCTTATCGCAACTCAGGACTTTATCCATCTCAATATTGTTAATTGCAGTGCTACTATTTTCTCAGAAAAATGTGTAATATTTCCCATATGTTTTATTCCATGTTTCGTTCACATACATATTTTAGAATGTGCAATGCATGTTGTTCATTAAGGAGACAGTGTTACAAGACAATAACAAGGTAATAATAAAGAATAGAAAAAAAGAAAGAGAGAGCAGGAGGGACAAGCCAACACCAGGATATACTTGCATATAGTATTCAGTATCTCCAGGATTTTCTTGATTTCTTAGATTCCATAGTCACTTTTACTGTAACTGAGATTCTGGAATTTATTTATGTTTTCTAAAATGAGGTTAATGTTTTGTTTAAGGCTTGGAATTGTTTTTATTGCTTAACTCGACAAAAGATGCCTTTATATCTTTTCTTATGTAATCTTCTAACAGATTTCAGGAAATTGTCCCTCTCAATGCTGGTAATGTGCTTGTGATAGAAGACAATGAACCAGCTGCAAGATGGCTTGCTCTTATAAACCGCGTGCTAAATAGACAAGTTGACACTGATGCTGATATTTTTCAGCACAAACCATCTCCCTCCCTTGATTCAACCTCATCCCAATCAACGCCAGGCCTTGATGCTTCATTCTCCAACCGTTCAAGAACTGCTAGCGGCTCTGTAATTTTCCAAAAGTCCTTGAAATCCATCAGGAAATCTTACATGCCATCCCGGAGAAAACAGCTTAAATTCTGCAATTGCCCAGTGGAAATGGCCAAGAAATCCTACAAAGATGCTTGCTTTCGGTGCCCACAAGCATATGCTAATGAAATGGACTCTTCAGAAGAGGATGAATTGGATGACAAATTGAACAATATTTTTGGTCTCAATGATGATGGTGTTACTTCGTCTGCCACTGCCTCCAGGGACCAGCTTAAGTATAACCTCATATCTTGCAAACAAATGGTTGGTATCTTTGTCACCGTATGGGCAAAGAAAGAACTAGTGCAGCATATAGGCCATTTGAGAACATCCTGTGTTGGTCGCGGAATAATGGGATATCTTGGAAACAAGGTAAGAACCAAAAAGGAAATATCTAAAAGTATTTTATATACTGTGCAGTAAATCTCTTAAGTGATCCTTGTTTTTGATTCAGGGATGTATATCAGTAAGCATGACACTGTACCAGACGAGCTTTTGTTTCATCTGCAGTCATTTGGCTTCAGGTGAGAAAGAAGGCGATGAGTTGAGGCGGAATTTAGATGTGTTAGAGATTCTGAGGCTCACACAATTTCGAAGGATTTGTAGAAGAGCTGGGCGAAGAATCCCTGAGAAAATTCTTGATCATGAGTAAGAAAGTCATGTTGTAAATGCTCTAAGTGTTTCTTTCTGCCATGTGTTTTTTATTCACGTGATGTTTATTTTCAGTCGGGCGATATGGTTAGGGGATCTGAACTACCGTATTTCCTTGAGCTATGAAGATACCAAGAAACTTCTGACTGAAAATAACTGGGATGCCCTTTTTGAAAAGGATCAGGTGAACTCCTGAAATATAGCTCCTTATTTTTTCTAGAGGGAAGACTAGTTATGGATTGAGAAACTAGGCTGTGTTTTAATTTTATATTCTGGTTAAATGATACTACAATTTACTGACATTTTACACATATTTTCTTAGCTCAATATCCAGCGTGCATCAGGAAGAGCGTTCAAGGGGTGGAGTGAGGAGAAGATATATTTTGCTCCCACATACAAGTACTCTTGCAACTCTGATTCTTATGCTGGAGAGGCTGCTACATCAAAGAAAAAGAGGAGAACCCCAGCCTGGTAAGTACACCGTTCAAGATAGTTTCAGACATTTCAGATCCCGTATGTTAACATTTGTCAATGGCTATAAGCTATCCACAGCCTGGACTTGCAACCCAATAACCTGGCATTGCCCCTGTTCTTTACCACAAGAATGATTTTTATATATGAGATAAATTGCATTTGGACAGCAAGTTGGTCAAGTTTATGGTAACATAACAGATGAATCATTCTCATATTCACTAAAAAAACAGATGATTCACACATTCTGTACTCTGAATTACATTTCCCAAAATTTGAGTCTACAATAGGCTACATGTGTCATTTCATATTGTTTTTCATCCCAACTACCAGTCCAATCTGTTACCTGTTCAATCAACTGTTCCATGAAGAACACTATACAAGTTATGGCTACTTACTGTTCCACGTGTTCAGGTGTGATAGAATACTATGGCATGGAGATGGTATTTCTCAGTTATCCTACTTCCGAGGGGAGTCTAAATTTTCCGACCATCGTCCTGTCTGTGGAACCTTTATTCTTGAGGTTGAAATGCTAGATGGCAAATCAAAGCGGCGCTCATCAAACACTAACATTAGAATCGGTGCTGAAGAGCTGTTACCGACAAGTAAGCACAACAAAGGTATGTGTCTTCTTGATTTTATATTAACTAATGCTCCGCAGCAATTAATCTGCGTTTCCTTTAGCAAGGCACAAAACACTGTGAATCCAGTATACTTGCCTAGCCATGACTAACTACTATTATGGACATGACACTGCAGGGGCTGGAACCTAAAATCACCAATTAAAGCTAGTTTTTTGTATGACCCATGAACACGACACCGCGGAACCTTCACAAGGACGTCTAGGTGTCTGTTCCTCAGGGGAATTTTCTGCAACCAGAGATATACCATTAGGGATCGTATGATTGTTTTGTTGTACAGAAAATGTAATCGAGTACAGTTTCGAAAGGAGCAGTTAGTCATTAGTTTATATTGTATACCTGTAAAATTTCCCCACGATATTGGCTCGTTTGCTTTCAACATATTAGCCAAAGCATGATTTTTCTTTTCAAAGTTTGTATTTTTTACCTTTGTAGCTGTGTCAAGTTCTGAGTTTCCTGTAACTGAATCTTACTGAAAGGAGACGCTCTTTCGAAGTGTACAAATACATCCTCTATTTGTCTTTAACTACTGTGAACGGATGAAGGACTGATAGTTTTTTTTTTAAAAAAATATTTTCTTCTGTAAACCAATCGAGCAAATCGGACCAGATGGCGGCGACCTGCGAGGCGGTCAGGGGCAGACCTTTGCCTTCGGTCGTTTGCCGCTCGTGCGCGCACGTCTCCTCTACCGCGAGGTTGGCCGTTCGATCGACGGGGTGGGGGCTTGAGCGGCAGGGATCTGTCTCTCCACCCGCGGAACGTGGCGACCACTTCCAACGGGCCACTCGCCGCCGCGGTGCTCGCATCACCGCGCGCCGCCGCACGCCTCTTCCTTCCCCCCTCTTCCTCCGGAGCAGGTGGGTGAGTGACGGATCTCTCGGTAGCAATGGCGAGTTCTCCGTGCAAGAGGAGCCGTCCTCCTGCCCTCGCGCGGCTCCTCCTCCTCTTCCTCCTCGCCCTCCTCGCCGGCCGCGGCGGCGCTGCGGGGGGAGGCGGCAAGGGCAGCTCGGTGTACCCAGCGGCCGTCGTGTACCCGCACCACTCCCGCCAGATCTCCTGGAAACCCCGGTAGGTGCCCCCCACCCCAACTCGATCGGTCGCTTGTTCCTGCTTTTCTGCCGTCTCGATTTCATCGAAATCGGATGGGATGACTGATGCGCGAGCCATGGCGCTTGTTACGGCGCAGGGTGTTCCTGTACCAGCACTTCCTCAGCGACGACGAGGCCAACCACCTCATCTCCCTCGTCAGTGCCACTCTGCCGCCCCCAATCCCACAAAACGCTTGTCTCTGCTTTCATGAATGCCCGGAATCGACTGAATTTTGGGGTTCCTTAATCTGCGTTTCCTCAGGCTAGAGCAAAGCTCAAGAGGTCGGTGGTCGCTGATAACTTGTCCGGCAAGAGCACGCTCAGTGAAGTCCGCACCAGCTCGGGCACCTTCCTCAGGAAAGGCCAGGTTAGGCCCTTTCTATCGCCTCTTTACTTGCACTGTTTGGTTAGCATTGCCTCTGCAAAACAAAACCCTTCTTCCTGGCATGGCAATGCTTAGTGCAAATTAGTTCTATAGAGGTCAGTACAGAAAGTTAGAATCCTCTTCTAGATCAGTATGCCATACATATTGCACAATCCTACTTCATCGTTTCCAACAAAATGCATCTCACTAGTTTAAGCGTCACAAATTGCCCCTAAAATGAGGAATTTTTTAATGAACATGTTTGCCTCTTGCTTGTTGACACTAATGAGTAGTGCTTAGGTCCCCTTTCTCAGTATATAAGATAAGATATAGCTGAGGGGGGAAGCAGAAACAGAAAATGCCGTTGTGTTTGAATGAATGAGATGGGAATTCTGAAACATTCTGTAATACCTTCCTCGAGTTTGGTAAATACTCTCTCCATTTTTAAATATATTACGTTTAGGACAAGCTAATTGGTTCATTCTTTAACTAATTATTAGCTTGTCATAAACTGGTATTCGGGTCCTAGCATTCAAATTTTAGAATACCAATTATCGTACTGCTACCGTATAATCTCGTCTATTAGAGGTTGGCATGTTCATTTGAATGAAAGATTGAATTTCGTTTTATCTTAAGGGGATTTTTAATTACATGAAACATGCTAAGAGGGGGCAATCTGCTGCTCATATGCACACGTATTTTCTTTAGGCATCAAATATATCCTAGGAGGCTATGACTAATTGTACTTGGAGTCCAAGAGTACAATACAGTCGGCTGTTGAAGCATTTCATTTGTTTACATGGTTCTTTCTTGATGAACAGTGATGCTCAAATGTGTAGGATCCAATTGTTGCGGGTATAGAGGACAAAATTGCTGCATGGACATTCCTTCCAAAAGGTTGTGGCTCTCATTGAGGAAATAACTCTGTACTTCTATATTTTAACAATTTTGGAGGGCTGAAACTCCTAATACTAGAACATGTTGCGGATTTTATTCGCAATCTCGTTTCCTTTTGTGTAATTATATGTAGTGGTCGTCAGAAGTTGCATGATAAGAGTACTTTGCAATTTCAGCATATACTGCTAAAAGCCGTGATCTCTGTGTGTCAAGTTACGCCTTCCATTTAGTTCCTCTAGATCACAACCCACTCTCTTCCTCTGATCTTTTGGTTTGAGTGCTCTAGAATGTCTATTCATGTTAGTAGGCTGTATACTTGCATCAATTGTATAGTCAAATCTACTGCATACTCTTACCTAAAGAAGCCAGGCATGTCCTTTAGTGCCAAGCTATATGACCTGATTGCCCGAAAAAAAAAGCTATATGACCTGATTATGTTGATGAAAGTATAGCAGGAGTAAATAGGAAACTGGAGTTGTGGCGGGAGACCCTAGAGTCAAAAGGATTTAAACTCAACAGAACTAAACTGAATATATGAGATGTGACTTTGGCACTACTACACATGAGGAGGGAGATGTCAATTTGGAAAACCAAGTAGTGCCCAAGAAGGATACATTTCGATATTTGGGATCAATGCTACAATGAGATGGGGATATTGATGAGGAGGTTAGTCATAGAATCAAAGCGGGGTGGATGAAGTGGCATCAAGCATCAGTAATTTTATATGACAAGAGGGTACCATTGAAGCTAAAAGGCAAGTTTTATAGGACGGCGATTAGACCTGCAATGCTTTATGGTGCAGAATGTTGGCCTAAAAAAGACGACATGTCCAGCAGATAATTGTTGCGGAAATGCATATGATGCGTTGGATTTGTAGTCATACGAGAAGGGATCGAGTCCGGAACGAGGATATATGTGATAGGTTAGGGGTAGCACCAATTGAAGAAAAGCTTATCCAACACCGGCTGAGATGGTTTGGACATGTCCAACGAAGGCATCCGGAGGCACCGGTGCGTAGTGGAACCCTAAGGCGTGACAGTAATGTGAAGAGAGGCAGAGGAAGACCAAAATTGACATGGGAAGAGGCAATAAAAAGAGATTTGAAGGGATGGAATATACCCAAAGGTTTAGCCCTGGATAGGAGTGCTTGGAAAACAGCTATTCATGTGCCTGAACCTTGATTTATGGCTCTTGTTGGGTTTCAACTCTAGCCTACCCCAACTTGTTTGGGACTGAAAGGCTATGTTGTTGTTGTTGTTGTTGACTTGATTATGGGGATTAGCTTATCCAAGGTTTTTCTTCATAGCATCTGTTCTGGCACTTGGTCCTCAAAAACTCTGCTTTGATAATAGAATAAGTTGTTTTGACATGTTTCCTTGTGGCCCTTTTGTTTATATTTTCCAATCTCGTGTATAGGTTGGACCTGCCAGAAGAATAAAGTATTCGTATCGCTTTTCGAATATTTTGCTTATGGGTGTTCTATTGTACTCAGAGAATGGTGAAGATATCCAAGTCCTGAGATATAAGCGTGGGGAGAAGTATGAACCGCACTATGATTACTTCTCTGACAATGTTCACACTGTCCGTGGTGGTCATCGCTATGCTACTGTTCTTTTGTACTTAACTGATGTAGCAGCAGGAGGGGAAACAGTTTTCCCCTTGGCCGAGGTAAATTTTGTTTTTATTTTTGTGGTGGTACCATTTAAGAAGATGGTAGAAAATGGTCCGATTGTTATTTCCTTAGAAAATGGTTCCGACTGTTTTTTTCTTGGGTACATGCATCTGTTATGCATATTTCCTAGTTTATTTTGCAGTCTCTAATTAGATAATTCGCTGTGATTTTTTCAAAAGGAGTTTGACAACGGTAAAGATGCAACCCTGTCAGAGTGTGCTCAGAAAGGCATTGCAGGTATAATTTTCTAACCATAGTGGTTTTTGTATTCCTAACTTTGGCATACTTCTCAATTGACATGCAACTTCTTCCTCAGTGAAACCACGAAAAGGGGACGCACTCCTTTTCTTCAACCTTAAACCAGATGGTACCACCGATACAGTGAGCGGCCATGGTGGATGCCCGGTCATCAAGGGTGAGAAATGGTCAGCTACAAAGTGGATCCGTGTGGCCTCATTCGACAAGGTCCATCACAGGCAAGGCAATTGCACTGATGAGAACGAGAGCTGCGAGAAATGGGCAGCCCTGGGAGAGTGCATAAAGAACCCAGAGTACATGGTGGGAACCGCAGTGTTGCCCGGTTACTGTCGGAGGAGCTGCAACGTGTGTTAGCGTCAGGATACGAGAAAGTGGGCTTATTGGAACCATGGATCTTGACTCGAGGAACAGGCTACACCGAGTTGATTCACAAGGTTTGGCCAGGATTCTGCCGTTCTTTTTTTGGGTGCTCCTGATTAGGTATTGGTTTTTGAGTTACCGCTAGCGTTCTTCGGCGGTAACCAGGCAGGAGCCGGAAAACTCTTTGTTAGTGCTTACCATTTAGTCGTCCATAGTCTATGCTGCATCTGCTGTGTCATAAAAAAAGGTCCATAGGCAATATGCTGGATGGAGATGCATTTTGAACAACCTTAGTGTATTAATTTATTTGTTTAGATTGCTTGGATCTGCTAGCTTATAATCCGTGCCAGAATTCAAAAACATCTGGATCCATTGTCATCTGTAATCTTTCCTGTGAGTGGTGTAAATTTTCCACGAGTCCCACGAATTCATCTCAGATCTCTCCGGCCCTACAGCTTGTGCACTCTTGTGCTTTACTATTTATGGTGTCCAGTACCTGCATGAGAGAGTTAGGTATAGATCTTTGAAACACCACCTCATTTCTACTTAGCCAAATAACCCAGTAGAGAGCCACAGCTCCAACAAAAATTTGATTTCTGATTAAAGCTCTTGAGCCAAGGACAAAAAAAATCCTCAACACTGGAAGGTAGCCGAATATCAAAAGTTATATGTACTGCATTCCATACAGACCTAGCCACACGACATTCAAAGAATAAATGTTGAATCGTCTCTTCCAAACTACAGCACTTGGTACACCCTTGCCTTTGGGCTTGATCGAAACAGCTGACTGCAGTTGCGTTGCGGTTGCGGCTGCAATAGCAAGCCAGCAGCAGTTACAGCGGCTGCAGCCAGCATGTGGACAGTTGCTGTACAATTTCGTTTATAGCTCAAGGTGAGGCTGCGCAATTGTTTTTTGGACGGAGCTTCTTGAGATGCAGGCCACAGCAGAAGCTGAAGTGAACGCGCCTATTTTCTTTTAGCCAAGTTATCTTAGTTAAAAATAACTCCATTTTCAAGTACCAAAGAAATACTTTTACCTTAAGCGGGGCGGGATTTTTAACTTTCAGGAAGCACATTTTGAAGGTATACCAACATTCCTCATTAAATCGGCATACATAGAATTAACTGTAAAGCCATAGAATTAACTGTAAAGCCTCTGCTTTTATGCAAATTCCAAACGAAACTATCCTTTTGGTCGCTCAAATGAACAGGTGGTACCCTCGCCACCAAATTCAGCAATTGAATCCCCTTATCACCCCTCAGAGCACGTCTAAACCATATATTCAAAGGGGTTGTGCTTAGCACGTTAGCTACTGTAACCAAATTGTACAAAGAAGGATATGTATCCATCAATGACTCATTCCCAACCCAACCATCCTCTCAAAACCTAGTCTGTTTCCCGTTATTTACTTCAAATTTTCCTTTTGCAAAAACTGTTCTTTAACATCCACAAGCCCTGCCCAGAACTGAGAGTCTCCACGCTTCCTTACCACTTGTGTCAAGGTTTCGTTGCTCAGGTATTTTTTTTTCTTTATAAGATTCTGCCATTTGCCATCTTCATTGAGAAGCCTAAAAAGTCACTTGCATGGCAAGCATTGATTCTATACTTCTAAATTTAAGATCCCCGTACCTCCCAAACACTTTGATAAACAAAGAATGCTCCACTCAGCAAGTCTGTACTTTGTTTTGTGTGTGCATTAGATTGCCAAAAGAATCTCAACCTATAATAGTCCAACTTCTTTAGAATTCCTTTAGGTATCTAAAAAAAGACATCATAAACATCAGCAAGCTAGAAAGCACTAAATTTATTAGTACTAATCTTCCCCCAACTGACAAAACCTTACCCTTCCAACTGCTCAACTTTTTCTGAAATCTCTCTTCAATCCTACCCCAATCCCTATTGGAGATTCTACGATAGTTCATCGGGACCCTAAATAAATAAAAGGAAACCCAAAGGGTGCCACATAATCCCCTGCTAACTCTTTTGCCTCTCCAAAGCAAAACAATTAATTTTTATGAGAATTAATTCTAAGGCCAGAAAGCTTCTCAAAAGCACGTAGTACCAACTTTAGGTTTCTTGCGTATTCTAAATCATTTTCAATGAAATGATTGTATCGTGTGCATGTTAGAGAATCGAGAGCATGCCCTCAAGTGGGGTACTGGACCCCTAAATTGTTCATTCTCTTTTGCTCTTGGCATGAGAACGAGTGACAACGGATCGCCTTGCTCTCTTGATCAGTACAGTAGCTGAACAAAAGACGCTCCCTCCCCTGGCTCAACCCGATGGCCAGCCGGCGAAAATTGTCAAGGAAGTGGCGGTGCGGTGGTTCGCCGCGGCTCCGGCCGAGGCTGCTGGACTGGCAGTCCTTGGTCGGAGCTGGTGGCATCAATACTTGCGAGCGGGTCGTGGCTGTGATCAACGAGACAAGCGCCACGGCTGGCCATGCCACGCGTTCGACTTGGAGCGCCGGACGGCGAGCCGCAGATCGGCCATCACGACCGGACGAACATGCCACGGCTGGTCTCTGTTGAGGGCTCCCATATGGATGCAGTTTTTCTTGAATGTCTACACGAGAATCCTGAGCCTGGCCCATCTGGCCATCTATCCCATGAATCCTCCTGCGCCTCCTTTTCCTCTCTCTGCACGCATCCACCCAACGCCCCAACCGAATCCTGACCACACCTGCACAAAATCTTCTTGGACGCTTGCCCGTAACCCAGTGTCTGGCCTGGGCGCCTGGCAAACCGCAGTTTCGCAGTTCTGCCACTGCCACCGAGCTCCGTGGCGTCACATGCATGGGAGCGCCGCCCATCAAAGCGGCGGTTGGGGGAATTCAATGGACGGGGACGAGGCATCAACGGACTGACGTGTTCGTTCGTTTCACCCGCTGAACTCAATCAATGCCGGCGAGGACGTACGCCGTGCTCGGCCCGGTTCGGTTCACGCCGGCGGCGTTGGCCGATCAGTGCGTGACCGCGGCTGGGATTCAATGCCGTGTTTGCCGCCGGAGCTCCATGCATGTTTTGTGAGCTGTGACGACAGCCAAAAGTTCTCTCTCTCTCTCTCTCTATGTATGTACACACACCTGTAAAGATATGCATACCATACCCAAATCACACGAAAGGCGTGAAGGGAAGGAAGAGATCCAGGGAGTTATGTATGTCACTGACACTACGCATCAAAATGTAATCTTCTCATCAGCAGCCAAGAACACAGGCCAATGCCATACGAGCTTAGCCACCACGGTATACAATAGCTAGCAGTACAGGACATGATGATAAGCATAGATACATGCAATGTGCAGGACAATGTTGGGTTCGAGACAGAAGGAATGGATCAAAGCCATCGTGGACCGCTCTGATACGATCTCTGCACTCCGATCCCGTTCCGACGACCTGATCGAATGCTTCGGGTTGTAGAACGCCCTCTACGGCTCTAACTAGAGCATCCCGCTGACGGCGGCGGCGGCGGCGGCCAGCGGCAGCACCGCGAGGGCGGCGAGGTGGCCGCCGGCGGAGAAGCGCCGCGCCGCGTGGCTGGTCGACGGCGGCGGCGAGGCCATCGGCGATGCCCCTGCAGAACAATGCAGATGTGATTAAATACGTGACGAGTACACGAACCAAACTGTACGGAGCGTCAAAGTGTATTAATTATCAGTGGCGACAAGAGCATCTTGTCACTTATGATATCACCTACGGTCACCAACATCTGATGCTGCCTAACATGACTGACAGCAATTTTGATGTTCTAGTTGCAAAAAAAAAAAAACAGTCAAACAAGTTCTAGGAGTATATGTTCAGCATTAACAGTATTCCTCTAGATTTTGATCTCCTATTAAAATTCTTTGTTCGAACAGGATAACCTCTACATGCCGGCCCACATCTCATTTTTGGCTGACTGATCTCCATGCAAAACAGATGCAACATCATAATTTAACAAACGGATCAAAGTAGGAGCGTCCATCAACCGCTGATTCGATCTGTGCTTGCCTGGGAACTGCGGGCCCTCCCCGGAGGGAGCCATGCCTGACATGGGCGACGGAGACCCTGGCACGGGCGCTGCGGCTGGGCCCACGCGGACGTGAAACCCCATGGCTGCAGTTAATTTCCCATCGGTTAATCCCTTCCAGGGTTGTATGTCCAGAGAAGGGTGGCGAGCAGAAACGACGAAGCCAACGAACCTGTGCAGGTGGAGACGGGCGGGGTGGCGACGCGGCAGATCCCCGGGAGCGCGAGCGCGCGGGCGTAGTCGACGGCGATGCCGTAGGAGTCGGCGGCGCCGGAGAGGAGCTCGCAGAGGCAGACCGGGTTGGAGTCCACCATCCCCGCCAGCTCCGGGCAGCACGGCGCGTCCGGCCGCCGCGCCGCGCTCCCCTTGGTCACGTACGTCAGGCAGTCCGACATGTTGAGCAGCGAGTTCATGCACGACGAGTCGATCCCGCCCGCCGGCCCCGGCGCCGACGCCGACGCCGACGCCGCCGGCGAGGGCGCCAGCGGCTGCGCGCCGCCCGGCGACGCCAGCAGCAGCGCCGCCACCGCCACCGCCACCACGAGCGCCGCCGCTGCCCACGGCCGCTGACGATGCGCCGTCCCCGCCATGGGTGTGAGGTAGCTAGCTAGCTACTCCGGGGTTAGTTCCTGGCTCCGGCCGGCCGGCTTGGATGCGGCGGCGGGCGAGGTCGCGGCTTGTTTTCTAGGACTCGGAAGCGGTGGCGTGCAGGGAGCGAGTGGATTCGGAAGCGGCCGGCCTGCCCGAGCGATGATCGTGCCCGTATATATCGTAGCGGTGCACGCCGCTCAGCTGCCGGCGTGGGAACGAACTGCGCGGTGCGTGCACGTCTCGACCGACCGATCGATCGATCGGGCGGCCGGGATCGGCTGGGGGCGAGCGGCGTGCGACCAGCTGGGCTGGTGGTCGGACGAGGCGTGTGAGCTGCGACGACCCACTAGCTTAGGTTGTGCCCGGATCGAGAGCGGAATTAATTGGGTCGGTTGGTTTCTCGTTGGCGCGTACTCCTACTAGTAGAATCGCGCGCGGCGTGCATGCTGTACGTGTCGGGGACCTTAAATTCGTAGCCGGGTACGTCCTGGTCAGGTTTCCAGCGGCTTGCAGTAATAATGCGCTGCTGGCTGCGGCTGCACCGCACGGGATGTCGAGGTGTGGGCTGCACGGGAACTCGATCGGCGGGCATCAGGTAGTTTCAGGGTCTCGAGATGAGACCTACGACGAGATCACGAGAATTAAGCACGGGCGTGTTGCATGGCATGGCATGGCATGTCATTGACGCGTTGGAGATCAATGGCTCTGTTTGGTGAGTTACTTGGATCTGGAATTCCATGGCTCCTGACGCGGGACACATGGAACCTCTTACGCGAACTCTCATATACTCCAACGGTCAGGTTGTCGTGCGGGCTGGCTGCCGATCGATGTTACCCCGTCCATCGTGGGTGGGGCCTCCATTAATGACGGCGGCAGGAGCACCGGTAGAACGAACGAACGAACGAACGCACGCACTCGCCATTAATGGATCGCGATTCCGGCTGCCAAAACAACCCCCTTCTATGATCTATCCTATCCATCCTCTTGTTTTTCTTCAACCTTTTTCTCTCGATTGTCCATGCGCATCTCATCGCATTCTGCCGGTGCCGCCTGCCCTCCGCCGTCCACGCGTTCGCGACGCCAGACGCTGCGAAGAGGCGCACGGCCGGCATGGCGCAGGCTGCGTGATCCGCTCGGATCCGTCACGCCATCGTCGTTTACGTGCGCGCGCATATATTCCTACAGGGCACAGGCTGTACTACTATGTGAAACCGGGAGGGAGTACGAACCGGAGAAAGCCCATGCATGCCCGGAGGCCGGAGCCCCCGGCCGGTGCAGTCGCCGCCGCAACCAAACCGGGCGACGCGTGCCGGTGTTGCCACGGTTCACACGTCATGCATTAAAGAAAATGGATTTCTTTCCCTTCTCTTTTCTTCCTGGGACCTGGCGGAAAGGGCCATGTATGTGTTTTCAGCTTCCTCCCGTGCCGCCGGAATCCGCACAGCTCACATGATCGGCGTTCAGATGGGGCAGGCGGCATCAAGGGCGCATTCAAGATGTTCCGATGCTCGCCTCGAAAAATCTCTTTGGTCGAGTCAATAGTGTCACGTTACGTCGCATGTTGTGCCGTTGAGGAAGCAAATGGGGAGAGTAGAGGTATTTAATTCACGCCGATCGTCTGAATGGCCTGTTCTTGGGTCCTGCCCGTGAGAAAGTGTGAAGTGTACGACCGGAGAAAGCATGTCGCCGGCGGGGCCAGTGAGGCAGTGACCACAGCGGAATCGGAGCCGCTGCCTGTGTTGTGGTTCATGGTCCACTTCAGAGTCAAAAGGGTAAAAAATGTCGCGCCGAATTTTCAACACGACAGCGCAGGACCAACGCACGACAGCGTCGGTCTTCCGGTGAGCTCAGCTGCACCTGCAGCCTGCATGGGCCAAGCAAGATTTTGCGCCTGTGGCCTGAGCTTGGCCAAAGGTTCCAGATAGGAGAGTCCGGTGCACCAGTCTAACCAGCCAGCCATGACGTCAGCCGAGGGCCCCCGACTGGATTACAGTACTCCTCCGTTTCAAATTGGACCGCGTTAATACGCGACTAGTTGCACCTAAGGACTTGTTTAGATCCAAGGACTAAATTTTAGCTCTGCACTTTTAGCTTAAAATTTAGTTCTTGGGATCCAAACAGGTGGGCAAAAAGTGTAGAATAGCTAAAGTTTGAACTAAAAATTTTAACCCTCAAAGAGGCCTTAAAAGGGGCTAAAAGTGCTTTCCCCCCTAATTTCCACACCCTGCCCCCCTTTCTCTCTCCTCTTCGCGTGGTCCCCCCTCCCGCACCCCTCCCTCTCCTCCGCCTCCAACGTCCACCTCCTCCGGCCGGCCTGCCGCCTACAGCCGGCACCGCCGCCTCCGCCTCCTTCGCCCGCCACCGCCGTCTCGCCGACCCCGCCGTCTCCGCTCGACCCCACGGCGTCGCCACCTCCTCCTCCGCCTCCGCCTCGCCCCCGCCGCCACCGCCGGCAGCCAGATCTAGGGGTCGCGACCGCCGGCAGGAGGGAGGACGGGGAGGGAGGCTGCCGTGGTGGCGCTGTACTCCCTCCACATCTCGGTTGACGGCGAGCTCGACGACGTGCAGGACCTCCTCGGCGGCGCACTCTTCCTGCCGCTCTTCAAGTGGATTGTCTCGCCGCCTCCGACGCCCAACCCCGCCGTCTCCGCCTGCCCCCGCCGCCTCCGGCCGCCCCGAACCCCCCCCCCCCGCCTCCTCCGGCCACCCCGCCCCCCACGGCCTCGGGTGTGGTCTGGTTGTGTGGTGGTGGTGGAGATGAGGCTTTTGCGCGGCGGCGAGCGCGGCTAGGGAGGTGCCCGAGGCCTTGGTGTCAGCCAGGAGCGTGCGGACGGCGGCCGCATCGCCGGATCTGGGGCCCACGGCTACCGGCGGGAAGGAGAGGGCCGCGGCACCGACGGGTGGGGATGGTGGCTCAGGAAGACGGCGGCAAGACAGGGACGAAGGGGAGAGGAGAGAGAGGGAAAGGAGGAGGAGGGAGTCATTAATAAGGGCAAATCAGTCATTGTTTGATGAGGACTAAAATTTAGCCTATGGATCCAAACACTCCAGCAGAACTAAATTTTAGAGGCTAAATTTTAGAAACTAAAATTTAGCTCATGAACTAAACACCACCTAAAGTGATCGCGCGATTCTATACGAAGCAAATGCGAGCGGAATACCTCTATCCAACAAGCGTGCATGCAATTGGAACGCCAAGAGGAGAAGAGCAAGTTTTTTGTCGTGTAGCAATTCATTCGGAAGAAGATATGCAACGATAGCAGGTGGATGTGTCATGTGTACCCTCCCATATACTTTGTTCCATTTTCTTTGATCTACGATAACTTTTCCAATAGTCTGTAAATTTTTAAATCCGATAGCACTGCTATAATCCTTATAGTTTTATCTACGAAATAAGACCCACTTTCCATAAATTTTGAAGTGATTTTACATTTACTAAACTTATGTAGTGGTATTAGCAACTTATGTAGATATTTTATACATATAGTAGTAACTTATATTCAAACGATCTAGTACTTTCTATAATACTTTTAGAAGTAAAAAGTTGTGTTCTTTGTCCTTTAGAATTTTAAGCAGGAACACGTAGTAACTTGTGCCGTGCCAGTAGCATCCTTACTTATGTAAGAACTTGTATCAACTAGTTAGTTTCAGCTTATGTATATAACGTGTGATAACTTCTACGTAATTACAACTTATGTAGAGGTAATGGAACAACTTATGTAGGGATATGTATCACTTTATCTAAAGGAAAATATGACAATTTACTTAGGTACTTAAGATACATAACAACACATAAAATAGCTTTGTAGGAAGTTGCATATAATTGATTGGTAGATTTATGCTCGACAATCAATACAGAACTATCTATTGTACATTCGACATAAGTGGTTGGGTATATAAAAATTATACAAAATGTATTAATCATGGATCTAGTTTTGTAGATCTCACCGTAAAGGATGTAATGGGGTAAACGAAATTTAAAACGGACACTTCAGAAAAAAAATTATCACATTTTAAAACTGTAAAACAAACTAAAAGGAATCGTGATGTAAAAAAAGCAAACTAGATCTATATCTACCCGTGTGTGCACAGTAAAAGACAAAAGCTAACTAGCTTTTGGGCCACGATGCAAAGGCCTGCTTTGAGACAAGCACGACCGGCGCGCAGTACTTTCTTTTTTTCATTTTAAACTGTAGGTCGTTTTAGCAACAAAAGCTAAAACGACCTGCGGAAACGGAGGGAGTACTAAACAGACAAGAATTGGACATCAGACGCGGGAGGTAAGATACGCTGCACACAACAAATTACGCGACCATTAAGCTAGCTATGCCATAATGCCAAGAGGCAAGTCTGATACTACAACACCTCACCTCACTGTCCAGTACACAGCGCAACGGCGCTTCATAGTATACCTTGAACGAACCAAAACGGACAATTAGCAATACCCACGAAAACATCTGATAGCTAGCTCCTTGACCAAAGAGCTTTAGTACTCCCAAAAACACCCCACATTATCTGTCACTGTCACGACTATATATAGTTCATAGCAGTATGGTAAAGGCAGTACGCGCTCCAACATCCGAAGTATTTTCATTGATCAGAGCTCTGCCAAGATGCCTCAAGCCTGTAACGAAATTAAACGGCATATGGTAAGCTGCGCAACCCTTTCAGGTGGAAATACCAAAGATGCGTCATGAAAAGCAACTCTGCTGAGATACCTTGTTGGCAATGTTGTTGGAAAGCCAGTCAAGCCCCTCGTACAAACCCTCACCAGAGGTAGCACATGTGCTCTGGATGTACCTGAAATGGGTGAAAACACAGGTAATAATTTGCATTTGCATCAATTCAACCAAGGCACAAACAATAGCAATTAAATCATTATCAACAAGTCATATCATACTTCACTTTCTAATTGGAGGTATGTTGCCATTGACCATCCCTTGATTAAATATTTGTGAATGAGCAAACAATTTCTGAAAGATAAGAGACATACCAATGCCGCTGGCGCAGGGAGTGAAGGCCAAGCTTGTCGGTGATTTCAGCAGCATTCATGGCATTGGGAAGATCTTGTTTGTTTGCAAACACCAGAAGCACAGCATCACGAAGCTCGTCCTATCACCATAAGATAACCATGTCACTAATCAAGAGATATACGAATTCTAAGGGCTAGTCTTTTTCCATCAACACTACTTAGTTACATATATCATGCAGAACACTTTTAATTTTGAAAAAAAAAGGAAATGGTACATTTTTTTCACCAGTGCAAGCTAATTTTGATGGTGATTTAAAAACCTTTTAAAGATTCACTGCGAATCTTAGTGATAAATTGTGCACTACTGGAGCCCAAAAGATTAAAAAAATAAGGCCCCATTTTGGCCATAGAATATGGGACCGTATGTAATCTACAATCGCTACAGCAATTACATCTCAATTGAATGCACTGAAATAGTAATGCACTTTGATATACCTCGTTCAGCATCCTATGGAGCTCATCTCTGGCCTCAACAACACGCTCTCTGTCATTGCTGTCCACGACAAAAATGAGGCCCTGGGTGTTCTGGAAGTAGTGCCTCCACAAGGGCCGGATCTATTTAAAAAAACACAGAAGCAATTAGACCACAAGAACATCATGCTAAAAGTAACCTGCAATAAGGCTCCTAATGTTTATGCAAGACTGGTATGTTACCAATAGAAATTGAAGTTAATCGGCATCTATACTCTGAATCATCGATACTTGATAACAACTTAAACAATTAAACATATCAAGACAAAAAAAAGTCTGGGTATAATTCCCTATTGTGCAAGTGCTAAATTTCATGTTGCCATATCACAAATGAAATTGGCAACACCAAACATCATGGTATATAAAGTACCATCACAGAAAGAAAAAGGTCTTATTCTTACCTTGTCCTGACCACCGACATCCCAAACAGTGAAGCTAATGTTCTTGTATTCAACAGTTTCGACATTAAATCCTGCAGTTTCAAGGATAAAAAATTTAGCTAAATGTAGATAAATGAGTCAGATAAAAAAATGCAAAATCCCCGCAGCAGAATATAGTGAAAATGTACTTGGGGATATATATCTTCGTTAAGAGAGTAATATTAGCATGAATGAACCAAATACCAATAAAAACAGTACAAGATGTTCAGCAACTCACGAGCAATCAATGAAGACACAATTGGGCATTGGCACAACTAAAGGATAGCAAAACAAGTATGGGTATATTTACTTTCAAAAACAATTGTTTGGTGACCAAATTTAAAAAATGACAACATGGTGAACAAGTCTATTCCCTTCAGACCATATGAATACTAAAGATGATCCAAAAGGTACAATGCAAGCAATAGGCTGACACCTCACTAGTTTAATCATAATCTGTGGTATAGCCTGTGTCCCTTCTGGAAGTCAGGCAGTCAGCTAATAGGTCCAAAGACAAAATGAAAAAAAATACTGAAAGCCAACAAATGAGATGAAACATGCAGCCATTTTGTGTAAAGTAGCATACATATTTTAAACTTCACTGATATAGAGAAATAATATCAGATGTGAATTTATTTCCAAATACATTTAAAGCCTAAAGCGCTAAAGGGCATTGTGCAAAGATAGAACACTCCATAAGTCTGCATAGAATACAGTATAAACTGGAGCAAGGAATAGACTGCATGCCTTCACAAATTACCAACAGTCCAACAGCTAACATTATAAACATACTGTTAACAGCAGTGGCACATGCACAAGATGCGGATGAGAGTGGTACCTATGGTGGGGATGGTGGTGACGATCTCGCCAAGCTTGAGCTTGTAGAGGATGGTGGTCTTACCGGCCGCGTCGAGACCAACCATGAGGATCCTCATCTCCTTCTTGGCGAAGAGGCGGCTGAACAGCTTAGTGAACGTGAGCCCCATCTCCGCTCCTGCGCTGAGATAGAAACGAAATCGAAAGCCTCAGCCCCACAGATCCACACCGCTTCTGCAGATAACAGTAACACCAGAAACAAAGACAGTGCAACTAGATCCGCTGAAGGCGATGCCACCAGTACACAGATCTGCGGCAACGGCGCACGCGAACCGCGGGAAAGGATCGGATTCGGGGGGCACAAGCGAGGAAACCCTCCCGAGATTCGCGAGCACCCGCGTCGGAAAGAAGCTGAATCGAGCGGGCCCGGTCAAACACGCCGGGATTCCTCGAATAAATTCCCCCAAAATCGATCAAACCTATCAATGAAACTACGCGTTTGAGCTCCCGTGATCCCCAAAACCTAGCGGATCAAGCCGATCGCAGCGGCGCGCAGAAACGCAGCGAACCGAATCGGCCAAACCCATCGGATTGGGAGCGGGATCACATCGACCAAGAGACCAGCCAGGAGTTGAATCGATGGGAGGAACGGTGGTTACCGAGATCGCGAGGCCTCGCCCTGGTGATCAGGTGATCGCCTCTCCTCCCTGCGGGGTGCGGGCTCGGATCGCAGGGGAAGAGGAATGGAGAGGGGAGGGGGAGGCGGAGAGAGAGGCCGAGGCGGAGAGCACTGGGAGGTGTATATATGAGAGGAAGGGGGCATGGGTCACGGGCAGGTGGGCCCAACGAATTTGAGGAGCGCAGCCTGTGGGGCCTGCTGGTAAGTGGGGGCCAGCGATGCAAAGGCAGTGGGCGTGCCTGGCTGGCTCTGCCTGTGTAGCGCGTTTGCGTGGTAAATGATTTTTTTTTTCCTGCAGAGATTTGGAAGTGCTTCGGAATGAAGGAACCACTTCGAAGTTCAAAATCACCCTCTTTCTCTAGAAAAATTTCAAACTCATGACGTTGATTAACGTCCAAGTTGTGTCCTAACATCTCCAGCTTTTCGCTCCTTTCCTAGAAGTGCTTACGTAATCGATCATTTGATGACAAAGTTTGTGCAATTTGTGTGCTTGGACGTGTTGACTTATTTTGTGATTTGAAGTGGAGCCAATTAGATGCGACCTTGATTTTATTTGGCTAATAAAAATTAAAATACAGGGACAATGAAAAGCAATCATCATCAAATGTAATTGCATTGACAATACATGGGCACAATGAATACTGCTATTATACAACTAAAACTAACCAATTATTTGGAAATATTGAAAACATAGTTTCTTTGGGCTTCCGGCCTCTAAATGTTGGGTCCAAAAAGCGAAAGGTCGGCCATAATTACACCCGGCACGCGGCACTTGACATCAAACTATCACATCAATGCATTCTTAAAAAATGAGCATCTGTTTTAAGAATCATTGAAGTGAGATGGTGCTTATAAGTAATTCAACAAAAATAAGACCCACTGCATATTTTTATTTTTTAAAATTAATGGCTTCAAACAAACTAGCTCTTGTAAAATGTTGAACCAACTGTTATAGAATACTGGCCTAGATTTTTGTAAAATGTTGATAGGTGCAAAGTTAATCAACTTTTTCAATATTTGGAATTTACAATTTTGGCATTTTGATATTACAATTTCAACATATTGAACATGAAATGTTGAAAATATGTTAAAATTTATTGAAATAGATTCTACATAATGTATAATCAAGAATTTAAAATTGTTGAAAGGCACATATTTATGAAATGACGAATTGTTGGAAGTATTAAAAGAAGATGGAATAAAAAGGTAGACATGAAAAAAAAATGGGGAAAAAACTGAGTTGTCTCGCGCGCTGGGCCAAATTGGGCCTTCTGATCTTGCTTTTGCTGTTCATGCGTGCGGCGGGCTGACGAACTCGTGGGCCGCTGCTGAATTTCTGGCTCTTTCTCCTCTCTCCCCACCCCCAACCTTTCTCGTCGCTCTCTCGGTCTCGGCCTACCTTTCCTAGCGGCGAGCCGGCGACGACAGGGCGAGTGGCGCCAGCCCTTGCCAGTTATTCGTCGGGCGCCTCGACGGCGACGAGCGTCCGACAGGGGTATGCCCGCCCATTCCCTTCCCCTCCCTTCCTGCTGTGCGAAATCGAACGCCCAAACCCCTAACACATGCTATTCGTATTCGGATCTGACCATGTATTTTTCTTACTAACTTCGATTTTTTGCAAAATTATTGGGTGTACATGTGTACATCCATGTCCTATACTGCTATACAGGGTCCGTCCCTGGTTCATGATCCAGGCAATGGCATCACAGGCTGGAGGTGGCGGAGGTGGGGATGCTGGCTCGGCGCAACGCGGGCAGATTCAGGGTTTGGCAAGACAGGGTTCTTTATACAGCCTTACCCTGGATGAGGTGCAGAACCATTTGGGAGAGCCATTGCTTAGCATGAATTTCGATGACCTCCTGAAGACCGTGTTTCCTGACGGTGTAGACCCGAATGGCCCTGTCATAGGCAAGCCTGATCCAGCATCGAGCCTGCAGCGACAAGGGAGCATTGTGATGCCTCCGCAGCTGAGCAAGAAGACTGTTGATGAGGTGTGGAAGGGCATCCAGGATGGACCAGAGACCAGTGCTAGAGAAGGTGGTCAGCACAGGCGGGAGAGGCAGCCGACGCTTGGGGAGATGACACTTGAGGACTTCTTGGTTAAAGCTGGGGTTGTTCCGGAAGGACTTATGAGGGATTCAGATGATTTTCTGGTCAATATGGATACAGTTGGGAGCAATGTTATGGTGGCTGGCACTTCCAGTTTGAACCCTGGAGCACAGTTGTTGCAGCAGTACCAGCAGCAAGCTTTGGAGTCCCAGCAACCGAGTTTGGTGGGTTCATACATGGCTGGTCAGTTGGCTCCCCAGCCATTGTCTGTTGCTACAGGTGCTATGTTGGATTCAATGTACTCCGATGGCCAGATTACTTCACCAACACTTGGTGCATTTTCGGACCCTCAGACACCTGGGCGCAAGCGTGGTGTCTCAGGGGAGGTGGTAGATAAGGTGATTGAAAGAAGGCAGAAGAGGATGATAAAAAATAGGGAATCAGCTGCACGGTCAAGAGCGAGAAAGCAGGTCTACCTCTTCTGTCCTGTTCATTTCTAATTTCTATACCCAATGTCATCGTTTGTTCTGACGCTTTGATTGCAACATGAAGGCCTCATGAAATGTTGAATGCATGGGTTTTGGTATTTATTTTGTACTGTCTAGCTAGGATATGAAACCTGCTACAATTGGACTTTCCTTTTTCCTTCTATGTATAGCTATCAGTTTCATTACTTTATGCATTGTGCTTGGCAGGCTTATACTAATGAGCTTGAAAACAAGGTATCCCTTCTAGAAGAGGAGAATGAGAGGCTAAAGAAACAGAAGGTACTTTTATCCTTTTCTTGTTCTTTCTGTGGAGGGTATTCAGCAAAAAACATTTCACTATGTCTTCATATTAAACTGTCAGTTCTTGCAAAACTGTTGTTCTTCAGATGGTCAAGTCTTCTGTTCTATGTTAACTATCTATTCATTTCCTGGTTCCTTTTTTTTCTTTTAGTGCTCAATAGCTATGTCATGTGCTACCTGACAACCACAATTGACGTATGATGCTTTAGATCTCTCTCTCTCTCTCTCTCTCTCTCTCTCTCTCTCTCTCTGACCTCCTAAAAGTTACTACTATTTTCTTTCAGTGTTGGATGAACAATTTTGAAGTTAGTCAACCAGGCTTTCATTGTTGTTTCTGCTTTCTACAACATCACACATGTGTTGTTTGTATTGTTTAGTTTAGCATCTTAAATCAGCAATATGAATCTATATAAGGGGGAGAGGAAGTATTTTCCTCATTATTAAGGTTTGCAATGGGAACAAGTCCTCAGATTCAGAGAACCTAATGGACATTGGACAATATCTGCAATTGCATCATAACTTACTAGTTATATATGGAGATGCTTGATGCCAATACTTTTGTTATGACTGCCAAAAACAGAGCTTCTGCTGAGCATTAGAAATTTTAGTTATGTTGAGAAACTTTGTTCCATTCATCTTTATACTATTTATCAGATTTTGCACTGATCAGATTTGTTATTTCACAATGTATGACCTCACAATCCATTTCTTTTTAAGCCTAGCACAATGAGATTGTGACGCTCCTTTTCTATTCTGGCGATGCATCAAATTTTGGCACCATGAAGTAATTGAGTGCTTGATCTGCATGCTGCGTTTTTTCTTGACAGTGGGTAAACGGTAGCGCTTTACTTGCATGCAATGCTGCTTATAATTTTTTTTCGTGCTTGTATTCATTCTGATGTCATTTCTAACGTTGCCTTTTCATTGGGGGTCCTATACTTACATTATTTTCAGGAATTTGGTGAGATAATGAGCTCTGCTCCTCCTCCAGAACCGAAGTATCAGCTCAGGAGAACAAGTTCGTCCGCCCTTTGATTTTGGGATGGTGACAATGCTCATAGCGATTTTTGTACATTACACCTATATAGTTTGCTTTCTTTTTCTTTCTTTTTTTTTTGTGTGTGTGTGTGTTTGGGGGGGGGGGGGGGGGTAAGAAACAATTGATAGATTGAGGCTATAGGATCAGTAGCAACCCTTGATCATTTCCGAGGCGTTGTCAGTATGTAAATCTTCTAGACACATGATTAGTCCTGAGAGCTCTTAGAGCAACTCCAAGAGGCTGCTAATCTTACCCCCAATATCTTTTTTAGGAAAAAAAAGAGAAAAAATGAACTCCAACAATCCACCTAAACCTTCCCCAATTTTTTAGCGACGCTAAAAAACAGCCTGCCACCACGTATATTTTAGCATTGGCGTTCCTCCCCCAATCCTGATTCCCGCACGCCCGCCAGTCCCTTCCGATGGGCCCAATACGATGACGTGGCCTGTGTTTGAAATATTGGGGGCTATTTATTAGCGATCTGCTGTGAATTTTTGGGGAAAATTTTTTTTAGAAGAACTCCCAATACATAGTTTTGGGGAAGAATTTTTTAGGATACTCTTGGAGTTGCTCTTATACTGGATAAAGCATTCAAGTGCCTGTTGCCCAAGTGCGCCTCTTGCTGTTGTTTTTCGTTGGTACTACGTGGCATCGTGTTCGACCTAATGAACATCTGCCCTTCATTTCCAGTTTCAGCTAACGTTCTCAGGTGAGCCGTGAGCGGCAGGCAACACCTCTGCCAATCCGTGAGTTCTTTTTTTCTTTACAGAATTCGAATCTCAGTTTGCGAGTCTTGTTTTTACTATGAAATGCTCACGAACTGAGACCCAAGTTCCAAATCCCTTTTGGTCTTTCACTCGGTCCATCCGGTACTCAACCAACCCTCAGCATTCCCTCCCTCGCCTCGTCGGCGTGCACGTTGCTACGACGTGATGGTAATCGGCGCCAAAGCCAAAGCCCCCAATGATGAGGGGTGTGGGCACCTCGCGACGTGATGCGTGGTCGAGGTCTCGAGGAGATCCGCCGGAGCGCGCCGCTGGATTGCACGACGAGCCAGTGATTCCAGTGGGGTGGGTGAGGCGGAACGCAAGTGCCCCAACCCATTCAGCCGCGAGCTCTTCGCCTGATTTCCTGGCGCTTTCCTTTCCTCTCTAACCCACCATCATCCAAGAACAACGACCGAGGCGTGGCGACACGATGACATAGGCGAGCGAGATCAGCATCACGGCTACGTTCCGGCGTCCAGTGCCTGTGGCTCTGGCTGTCCGCAGAAAACTCGGGCCAGCAAAATCTGAAAAGGAACAGTCGAACAGAAGGTTTCTGAATCCTGATGGGCGAGAACCGATGGAACAATCGGACAAGAAAACGCAGCCGGATCAGGTCGCGATCGTCGGTTCCCATGTGACTTGCACGACGCTCGCACTCGACCTCAAAGACGAGCAGCGCACGCTGGTTAGGTGTGCGATGGAGACCGTACCAGTCCAGCTCGCCGCAACTCGTCACTCACATGCCGTTGGCATCGCAGCTGCGATGAGCCTCGCCATCACTCAGTCAAGGCTGCCTTCGAGCCTACTCCACTGGAAACCTTTCCGTTCACAATCACCTGGCAGCTCGTATCCTTCCTAGCAGTGGCTCGCCTAGCCTCTCCTCTGCAATCACGCATCCTGGTCGGCGGCGATGAGATCCACCGCCGTCTGCGCTCCCGTCGTCTGCGCCCTGCTACTCCTGCATTGCCTGGCCTGCACGCCGAGAGCACAGGCAGATCGCGATGCCTCGGCGTCGGGAGACAGCTCCCGGTTCCAGCCACGGAAGCTGCTGCCGGTCACGATCGCGAGAGCAGGCGGCACGCAGCTGCTGAATGCGGCTGCTGCGGCAGGGAAGGACAGCCGCGTCGGCGTCGGGGCGAGCCTGAAGAAGCAGACGCCGAGCAAGTCGAATCCGAAGCAGAATTAGCAGGACCTGATGAGGAAGGATTAAGGAAGATCTCGGATGATTGTATATAGAGTTTTGTTTGCTGACCGTTCTGGAGTTGTAATCCGAGGCAGGTTAGAAGAGCTGATGCTGATCCCTTGGTTTTGTTCTCTTGATTCCTTCTTGCAGCTTTGGCAAATTTTGACATCTCCCATCGAGGCCCATGGGATGAGAAAGCCTGTTTTCTCTTCGTTCCTGTAACTTGAGTTTGGTTCAGATAGTGGAATTGTACTTCTTCCCTTGCTTTTGTGATTTTGTCTGCTGGCTCAGAACCTCATAGTAGCCTGAACCAACTCCGAACAAGAACCTTGTTCTTTAAAACAGAGGCTGAACAAGAATCTATGAATCTACTTCCGTTATTAACTGCTTTTGAAAGCTTTATAAACAGCTTTTCTACCGTTTAATTCAACATACACCAAAAGCTTAACGAAGCAACTTATCAATTTGAAAAACAAATCAACCACTTTGCTATATAAGTGAATAAGTGACCATCTATTTAAAAAATGTAATAATAGTGTGAGAAGTAAGAACAAATACCACTAGTCAACAAAGAACTAAGTCTATGTTCCCACCTTTTTTGGCTTGAAACATTTTCTTATTGTATCACCGTCAATCCCTCTAAGAATCTCTTTCTTGAGTTTAAAAAAATATCGATCCTTCTCAATATAATACAAAATCAAGCTTTTGAGCCACTAATAAGACATCCTGTTGCGCAAATCTGTCTTGATCATGTTTATATTCATAACCGAGAAGGCTGTTTCGATTGATGTTGTTTTGGTAAAAGCAATGCTAACTCAACGAAGCCATAGACCAGTGCAGAAGCAATGTATTTCTCACTATCACCGTCTTCATGGGCTCATGGTCATGGCCGTGGCGCCCTGAAACCCATCGCCGGCAGCCTCTTCTGTCTGCTTCTCCTCCCTTCCTCTCTATCTCTATTCTCTACTACTTCCACCATAGAAGGCCAGGCACTCGATCAGAGCCTGTCTGCATATCGTCGCCATTGGCCAAGTTCAGAGAGAACCGTGATGAGTTCGCAACGTGACTGCACCTGGGCTATCTGGCAGTAGTTGGGCTTTGGCATTTGGCAAAGCCTAGTAGCCGCTGGCCCAATAACTGATCACGGTTCTCTCTGAATTTGCTTTCCTCCTCCTCGGCTCCCCTCTCCTCCCCTCTCCGATCTCCGCTCGCGACCGGCGTGCTCTCACCACCGCGCCCCGTTCCCCTCCTACGCCGCCTGCTCCTCCCTTCCCCACCACCGGCGCCGCACGCCCTCCTCGCCCGCACACTCCCCGCCGCTAGCTATTCCAAGAAACGGGCGGAAGTGGGTGAAAGAGCGGGACCCAGCAGGAGGGAGCGGGCAAGATGATCGGCGTCGGGAAGGCGAAGCAGTACGCCAACGTCCTCGACAAGCCCCTCAGCCGCGGCAGGCAGGAGGTACGCGGCAGCCCCCGCTTCGAATTCCCTTCGGGTCTACACGCGCACGGCCACCCTGGATCCGTGCTCGTGATGTAGATCTACATTGGGCAAGCATTTCACCGCACCGGAAAAGTGATCCCTTCCAGTTCGTTGCACTCCCAGAGGATCATTGCTCTTAATCATTTTAGTTCAAGCAGTGGCCAGATGATTGGTCCACTGAATAATTTGATGCTTTTGGTAACAATCACTTGAATTTGTCTCAATTCATTTGTACTCCTTCTGTTCACTAATTGGTGTTGCCTTTTAAAGCAGAATGGACTACATAACACAAATTTGATCCCCTGATTTCTACTGTAGCTTCCTTGTAGACACATATTGAAATTACAGTATGATTGAAGCATTTTGAGACAAATATGCTCTTAACATTTTTCATCTTGGATATCTACTTATTTCGTATTGATAGTTTAGTTGAAGAGTTTAACTAATAACTACACACATTCTAAAACAAACCTTGCTTGTGACTAGATGGAGCACATTCATATCAATTAGAAATTGGAAAAAAAAAGTAGATCTCATTGCTTTCTGAAGTTCATTGAAGTGGACCTAAACTATTGTCATTGCTTATAAGCAAAAAATCAATGAAGGGAAATTATGTTTTCTTTTGCCTGTCAGTTGCAAACAGAGTTCATATGATGGGTAGGGAAATATCATCTCAATTGTTGATGGTTGTTTTCTAAAATAGAATCCTCACTATTTTCTTAACCTTTATGGAACAGTATCATGAGTGCGCACTGCAGTAATGTGTTTTCTAGGTGAACAGAACTGCATTTTTATTGAATTTGAGATTTGTTATAGAATGTTAATTTCCAAGAGCTCAGTTTGTTTATTCATACAAAAGCATTTGATCATAGGGGGTCAGTTCTGTTTTGGAATTTAATCATACTTGGTTCATCTGTTCCAACATGTTCAAATAATCTCCACCCAGCCAGCTTGAAGTGAAGTTTAAAGAAGGATAATGAACTGAAGTCTTAAAAGGGTGGAGTTTATATGAGTGAACTGAAGAACACTTAAAATTAGAGGGCTGGGAGTAAATTTCCCTTGTCTCTCCGAATCTAATACGATTAACAACTGCAAAACCATACCGCCAGCCTACCAGACAATCGCGTTGATGCAGACCATTTGTTATTATTAAATTTGCTGGTGGTGGCATGGGATTCTAGGCTCTCAAAGCCAGCCAGACACAATATGGCTTTTTGGTATGAGCCCTAGGCTTTCTGACTGGGCTCACCAGCCTTGTCGCTGGCCATCTGTATCGTGATCTCAGTGCCCAAGTTCATGGTTGAGGACAGTAGGAATGGGAATTAAAATAAGGATAAGTGATCACGTTAAAGGACCCTCAAAACTATCATATACATAGGGATAAAATGCAGGACCCCTCAAAAGTGCCATTTTAACCCACTTCACCAAGTGTAAGTACCCAATACCCTCCTAATTTTGCACTGCATCCAGTGTCTAAGTGTGATCACCACAGTCCAACAGAATATTTTATTGCATAGAACATTTTTTGTCATTCTTCTTTCTACAATTGAGGTTTCTTAGTGACATGTTTATTAGCGGCCAGTGAGTTGTTGCTTATTTCTTTGGTAAAATACTCTTTAGTTATCGACAAATTTTGCAATTTCAGTGGTCAAAAACTATGATGAGCTTTACTCATGGGCTTGGTGTCTCTAGGGTTTCTGTTTTGTAACTAAGTTGTTTTTTCTCGTGGCCTTTTTTGTTGCATTGTATACTAAGTGATTTTCTATCATCTGTAGGTCAGTTTGAGTGCATTTGCATTCTTATTCTCAGAGTTGGTTCAGTACAACCAAACACAAGTCGACAACATTGCGGAGCTGGAACGGAGGTAGTCTTTATTGCGTGTATATTGGTCTGATGAACTTGTACTGAGGTTAATTGACTATTTGCTATCATGATGCTTTTTTTCAACCTTGTCTTGATTGATATGTGGTTCAACTCTCTCAGTTACAACATGCTATTATGTTATACCGAGATGACATAAATTTATTCTATAAATTTTATCCATGGACCTATAAATTCCTCTGAGCTCTATATTTTTCTTTTGCTTTCTTCTCAGACTGGAGGATGCTGGTTATGCTGTTGGTGCAAGGGTACTTGAACTTCTCTGTCACAGAGAGAAGGTTTGTTCCCAGTTTTTTTGGCTTGCATTATATATTTTAGCATTGTAAAAGGCTGAAATAAAACTTTCTCTTGGCAGATAACATTTTATAGTTTTATTTATTTTTGAAAATAAATTGTTTTTTTAAGCAGAATTTACTCTTGAAGCTCATATCTGATATATCACATATGGATATCCAAGCAGTGTACATTTAGTATAAGCCATAGTGCATTTTCATGAACAAATTGAATAATAAATGTAGTGTCACTGTATCAGCTCATCTTTTTAATTAACTATATAAGATGGAATGTTCATATGCTGTAATATCTATAACGACTTCAAGTGCTCTCTGGATTTAAAGAATTAATCTGTGCTTTGTGTTTCTTTTCCTAGTTTTTCATTTTTGAGGTAGTGATGTTAGTAAAGATTATGAGTTATTATTTCAGGGGAATAGGCGAGAAACACGACTTCTGGGGATTTTATCATTCATTCACAGCACTGTATGGAAGGTCCTATTTGGAAAGGTAACATGTTACTGGTGACTATCTTTCTGATTCCTATTCTATCTCGTAATGGAGTGATTGACATCTTTTGTGGTCCTTGAGCTTTGCTATCAGCGAGGAATTGCTGTGAATGTTGCAGTGTTTTCTGGTTTATTCCTTAGTATAAATAGCTAACAACTCAAAGATCATGGCCATAGTAGCCTCCTGAGACTTGGGCATGAGCAACAACCTGCTGCATGCCGCAAGCTGACCTTTGACTCTAACTGACAACTAGCTAGACTCTGACTGAAACTATTGACATTTATTTGCTGATTCCACCAGTTGATTTCTTATGTTACCAGGTGGCTGACTCACTTGAGAAGGGAACTGAACATGAGGATGAATACATGATTAGTGAAAAGGAGCTTCTTGTTAACCGGTTTGATGACCTATGAGGACTTCATAATATTTTCTTTTTTCTACAGTTCTAAAATGTGATGTTTTAAATTTCCCCCTGTTTTGGCAGGTTCATTTCGGTGCCAAAAGATATGGGAGCATTCAACTGCGGAGCCTTTGTTGCAGGAATTGTAAAGGTAGGATTTCCAATTCTCACGTCCGACCATTGATCTTATCATTTGACCTGAGCTTATTTCAAATTATTCTGTAACTTTTTGTAGGGTGTATTAGATAATGCTGGCTTTCCTGCAGTAGTCACTGCACACTTTGTGCCAATTGAAGGCCAGCAAAGGCCAAGGACGACAATCTTGATCAAGTTTGCTGAGGAGGTAGAAGTTTGTATTGTTTGATGTTATTATTTCAGTTGCACGTGAATGATGTGTGTGCTATTTTTTACTAGACTCAGAAATTAATAGAAAATTTTGCTGGGTTGCTAAATTCATAAATATTGTTCATATTAGTGATAACTCTGTAACAAAGACCATGCATTATCAGGCATTATACTGATGGACAACTGATTATTGTCGCTAACTGAAATTCACAACACAAAATCTGCTGTAGTAAACAGACATATGTTTTTGTTTAAACACTTTTGCATCTAATTACATTCAATATAGGAGTCTAATGTGATATGTTTCTGCCAGACATATAAGACATCAATCTTAAACCTTTACTATGCTGAGTCTAAATTATTCATTTATCTATAAGCCACTAAATTTTGCTCTGGCCCTTGCTAAAGAGATTTGGGTTTAGATAACAACATGATCTCTAACATTATTGAAGTCCTTCCATGCATATTTGTTGGTCAATTGTCCAGAAATTTGACCACATGCATTTTATAATGTCATCTATTTGTTGTGCTATATTACAATAAGTTCATGCAAATATATTCTTTTCAGGTTTTGCACCGAGAAGCAAGACTTGGCTGAGTTTCATGCTATGCATGTACACCAAACCTTTTTTTTTCTGGTCTATTTGTGAGGTGAATCGAGGCTGGGTAGTTTGGCAGTTTCTTGTACTCGATTTATGTAATAGTAGTTTGAGAATAAAAGTGGTGAAGATGATATTGCAGGGGCTTCATCAGTCTTGTTGGAATTCGAAATGTAAGGCATTGCTTTGTCTACCAAATCCGCTCCTGTATCAGATACTTTTCATTGACTTTCACCTTATATAAAAGGAATATTTCATCTTTGACCAGTCTTGTTTTTCTATTCTGGAACCTGGCAGATTTTTATGTTTTGAGCAAGTGTACCAAGTCACATACATGGGTCTATAGTTTTTTCTTTACCATTTGATCTGCTAAATACTTCTTACATATCCATTTAGGTGTGGTGTGCCAGAAGAACATAAATAGAAGTAATGGTGTATTACTTTATTTCTTTTCCCATGTCTTGTTGATTCTCGAAAAACTGTCCAGTTTTCACTGTTTAGTATCTTTTCATGAGCATTTGAAAATATCACGCTAATTTTTATTGATAAAACTGCAATTCAAACTTCATGTAAAGTCAGTTCCTTGTACTGTTCTGGAGTTTTCAAAAGTTTGCCTTCGGTTTAACAGCGCAACCAATACTGCAAAACTTTCATTACTTTATCTATCGAAACCTCAATTAGTGCGATACACATCCCAAGTGAATGATTGACCCCCAAAGGCCCAAACACATTGGATAAAGGCAAAATCTCAATCCAAGATCCACCACAATGTATGGTAAAAAAACCAGTTGCTAAATGACTTTCGTTGACTTCCGTAAACTATCGGGTCCATGCCAAGGAGAGTATACTTATACAATATTGAGCTTTTCACCGCATAGTAAAGACTCAATTACTCTTTTAGATTTATATGCATTCTAATTCAAGGTATGTTTGATTCCTCATGAAAGTCCAAATTTTTGGAAACCGCTCACTGGTCAGGAGCCACCAGAGGATCTTAATCGAAATCTGGTTATGACATACCACGACAATTATTCTGCTACTTCTTTCTAGTACAATTTGAAACAGGTGTTTGCCGCTATCCAATTGAAGGTCACAGATAAACCTGACCACGCATGCTTCCCCCGACCATGGGTAAGAGGATGGGACGACATAATGAAAGGCAAAGATGGGCTAAATTATTGAAATCAGTGAAGAGGTGCTTGAAACGGGGATGATATGCTTACTACTCAGGTGTTAGCAGCATTGTTAGGAGCTACGTACCGTGTTTCCCTACTTGATATCAGGGCAGATAAGAATTGTGGGAAGAAAATCGAAATACACACAAAAATAGAGCAAGAAACATTTGAGGCAAATGCTTTATGTTTTTGAGGCTCTGAGATTAATCCTCTATTTCTTCCCAATGCCGTTCATCCTGGCAATCATCCTATCGATTGCCTCTTGGAACATGTTGGAACATGTCCTTGTGATGAAGTTGTCGTCACCCATGGTGGCAGGGGAGCGATGGGTTGGTGGCAGGGGAGCGATGGGTTTAGCAGCGCGCAGGGGAATTTGGGAAAGGTGGAGCGGCAATTGCTCGGTCAAGAACAGACATTTGCATGGTCATTTTGGAGCAAAATTGCGCCATTTAAGTTTGTAGCTTTAGAGAGACAATGGTCGAACTCCACTTTCATACTGAATGATTTGTATACTTGTGCCAAAAAAGTGTTGTAACGTAGATTGTATGGGACAGCAAATACAATGCCATCACCTTGGGGTGATTTTGTTTGAACTCGTGACTTCATTTTCAGATGGCATTTTTTTATGTGCCTCAGCCAAGCAGATTGTTTTTATCTTTACAGATTCTTTAGTGTCTCATAGACAAATCTGAATGGCCGAGCATGGCAATGTTATCCATGAAGATTGTCTAGGTTTTTTTTGGAAAGTAAGATGTTCTAGTTTTGCTTGCTGCTAAAATTGCAATCTGCATGATGCACTGTATATGCGATCATTGATTTTATCAAATTCGCCGTTTATACATTCTAACTCACAAGCATATATACTACAGTTTCAACCCATTGGACAAGCAAGAAGGTAACAACTCCATCACTGCGACCATTGTTATGTTTCACAACCGAGATTGAAGTCAGATGTTTGACCTTGGTGCACTGACATCGAGCAAGGTTCAACAAAGAGTTAAAATTAACTAACTAGATTTAGAACGACAGTACAAAGGCATCTACCAAGTCAAGATGCTACGAACAAGATGTACAGGAAATGTTTCCATCATGCTGCAGGATTCAGAGTACATATTTAACTAGTCTATGACCAACGTCTTCCCCCAATACGCCTAGCAAGTTGAATGTCCTTTTGCACTGCAGCATCACAGAAAAAGTTTTTTTAAAAAAATGTCATGAGAAGGAAAGCAGACTTAAAAGGATGTACACTTTATTTATCCCATCTTATGTAGCTCAATCGAAAAATAGTTCTTCTGTTTAAGAGAAGGTTTCGTTGAAGTCAAAATGTAACACCCAGCATCCAAAATTTGTTTATGGCTCAAGTGACCTTTCCGATGTGTCCACGGACACATAACATCTCTTACATTTTCATCCTTGCCTCACGTAAAATGGTTATCCCAAAAGTGCTACGTTAATATAAGCTAGGTCGATGTCCACACCACTGCTAACAGCCTAGGATGTTATTACACTCAAACCACCACTACTAACACCCTCAGTGACTCACTGCTCGGTGCACAGCTGTGCCATGGGCCTATCCACATGCCCGCATGCACATGCATCAAGGGTGCCCGTCTCTAATACTAATTGGTACATCCTAGCCAGTTAATCGTTAGTTAACATTAGTGTGGTTGGCCCATGTGTGATGGTTTAGTACTAGTAAGGACAACTTATAACTCCAAACATAACACATCAGGGTTAATCCTTTTTACACAAAGCAAAGCGACTTATTTAATCTACAAAGTTTTAAAGAGGATTAAAACCAGCATGTTTTTCGTTTCAGTTCTGCCTGATTTGAAACCACATTTCCTATTATTTAGGTATTTAGTAAACACTTCAATTGTACGGCATCTCAATCTGAACTAAACCCTAATTAGCAGATTCTGGTCCACTATCAAAGACAACCGTTAATGACTAGTTAGTTGAAATCTTCATTGAGAATCAAGTATCAAATAACATGTACATCAGATGTCACAGCAAATCTAAGTAGAATTGTTAAATAAAATCACGTGATGGAGATTCTTTTATGAATTATAAAGACATTCCAATTCAGCGCAATGAATGGAAAAGGGATATCTGTTTAGCTTACTGATGGTAACACGCTTTCCATGGATGGCCAACAAAAGTGCCACTTCGAACAGCTCAATTAAGTGGAACTCTGCCGCCTGCAAACAGGGAGGAAACAATATCAGAAACAAAAAAAAGTTTGCAAAATTGCAGTGGTTAAAAAGTAAAAGAAATATAGTCAAGTTTATGTTCCTTTTGCCCATTATGCGGAAGATGGCATTTCTAAAAATAGATGGCCAAAGGAAATTTATACTATCATAATAATCATGCATAAACACACGACAAATCAGAATGGCTGCAGTCCGTTTGTGCTTTAGTCATTTAATAAATAGTCACTCTACTTTCCAATTCGTAAGCCATCATCGGAAGATATTCTATTTTGTTGACCGAAGGATAGTTTCTCTTCTGCAGTTACTGGTAACCCTGATCATTTCCACTTCCTCATTTGTCTACTGCAGACTGCATTCTAATTTGAAATGGATCTTAAATGGTGTAGTAAAGAGACACATGATCTTGTTGCAACTTGCAAGACACTGCATCTATCCTATACCAAACAAGATAGACATAAGAAGCATGCCAATTCAGACAACTTGGAATCTAAAATGAACATGTCACAGCCCTTTCTTATATCATATTATCTTAGTATTTGGCCAACAAGAAAAGCCTCCAGGTTTTGCTCTCAAGACCTAAAAATTACCACGTCAACTAGAGAAAAAAGAAAGAAAAAACTACCCAGCATTGCCATTACGAAAAAATTAACCTGCAATACTCCTATATGCATTCATAAATTACTCACCAGTGCCATTAAGAAAAATTAACCCAAAACGCCCCTATACTGATTATAAACTACCAACCATTACCATTGCAAAATAACCTGAAAGCTCACTATATAGCTATACCTATTTATAATTACCCATTACTGCCATAACAAAAGAAAAACCAATCCAAAAGACTGATATGCATCTTTCTCCATTATTCTACTGTTATTAATAAAGAAGTCAAGTGCCGCAAAAAAATAAGGTAACAAAATAAAAATAATCTGTGAATTCGTTGCACATTGTATCCATATTAGGGATCAAGGTTACAATTGAAATAATCTTTTGATGTACAATGTAATAAGAAAATAGAAACATAACTAGGTGTAAACATAAATAAAAGAAGATAAGACTTGATACAAGAGGGCGATTGATCTATTCTAAATTTCTAATCATGGGAAAAGGCAAGCGTCCCCTTAAAAAGAATAACATAATATAGTATCCCTCCTTTCCGTAGATAGTTTGGTTGGCTGACACTATTTGTACACTATGCAGTAGTACAAGGGAATGAATTTGTTGTACCGGTTGGGAGAACGTTGACAGTTGACATGAAGTGAAGTAGTGTGTATCAGAAGATGACCTCGGACCACATAGCTAATGGTAGATAGCCGAGGAGGATGCAATACTACTATGCTACGCCTTCGAGAGGAAAAAAGGAGGATGCAACAAAAAAAGAGAAAGCTCAGCATACAATTTAGTAAATGCATAAGTTTCTTGCACATCGCATGCATTTTTAAGATCAAAGGTGCAATCCACATGATCATTTAATGTAATATATAATAAAAAACATAGCTAGGTGCAAAAATAAAGAAAAATGTTAAAAGACTAGGATCTTTTCACATCATGGGAAAAAACTATACTCGAATAAAAATAAATAAAAAAGACAATTAGACAAAGTATAAAACTGATTATAAAAGTCACAATGATACAAACAGTACATGCGCACTTGGATTTCTTAAAACTAGCCGTGCAATTGCACAGATCACCACAGTAATTGCTCATAAATCTAGCGATATGAAATTCTGAACTAGTACCATACCAATTAAGTAAAAAAAGAACATAATGGTGAGGAATTTATGTAGACAAGGTAAAGCAGTTTCCAAATGCTGAATATCACATTGAATTTCTGATCAAGCCATTGAACAAAATATGCTTGATAAGCTTCAGAATTTCAATCATTCACATTTTAGTCATCAATCGGTCAATCACCAATAGCAAGCAGGTTAGATCAGATAAGATGCAATCTACAATGAGACATTTCATTCCATTTTATATATTCACTCATAAATATGTACCATACCAAGTTACCAACAAGGAAGACAGGATTTCAAGATGACAATTTATGTTTTGAAGATTTGATACTTTAGGGGCCTTCAATTAATGCACATTAATTTTTTAAATTAAATGATACACGAGACATGCTTCAGCATTAACCTCTTGCATTGCAAGGAGGGCTTCAGGAGTCCAGCGTGTCACGTCCTTTGAATAGTCATTCGTGATCTCCCTCACCTGCAAAGTCATCAGCAACCACTGCCTCATTAAGACAGTGTGGATTCCAGATGTTCTGTTATGGTCTATGGAGAGGACAAATCAAAGATGCACCCACCAGACGAGCAAAGGGAGCAAATGGGATAAGAAGGTTGGTAGATTTCTGGAATTTCCTGATCTCCCGCAGAGCCACCGTCCCTGGTCGCCACCGATGCGGCTTCTTAATACGCCCCGCCACCCCTGTTTCTCCAATACCACATCCTAAAGTGAATAACCAATCGATAAACAAGAAACAAGAAGAATGAACGGTACTCCCGATGGCAAACTAATGCGGGAGCCATCATCTTGCAACAACCGAAACCTACTACCACAAAAGTAAGGAGAAACCACCAACCCATCCCCAAATCACCAAAGAACAAGCATAACTAGAGTTCTCCAGCGACATTGCTAAGCCTTTGCCACTGATAATATGCCCCTTGCGTGCTCAGGGCAATTTCTGCAAAGGAAGGCCGTTGAAAAACAGTACAAATAACCCAAGAAACCCCCCCCCCCCCCCCCGATCTCCCAAAAAAAAGTTAAAGTTTTGTTTTTCCCAAGGCAATTGGAAAGCCTTTCCCCCATATAATATGCCCCCGGGGGTCCCCGGGCATTTTTTAAAAGGAAGGGCCGTTTAAAAAACATCAAAATAACCCAAAAAACCCCCCCCCCCCCCCCCCCCCCCCAAAATCCTGGAACACGCGCTGAAAAAACCCCAAAAATCCGACTGATAACCAAGAGACCTCACCAGCGGCAGCCGCTCCATCCCGGGCCGGCGCGCCCCTCCCCTGCATTCCATCAAAAAGGTTACAAGCAGGTCCCAGCAACCCAAAGCAATCCTAAAATAAACAACCACCGCAACGCCCCCTCCGCCCGCCCGCCCGTACCGGGGTTCCCGAGGTGCCCGCGCCGCCTGCACAGAAGGATCAGATGAGAATGCGGTTCAGCATTAGGGGATGGAAGGAAAGCAGCAGTGGCGAGTCCTCTCGCCGGAGGATAGAGTGGGTGCGGTGGACGGGGGTCGCTACCTGTCTGCGCCGCCCTCTGGCGAGGGGAGCGCTCGAACTGCAGCTTCTTCTTGGGCGGGCGGCCCGCCGTCCTCACGGCGGGGTGCTTGGTGCGAGCCATCGCGGCGGAGACCGGCGGGCGGGCGACGGCGGGTTGAATTCGAAGCGGAAAAAAAAAGTGCAATTATTAAAAAAAAACTGTGGGAGGGTCGCGGGTACAGATGTCTAGACGGCGGCCTGGCCCGGGCCCGGCTAGGACCGGCCAACTTCATGCCGGGCCAGGCCCGACACTACGCCTCCACCGTGCTGTGCCCGCCCACGGGCTGCACCAACAGCCCAGGCATGGACCCACGGGCCCATTTCGTGCCGGACCAGCTCATGAAGTACGATGAGTTCGTCGGGCCCATGCTGCCCGGGTGGGAAGGAAAGGAGAGGAGAGAGCCACACGCTCATCGCAAATCCGCACTAGTGCCGCTGGCCCGTCGCAGATCCGCACGAGGAGGAAGTAGGGGAGGGGAGCGGCGTCCTGCTTGTCACGAGGAGGAAGAAGGCAAGGGGAGCAATGGTGGTGGAGGAAAGGGACGAGTGGCAGATGGTGGGGGAGAGGGGTGAGTGGCGGCGTCGAGCGTTGAGATGAGGAAGTAGGGGAGGAGAGCGACGGCCTGCTCGTCACGGGGAGGAAGAAGGCGAGGCGAGCGGTGGGGCAGAGGTGAGTGGTGAGCCTACGGTGTAGCGGTGCCCTACGGTCGGCCATCTGCATATGCGGGGAGAGAAAGGGAGAGAGAGAGGCGGGCAGCGGAGGGGAGGTGGCGGTGTGGGGTCTTAGGGCAAGTACATTGCTACACGTCAGCGGTCTCATAGGTCGTCTCATGCAGTACCACGTAGGATTTTTGATGATGTGGAGGAGAGAGAGAGCGAGGAGAGAGAAAGAGGTCGTTGCTTCGCGAAACAACCACCTTATGAGCTAAATTGTAGGACTACGAGACAACTTAACAATCATTGTACGAGTTATTATTGCCATGCAACTCATAATATTTTATTTTTCTTATGCATAAATTAAGGAATTATATATCACTACCAGACAATTTATAGGACAACCCGTTGTACAGGTTGCCTGTTAAATCATCTCAAGATTACGTGTCAATGCATGAGACCGCCTATTAGACGACACCAATGTACTTACCCTTAGGGAGACTTGGAGATGGCGGTGCCTAAGTCAAAGAGTTAGGGTTTCTAAATTTATATATGGGCAGGTCGGATGTTGTTTCACGGGTCGTACCGTGCCGCCCGGCGTGCGGGGTGGCAGCCCACGCCCAGCACACGAGCTAGTGGGCCGGACCAGCATGGACACGGAGGCCACCGTGCCGGGCCCGGCCAGGCTAGAAAAAGGGCTCCTGGACGGGCTGCCGGGCCGTGGGCCATCTGGATATCTGTAGTCCTGCGCGGGTAATTATCACGAAGTTGAAATCTGTGACAAACCACTCATAATTCGTGGTTCTAAGAAATGCCATCGATGATCAAAGAGATACATCCAAAGCTACTCAAAAGGTGTATGTGCTTTACAATATTACATGACATTACTTTCTCTTTATTTTATAATGGAATATCCATAGTCGCTACGATGAAATACTAATATATTGTTTTTCAAAGATCACATTATTCCGTAGGTACAACTAAAAACGTGAAAACTAAAGTGGGTTGAAAATCTAAAAAAATGCATGTTTTTTTTGTAAAAACTGATGAGATATGAAAAAAACTCTATTCATTTTTGGAAGTGGCCGATTGTTTATCAGCCAAAACACTATGGGTGCGTTTGGTTGGGAGACAATGCGGGACGGGACTATCCCATCCCTGTTTTTTAGATGGGATCGTCCCATCTCGTGTTTGGTTGAATGGGATGGATCCGTCCTAATTTTTTATTTGGTTGGAGAGATGGAGAGTAAGGGATGGATGGTGATTTTAACACCGTCTGTACATTTTCGTCGGCCCCATCTGTCATCCACCTTTTCCCTTTATTAATTTTTCTTCCAACCTTATGTCTTCAACCGGCATAACTTTTGGCCGCCATTGTTGAGCTCGAGGCTTCGCTCTGCTCGCCGTGAGCCGGGCTGCCCCACCGAGACGGCTTCGTCGGTGGCGGCCCTGGCTGCCCCACCCCTAGGAAGGGCTTCGTCGGAGGCGGAGCCTTGGCCGCGCCCCCCCTCCCCGGGACGGCTTCACCCGCAGGAGCCCCGGCCGCGCCGCCCCCCCTCCCCCCCGCCCGCGGCAGCCCCCGACCGCGCCGACTCCGCCCCTGAGATGGCTCCGGCCGCGCCGCCTCCGCCTACCACGATAGCTCCGCCCGTGGCGGTCCTAGCCGCGCCGCTGCTGGGATGCTCCACCTGACGGGGAAAAACGGCGCTGACAGGAGACGAAGTGGGACGCCCCCGTCCGCTCGTTTTGGAGGGACGGGGGTGTCCTGCATCTGGAGGGAATATCCCCTCGTGGGGATGGACTCATCCCTCGTGTTTCCGAACCAAACGTGAGATGAAGTGGGATCGTCCCGTTCCATCCTACTTCGTCCCACCAACTGAACGCACCCTATGTTTCTTTGATTCTTTTTCTAGTCCACGTCTCAAACCACACGACCACACCCCTGAACCGCGCTCCCTCCGTAAATATAGGTTATATTTAAGTAACTGGAAAATTATGCTCCACACGTCTCAAACTCATGACTTCGTGCTATATGTCACTGTAAGCGCTCCCTCCGTCCTAAATTATAGGTCGTTTTTACTTTTCTATATACATAGATATTATTATGTATATAAATATAGGTTATATTTAAGTACGTAATAAAGTTTATAAATTTAATAAAGTTAAAACGATCTATATTTGGGAAGGAGGAGGTAGGTTATAATTGTTCTTTCTGATACACGGCTGGTAACTTTAGTAGGTTATAATTGTTCTTTCTGATACACGGCCGGTAACTTTAGGGTCTTGTTTAGTTCCCCCTTTTTCCAACTTTGGCACTATGCAAAAAGAAGATTTCCCATCACATCAAACTTGCGATACATGTCGGGCATACACCCCAGGTTCACGAGTAGGCCTTGGATGGCCCACCAAGGGACGTACTCGGACAAGATCAGGACAAGGATGGGCGTATCCTACTCGGACTAGTCAAGTATGTTTACGGAAAACTACTCGGGCCATTATCGAGTAGAACTTTGTAATAGTACCTGACTAGGACTCAGACTTATAATCCTGCCCTCCCGTGTATATAAGGGCGGGTAGGGACCCCCCTCAAAGACACAGACATACACATCTCAACATAACTCAATACAAACCAACACACAGGACGTAGGGTATTACGCGATCTAGCGGCCCGAACCTGTCTAAATCGTGTTCCTTGCGTCACCATTGATTTCTTGATTCTCGACGACCCTTACCGCATAAAAGACCACCTAGGGTACCCTCTAGGCGGGTTGCCGGTCTAAAACACCGACACTACATGCATGGAGTACTAAATGTAGACGAAATCAAAAACTAATTGCACACTTTTGTTGTACTTTACGAGACGAATCTTGTGAGCCTAATTAGTCAATGTTTGGACAATAATTCACAAATACAAATGAAATGCTACCGTTGCGCATTTATGGTAAAATATAAACTTTGCCACTCCCAATTTGGGAACTAAACAAGGTCTAGGTTCGGTTCCTTCAAATTCTGGATATGTACTCACCTTCATTGCTTGTGTAAGCCCCTGCAACTGCCGTTGCAGCAATGGTTCAGTTCTGCCGCTCCTGCGTTCCAGCACGCATGCAGTTCGTTCCGGACTGCAGAGCAACTCCAAAAGTATAAAAAAATTATTCCCCGAAATTATACATTAGGTTCTACTAATTTTTTTTTTCCAAAAATCATATCATCACACGACAGATCCTCAATAATAAACTCTTCTATACTTCAAAACTAACCCATTAGCACGTGTGGATCCCTCAATTGGGCCGCCACCCCCTTCCCCATCCGATCTTTTCTCGTCACACACCGAGCGTCGTCGCCAGTCGCCCTCCCCGTGCCTCTTTTTTTTTTCCGCCCCTCCTACTAGCCAAATCCGCCGCTGCGATGTGCAATTGCAATTGGAGATAGGTAAAATGGATTAGTTACAAGCCGATGAATCCATTCCATGCAACTGGTGCTGAATTCATCGTCAGATGATGATTGCACGTGTGGGTAGAGGAGCGCTACCGCCGATCGCCCTTCCTCGTGCCTTTTTCCCCTCCTACCAGCCAAATCCACCGTTGCGTTGTGCAATTGCAATTGGAGATAGGTAAAATGGATTCGTTACGAGCTGACGAATCCATTCCAGGCAACTGCTGCTGAATTTGTCGTCGGATGATGATTGCACGTGCGGGTAAAGAAGCACCACGAGAGGGGGATTGGGGAAGATCTCGGCGATGGACATATGCGGGGTGATGGGGAAGGATTTGGGACGCTGGATATTTGCGGGGAATTTAGGGGAGTTGTTAGAGCCTATTTTTTTTCCCCTCCTAATTGAGGTATTGAGGCTAATAAAAGGAAGCTCTTGGAGTTGCTCAAGTACCCGGTAACATATACGGGTCATGATTAATCGATAGCCTGAACCAATATCTGTATGTGTAAACAATGGACACCAAGGGAGATAAAAAAAAAACCAGAGTATAGTTTCAGAATGTAACCTGCAAACAAAATGGTTTCTTTCTTCAATCTATAGGCTCGCTGAAGCAGCAAATGGTTGAACAAAAACCAGGACAAGTTGGTAAAACCACAGCCCTCGCAAACTCAACGTAGTTACAGAGACAATCTCCAGATATTCAGCACTTTCAGTTTCAAGCATCAATAGCCGTTCCTTCAAAAAAAAAAAAAAACTACAGCCAGAATGACAATCTATCCCAAGAGGCACCCTCTACCGGCCTCCTACAGTTGCCACATAATCCACAGATATGACAAGTTCTCAGCATTGTGTATCTGTCTGCATGTTAACAGATCATCCGAGTAACATTCATCAGAATAGAAACATATCAGAGGCGCATGGACCAAAAACCGATACTTCAGTCTGAATATCTTGAATGCTACCTGAAACAAATTATTCCATGCAAACATTCATTGACACCATAACTCCTAGGAACCAGTTCATCTGAACATGTCAAATAATCACTTGAATTACAAACGAGTCATAAAATCTACTGAATCTTAGCCAATGTCAGGCTGCTCCAAAAGCCACCTAGCAAATCAGATTGACGATAAGCTGCTCCCTGGATTAAGATACATCTACATTACACTCGAAGATGCTAAGACCAACCACACATATTTCATGTCCTACATCAGGCAGTAGGGTCCACAAAAACATATGATTAGTCTATCACCATTCACCAAAACCTTCCCCCGATACGCCTTGCAAGCTGTATGTCCCTTTGCACTGCAACAGCAAGGTAAACACTTTTTATTGTTGTGATTTTTACCATAACAAAAGGAAAACATAACGACTTCCAAGTGCAGCAATAATTGGATCGAAAACACGTCCTTCACTTCAGAAAACATTTGACATTCATACAACTTAGGCCAGAATAAATACAAAAACTGAACCTAGATCGTTGGTATTTCAGAATTTTTAGCCAACGTTTGTTGATATTTTTACTGTTTAGCAAACTCCATTCCACTCTATTTGCTTAGATCTTTGTTGAGAATCACACTGCATGACTGTAATGGCCTTTTAAAAATTGAGAATTGCACTTTGCACAAACTAACTAAACATTGTTAATTTGTTATGTCTACTCATTAGCAATTTTGCTGCTTCAAACAACATCATCAGATCCAAATGATATTTTATCATATCAAATATCAGCATAATCATCAAAGAATCATGTAACTGATATTTTAACATATATATTTCCATTTGCTGAAAAGAATGCAAAGAAAAGATGTCCATTCAGTGACAACTTACTGATAGTAACACGTTTGGCGTGGATGGCACAAAGATTTGATACTTCGAACAGTTCGATCAGGTGGAATTCTGCTGCCTGTAGGCAGGAAGAAAAACAATCCGAGAAGTCAAAAGATGCACATGCCAAAGTCTCACAATCTAAAACTCTTAATTAACCAGAGCAATTAGGCAAAAGGAATTTAACGGTAAAAAATTATCACCCAGAAAGGTCACAATCTGAAACTGTTAATAGTAGTATTAAGATACCAATTAAGAGAAAAGGACTTCATGACAACAAATTATCTATGGAAAATCTAAGCCATTAGGTATAGCCGTATAGGTATAAGTATAACTGACCTCTTGCATCGCAAGGAGCGCTTGCGGGGTCCAGCGCGTTACCTTGCCCTTTGAGTAGAAGTCAGTGATCTCCCTCACCTGCAAAATTATCAGAAGCAATAGCTTCCATCAGACAGTCTGCAGTTCAAACCCATTTTTATGGGGAGAACAAGCCAAAGGTACACGCTGCAGTGCAGCTGCACCCACCAGACGGGCGAATGGCGCAAAGGGGATAAGCAGCTCAGTGGATTTCTGGTACTTCCTGATCTCTCGCAGTGCTACTGTCCCTGGCCTCCAGCGGTGGGGCTTCTTCACCCTCTGCTGCTGCCGCCCCGGCGTACCTGCTTCCCCGAGAAAACATCCTAAAGTGAATAACACATAATACAACAGCAAGCAAGATAGCAACCCCAAAATCGAGACATCCATATGGCGAGCTGTCACATTAACCCTCATCTTGGTACAAAAGAAGATACCTCTTGCATAAAAAAAATGGATGAAAATCTGCCAACCCAACTCCATAGTGACAACACTGGGAGAAGCATAAAAACGGCTTCTTGTGCAACAGTTCCATGGCAATGGCAGCAACCAAATGATGGGTTAAGCAGCAGCCAAACTAAAGGGTACAGCTAAATGGTGCACCGTGCGCGCTCACCCTTTTGGCAATCTCAGAGGAACGCCTCCAAACTCCCCACTCACCAATCCCCAAAAAAGATCAGAAACCGATAACAAAAGCACTGAAATCTGCCAATTGCGCGCCGAGATGCCCGCACTCAACAAAGACAGACAGAGCCTCACCTCCAGCCGCTGCTCCGTCCCCGGTCCCCGCAGCCCTCCCCTGCATTCCATCAAACAGGTTGCAAGCAAGTAAGTCCGCCATAAACTAGCCCCTCAAAAAAAAGGCAAAAGGAAGGCTAGAAGCGATCCCCGGCTCCCCGCACGCACGCACTCACCGGAGTCCCCGAGGTGCTCGCCCCACCTGCAAAAGAAGGAAACAAGGACGCGCTTAGCACCACGAGCAGAGTCGGAGAGCAGCGGCAGCATCTGCTCGCGAGACAGGGGAGGGGCGCGGGCTTACCTGTCGGCGTCGCCCTCCGGTGCGGGGAGCGCGCGAACTGGAGCTTCTTCTTGGGCTGCTCCTTCGATTTCTTCACGGCCGCGTGCTTGGTGCGAGCCATCGCTGCGGCTGCGGCGGCGGTGGCGGCTTCGCGCTGTCTCTCCCGGCCGGCAGCGGGGGCGGTTTGATTCAAACTCTCGGGAGGACGACGAAATGGTTGAGGGCTGCGGCGGTTTTCTAGGTAGGACCCTGAGATTATACGTATTCACTATTATTTCATCGCTCGGTGGCCCGTGCGCGGGTTGCTACTTGCTACCGGAGTAACGGTACCTGGGCGTGCCGAACGTTGGGATGTGGGCCCGCACAGCAGTGGGTTATGCATGGGAGTACGTTTTGCCGGTTGGCCCTCTAGTTTTGCATTTATTCTCTTATTTGGCGTGTGAATGGAAGTGACAGGGAACGACAGGAGGAGCGGTTCCTGCCTTGGAATACAGATGGCTAGATGGGCCAGGTCTCAGCACGGGGGTAATAGTGCTCGGGCCAGTCCAGCCCTATGCACGGGTTAGTGCTTGGGCCGTAACCTCGGCACGCCGGGCCAGTTCGGGCACAACATGATTTTTGGGCCGGCCCGAAGTGACCCAACAGCCTACTTAGCGACCTCACAAGTCCCCATATATGTGGGTGTGTGTGTCTATATATATATATATATATATATATCCTAACTCTTCACCCTCCTCACCTCCCCCAACATCCAGTAGCCGCCGCTCCTTCCTCCCCTCGTGCCTCCGCCGCCGCCCCTCCCTCCCCTGCTAATAGTCGAGCTGGCGGTCGGTTACCGCGCTCAGGCACTTCGGGCGCCACTCCTGCAAAGGGTGCGGCCGGGACCTGCGCTGCCGAGGGCCGCCGCGGGAGCGCGGCCTGCAGGTGCGCCTGCCATCGCCGCGGGGGTGTAACCTGGAGGTGCACCCACCACCGCCGCCTTTGGGGGCCGCCGCCTGGCGACACGCCCACCGATGCCGCCGTGGCGCGGCCGTGAACGGTGCAAGTCCTCGCCGCCGGGGCCACAGAGCCGCGCGCTCGTCGCCAGATAACCGTTTTCCATGGATTTTATGTCATGTATTTTTTTTATGTGTGTATTTGGTGATTACTATGAATCTGTGAAGAATTTCTTGATTTTTGCATGATTTTCTCTTCGATTTGCTTTTGCTTGTAGGCTTGGCCCTGCACTAGCACGATAGTACCTGTCGTGCCATCGGGTCGGCCCAGCACCACAAAAGGACCATAGTGCCGAGCTTGGACCGGCAGTTCAGCACACGGTGCTGGCTCGGCCCGGCACAATTAAGCCATTGGGCCTAATAATGGCCAGTGCGTCGAATGCAAGTTACCGATTGGAGTATTTTTCTTTTTAACGGAACAATTCCATTTTAGGATAAGCAAGCAAGTACGCCCTTTATGATGCACGCAATTTTGAGCATGGTAGAGACGTTGGTAGTTTTTTTTTTCCTTTTTGAAAGGAACGTTGGGAAGTTCAAGATGTCGCCCGAATGGTGTAGCCCGGGGCCTGATAGCAGCCCAACATTTCACTTTCACAATATCAATTTTCAAATGGAGATCCATCCAAAACTTGGACTATGTCATTATATCATTATGCTCTACGAACGTAGTACATGCATAATACTCCCTCCCAATTATAGATCGTTTTAATTTTTTTAATTGATAGTCTTTGTTATGTTCTTAGTCTAGATGTATAATAATATTTAAGAAGAAGTCCATTTTTAACCATCCAATTATTGCTTCAGCTTGGTTTCAACCACGAAACTCCAAAATCAGGGATCTTTGACCATCCAACTATAATCATAAATTTAGCCATCAGGTTGTTAGGGTTCATATGTCAGCACATCTTCTCTCTTCTCTCTCCCATCTCCACCTTGTTGATGTCATCCCTTTCTTTTCTTCCTTCCTCTTCCTCTCTCTCCCCCTTGACCCACCGACGAGCTCCTCTCCTTGGTGGGTGCGTGGCCGCGTTCATGCTCCCCGCCGACGAGCTCTCCTCTGAGCGCATGGAGCCCAAGATCCGCAGCACGGAGGTGGCCTTCTGCGGCAACAGCGTCTCGCCCCCAAGTGCAGTCGTTGCGCCACTCGTGCTGCTACCCACGAGCGGCGGTGTGCCCCCTCGCGAGCAGCTGTGTGAAAACGGGTAGGGCCCTAGCGGGCGGCGGAACGGCTTTGGCTGCGGTGTGGAACGGTGTTTGGTTGCCGCCCGCCCTCCTCCCCTGCGGGGGCTGCCACTACTGTCGTCCCCATGCCGGACCCCGCCGTCGTCCACCCTCGTGCGAGGCTTCCGCTGTCCTCCCCTGTGTCGAGCCACCACCGACGACTCCACTCGCGCCAGGCCGCGACCGCCGTCCTTCCCATGGGGCCACCACTACCGCCTCGACAGTGAGCCTGAGGGTGGTGCTGCTGCCAGCGCCGGAGCCGAAGAAAGAAGTTAGAGAAGAAAGAGAAAATGAGAAAAGAAAGAAAGAGCACCTGACATGTGGGTCCACTACCATGTGTCATCCACGTGAGCAAAACCACCTATCAAACTAGATGGTCAATTTTGAATGGTTTTGACAGTTGATCAGTGGTCGAAGATTCCTGGTTTTGGAATTGGATGACCAAACTCAAACGGAGGGAACAGTTGGATGGTCAAAAATAGACTTTTCTCTAATATTTATGCATCTAGAAAAAACAAAACGACCTATAATTTGGACGGAGGGAATAGTAACTCCGCCACTGTTTTAGCTAGGGTCCATCTAACACTCGGATTATACCATTCTACATGATATGTGCGTAAGACTTTCTTTTTCTCGGACACACAGGAAAACTAATCATTATATTAAGAAGAAAATAAGATGGAAACCCTTACGAAACCCACCTATACTAACAGCCGAGGAGTCTTACATAATCAAGCGTGCCTTTGCAAACAGATAACGGCCTTGAGCTGAGTTCAATCCTCACTAGGTACTACGGCAAGGAGATGAGCCCCAGCCAACCCCAAGAGCGCAGCTCCTCACTAGCAAGCAACAAAACTCTAGTTATACTTGGGATGCACCATCAAACACACATTTTATTACGGTGATTCCATAAAGTCCAGGTTCCCATTATAATGAGAGAGTTGAGACTCTTTCTGATGGGATTAGCCGTAACACCAGGTAAAGTTTTAAATTTCGCGCTATAGCCGCCGCCATAGCCTATTTGAAGCATTATACCACTATTTGTACCCATGTACAAATTTAACCGCTGTAGCCTCTTTTATTCTGCTATTAGTTGTTTTTAGAGTTCAGTGTCTAAACCCCTTATTAGTCGACTGTTTAGAACCATGACACTAAGTGCATGCATATCTCTTCACCTTTTTAGTTGGGGTCCATTCAAATTCCGGATTATACAATCCTACTCGGTGAACATGTAATACTAAGTATATATTTCTTCATCGCTTTGGTTAGGGATCCGTCCAAAACTCGGACTATATCATTCTGTTTGGCGCACGCCATGCATAGAGTTGCGGAGTATACTAGTGATGTAAGTTCAGAGAACACCAAAAGAAATGGTGAGGTAGATAAGCATATAAATAAATCATGCCAACCATACTGGCAAATACTTCCTCCATTCCAAATTATAGGTCATTCCAAGAATCTTGAAGAGTTAAAACATCTTAAGTTTAACCAAAATTATAGAGAAAATTATAAAGATTTATGACCTCAAATAGGTATACTATGAAAATATAATTGATGAAGAATCTAATGATACTTAGTTGACATCATAAATGTTATTATGTTATCATATAAATTTGGTCAAACTTGAGATACTTTGACTCTCTAAGATTCTTGGAATGACTTATAATTTGGAATGGAGGGAGTATTTATCTTACGGGAGTGTACGTTCCAATATGTCATGAACATATTTCCACAAATATACATGTTTTTAGATAAAGAAAAAAGTGTTCCGGCCTCTACACCCAAACATGAGTGTATGTAGCCAATCTAGAAATATACATGTATATTTAATTAGCAAATATTTATGCATTTACATTGTATGATTAGAAACCAATGAACCAGCAATGCATTTCTACCACGTTGAACTATGCATGTGTTGGCATGTATTGATTGCCATGCACTAAATCCTGGAGCACAGCTGTTACCTACAGATTTTGACTAAATTAAAAATCCTCTATATAAGGTGAACAAAATCTACAGTCTTAAACTCTTAACGCCAACCTATTGGTGCTAAATATAGTAACCTCGATATAGGGCCCACTGTAAGTGATACAGTGGGATACAGTAGGCTTGCTGGTGCCAAGCCCAACTGCCCACAGCATTTCAGCTAGTGATAACCGAAGCCGTCCACCCTGGCTCCATCCAAAGCCTCCCATCTCGGTTTATAAAAACCACCCCAAGGCCAAGTCAAAGCACACAACACCGCAGCAGCAGGCCTTGCAAACATTCTTGCTTGTCTTGCTTCTCTTCCAACCCACACCATGGCGGTCGTCACCGCCAGGAGAACCCTGTCGATCGCCGCCGCGGCCGTTCTCATGGCGATTGTCGCGGCGGCGTCCTTGGCGGCGGCGAGCAAGGACGCCGACGCGCTCACGTCCCTGCGCAATGGCCTCAAGGACCCCGACGGCGCGCTCAAGAGCTGGGACCCGACGCTGGTCAACCCGTGCACGTGGATGTCTGTCACGTGCGACGGCGACAACCGCGCGTCACCCGCCTGTAAGTGGCGCTGGCGCCTCGCCGCTTCTTTCTTTCAGACCTCCTTGTCTATCTGGGTTAGACTGGGATTAGGAGAGAAGCGAGATGCATTCGTGATTCATCTGAGGCCTCGTTCGTTTCGACCGGAACCGCCCGGAATGAGGCCCGTTCCGGGCGGTTTGGTCCGTAAGCGTTCTTGTTCTTGGGGTTGAGATCCGTAGGGATGGGAATCTAGGCGAGGCCGGCACCGACAACGCCTGCAGCAGCGGCATCCGGTGCTTCCTGTCGGGTGCCGACCGGAGGGTGGCGTCACGGGGGACGGGCTCCGCTGGCTGCTGCAGGGGCTTGGTCCGGCACCGGAAGGTGGGCGTCGACGGGTTGCTGCTGCCGCTCCCCCTGGTGGCGTGCGTCGTGCAGGCGGCGCTTCTTGTTCTTGGCGTCGCCGTCGTCCCGCTGGACAGAGGCGTGCACAGCGCCCTCCGCCACCCCGTCCCCATCCCCTCCTTCTCGTCGTTGATTGGTGCGGAAGAAGAAGCACAGAGGAAGGTGGCGAGCTGCAACTGGTGCGGGAGCCTGCTGCTGCTTGCTGGCTGGTGGTGCTCTTAATTGCTACGCGCTGCTGCTGCGGCTGCTAATAATAATACGCAGGTGAAGGAAGGATGAGGATCACATGGCAAGGCAATGGCTGAAAGGTCTGCCTTTCTTTTCTTACAGTTATGGTTAACTAAGCAAACAACTCCACTATACAGCATTTTGTAATTGTCATCTTGTGGTACCTGATGTTTCTCGCTTTTTTGCCTCTTTGGGGGCTGGAGATTTTGTTTACTAGGATTTGCTCAGAATAGAACAAAAGAATACGGCCAGATGCTTAATCCTGAGGTTCAAGATCAGATAAGTATGTGCCTTGTGTCAATTTTTATCCTCCCATTGGACAATAACAGTTTTTTTGTTGCAATTTTGCTTTTTGGTAGAACATAGAAGAATAGTCTCCATTGGAGCCATTTGTTCTTTATATGCTGAAATTCTTCTGGATTCTGATCTTCTTGTGCTTCTGTTCATCTTTGTAAAACAAACAATTCTGAGCTGCAGATCTAATTTAATGATGAATTGAACTAGCTTGGCTTTTATAACCATCTCAAATAGTTCGTAAGATAAATAATTTAAGACTAGCTTGGCATTCATAAGCATCTCAAACGATTCATAAGACAAGTAGTTTAAGTAGTAAGGCAGTTGTTTTGCTAAGGATATTAGCTTATTTTGAATTTCCTTCTATTTAAAATTCAGAGCGGTGACCAAGTATAATTTAAGACTAGACTTTTCTGGACCTTATAAGATCTATCGAAACACATCTCTGTTTTGATCCTGTAGCTCCAGGTTTGGCCAGAGTCTCATGACTGAAATTGGTCATCTCGGCAAAGATATGAAAGAACTACTACAAGAGATGCCTTTTTTCATCATTGTCTTAGGTCAGATTGTCCTCTCAATGTCTTGTCTGTTCCACACTTTTTGTACATCTACTTATGATTCTGAAGTTTCATGTCCCTATATTATTTCAGGTTACATCTCCTATAACTTTGTCATTGGTGCTTATTCCTACTGGGGCCCCAAGGTGGGCCAACAGATCTACAATATGGTAGAAGTCCTGTCTTTCACTCACATGTGGCAATATCTTGGCATATTACATATAATCATACATTAGATGTGTGACCATTGTACATTTCTTATTTAAAAAAGACTGTTCAATCTCGATGGACCACAATTTAAGTCCAGTTTAGCACTGATCTAGATTAATACTCTATTTCACAATATCACAACTGAGTACATTCTCTATTCACTGTGTAACCTTTCTCATTGAATTTTTTCATCAGGCGAGTGCAGGTCTTATGTTTGGTGGAATAACTATAGTGTGTGGAATCCTTGGAACTCTATCAGGAGGTATCATCCTTGACAAGATAGGGGCTACAATTCCTAATGCTTTCAAGGTAAGAAAATACAATACCTAATCCTTGACAATATAGCAGTCGAAATGCAGTTTGCTATTTTCATAACAAAAGTGTTTTTGTTTTGTTTTTCCTTCCGAAGTGAGCTGCAAGCTAACATTCTGCAGTCCTAATGAAGTGACATGTGCGCACAGTTCTATTTGGAATGAACTAATGAAGTTAGCAGACTGCATACCTTTATGCTTCCATTTCGTTAGCGTGGATCTGTGGTGACTCATATGTTGTTGTCATTGTGTAGCTAATTTCGATTTTTGTCTTATTTTATCAAAAGGTGCTTGCTCCATATCCAAATGTCAGACACTGGCCTACATGCTAGCTCACTGGACAAATTTGATGTATTGTTTTGGTGAAATAGCTCTGTTGAATACAAATGTTCAAGAACAAATTTGTTGCTACGTTCGTTTTATTACTACGTTCATTCTGGTTGAATTCGTTGTTTCGAGAACAAATTTTTTGTGGTGAAATGGTTCTGTTGAAATAGCTCTGGTCCTGAAATAATTCCTATCCAGCCGAGCAAATTATTTATGGGATTGGAATAGTTCCTGAGCAGGATTTGAAGCAGATCAGGATTGAGTGAGGAAAGGAGATCCACTCAATCCTGGACAGGAACGGTTTCTGGGCAACCGAACGAGGCCTGATTGTTTTAAAACTGATTATTTCACAAGGATCTTGGGGGACTGAAACTGTCTGGCCCTCTGGCGCCCGAGCTGGGGCAACTGGAGCGGCTGCAATACAGGTATACATGCTCTTCTGAACCAACCTATCCGTCATACATGCTGGTGAATGCAGTGTTAGGGGGCCTTTGGCAGAGCTCCGTGGGGGGCTTCTCCCCTGCCAAACGACTGTTTTCAAAATGGCTCCGCAAGTGAAGCTGTTAAGGAGCCGGAGCCAACAATGACTTGAACAGCCGGAGCCAATATTTGTGGCTCCTCCCGGCTCCTCCACTGCCCAGTGCTGGTGTTACCGAAATACCCAAGGAAGTTCACGTGAATATCACCTCAAAATGACATGGTCGTTCCTTCTCGACGGACGACGGCGCACACACGGCGATGAAGAACGGCCGCTCGCGCACAGCGGCGAAGGTGACGCGCACACGGCCTGGCAGCGCTGGCAGCGGAACGCCAGTCGAGAAGCACGCTGTCGGCCCACGGCAGCAGGAGGGCGGCGCGGTGGGCCGGAGTGTGATGGCATGGGTGCGGCGGCGGGCGAGCAGCTCGGTGGGCCGCAGCAAGGCGGCGACCGGCGAGGGCGCAGCGCTATGTGGCCGTAGTAGGGCGACGTTGGGGCGGCGCAGCTGGCCGGAGCAAGCAGGCGGGGGTGCGACGCGGCATGGTGAGGAAAGAGGAGGAGCGTGCTGCCGGGCAGCTGCTAGCAAGAGCGGCGGAGCAGCAGCATTGGTCGGGCAGCAGCGGCGTGTAGTAGTGCTGCGGCGCATGGGTAGCAGGAGCACCAGAGCAGCAGGAACAGCGACAGGCTCGTGGCCTTTCAAGCGGCAAGAAGAAAGGATAAGGCAGAAGTGTGAATGGATAAGAAAGAAAATTAAATGGAGAAAAAAAAAGAAATTATGGTTTAACTGACAATTACATTCATCAATCAATTTAATTATATATGAAATCAAATTATAAGTAGAGGAAACTCATAAAAATTATGTGCCAAATAAAATTAGATAGCTAGGGGTATGTTTGACATTTAATCCTTCCATACATTCATCATAAAATGGAAGAGGCATTTTACCAAACGTTTCAACTTCACTAGAGAAGCCGGTCCACTAAAAGAGCCGGAGCCATTTTGGTAGGCGCCAAAGCTTTGCCAAACGGGACCTTAGGCCCCCTTTGGCAGGGCTTCCCAACCGGCTTCACCACCGGCTTCTGGTGAAGCCCTGCCAAAGAGGTGGGGGAAGAAACGGCTCCACCATCGGAGCCCCGTGAAATACGGTGACCGGAGCATATTGATGGAGGTGGAGCCTTAAAAAATGGGCTCCCCACGGCTCCATCATGCTCCCGTGGCTAAACTTCCTAGTTTGCCCATGGAGGTGGGGGCGAGTTGGCTGGTGGGTGCATTGGAGGCGCCCGGCAGCGCGGGCAAGTTGGGGGCGGAGCTTGATGGCGGCACGGGCGCGTCGGGGGTGGGGGAACTCGATGGCGGCGCGGACGAGTCGAGGGCGAAGCTCGACGGTGGTGCGGGCGCGTCGGGGGCCGGGAGGAGGTCGACGACGCCACGGTCGAGTCGCGGACGGGGGAGAGCCAGACGGCGGCAGGGGTGAGGCAGCCGGCAGAAGGCCAGACGGCTGGTAGGGAGGAGGCTAGACGGCCGGTGGGGAGCATAAAGGATAGAGATGGATGGCCGGCCAGTAGAGACGAAGATGAGAATAAAAGGAAGGGAAAAAAAGAATAAGAAGAAATAAGAAGAAATGAGAAAAAATGAAAAAAAGAGAAGGGCATCATGGACATTTCACATTCTTATCCATTTTAAACTATCAGGAGAAGTTGTTTTTGCTAAATGTTTTTCTAACGCCGGAGCCAAGAAAAAACTGCTAAAAAAAAGTTACAGCCGGAACCGTTTGAATCACAGCCACAATCTTTTGGTTTCTGATCGATCAGGGAAATATACATCAACGATATCCAGGAACGGATCCTGTCGGAGCTTGGTGGCTTCACGAATCTGATCGGCTTGGACCTGCACAGCAACAGGATCTCAGAACCCATACCCTTGGCGCTCGGCAACATCGAGTCCCTGAAATTCTTGTAAGCGCAGTTGAATCGTTCTCTCTCAGTTTTTGAGTCGTCTTCCCGTGCAGAGATTTCTTCCATGATGCGATGAGATTGCTCTTCCTTCCTGCTGCCTGCTGCAGAGATTTGTCCAGCAACGACCTATGCGGCACGATCCCGACGTCCGGAGCGTTCAAGGACGTTCCTTCCAGCAGGTAGGCGGAGCTTCCTTCCGTGAGTTCATGTGACTTTGAGATGCTGCGTAGGATCAGTTTGGTGGACCTCCCACCGGTTCCGGCTTCACCTAACATGTCACTATAGCTACACTGTTCACGGCAGCCGATTTTCTCTCTCCCCCTCCTCACCCTCATAGACAGTTAAGGAGCTGGTAAGCCACAAATTTTAGCTCCACCGGCTCCAGCTCCTCTCACACTCCTGCCACGTACAGTGCAGGAGCCGGAGCTGGATGGAGCGGCACCAACCGAGGTCTACTAATCACGTGCTTCTCTTGGTCCCTTGCAGCTTCGCCAACAGTCCGTGGTTGCATCAGGGGGGCAAGTACGAGGCCAACTGCTAGATGGCTGTCACCTGTCAGTATGAACAATAACCGAGCGTCAGGTACGGTGGGGTAGTGCACCGAAAGATTGTCGCTGATCTACCGTGTTAGGGCGACGAGCCTCGTTCGTACTTTGTACCCGGCGCAGATCGCACGGGGGAAAAAGAAGAACCGGTGATGTTGCTATTCGAGTGTTCCTCGTCAGAGGAATTGATGTGGTTGATTGCGGTAGCATGATCAAATCGTTGGCTGCCCTGAGACGATGCGCCGTTGTTTGCTTGGGTTTTTCTCGTCGCGTGCGCACGCGACAGTCGAGCTAAGCTCACGCCGCACGGAGGCATGACGCCGCCTAATCGAAGGAAGCATCAACCCAGGCGTCGGCGTACGTGGCGCACCCGCACCTAGCATGCACAACCTTGTGTTTCAGCTCGCGACGTCAGCCTGTAGTGATGTAGTCGCCCGGTCCGGTGCGCGCCGCGCCGGCCACCGAGCCACCACCCACCGGGGTCCGATCAGTTCTCTTCCTAGCGTAGCCTGGTTCGCAGGAGGGAGCCAGGCCGGCTAGGGACGGGCTCAATGCATGCAAAAGGCGCGTGATTGGTTGCTTGGTTCGTTTCAGCCAGGTTGTAGGAAGATTTTGATTGGTTGCATGCATGTACCTATTTTCCTCACATGCTCTCGCCCGCGTGCTCGACGCCACATCTAGCCAGCTAGGCTCCGAGAAGACGAATGTTGTGACCGCACCCTGGGAGCCAGGCTCGGGGACCCACACACAGAGCCTGGACGAGGGGGCATGCAACCGAACCAATCAGCCCCCCGAGTCACGCATGGCACCACACGGCACGGGCACACCACTGCGACTGTGAGGCGGAGGGCCCGAGCCAACTACACTTACCCCCAACTCAGCGTAATAACTGAAGCGGAAGAGCATTCTGCCTGTCGATCGTATGTGCGTGTGGCGCTAAATAGCTTGTTTCGTTTGACGACTGACCCATCAAGGATCCGCTGGTACTTCACGGGATTATATTAGGCCCTGTTTGGGAGTTTGGTAATATCGTTCACTTGTAAATCTCACGTTGCAGGATTAAATCGGGCCTTTGCGGCGGTGGAGATGGCTGTCGTAGATGAGGATGAGGAGGAGCCTGGCTGTCGTAGATAGGGATGAGGAGGAGCCACCATTGCCAAAGGGTTGGAGCTTGCATCCAGCTGTTCAGGTTGAAATTTCGCAGATTAATCGTTTCATTAGCTGGTAGCCATCGTCCATCGAGTAATTCTGATCAGCATGCGCTGGTTCTCCCCATGGTGGTCACCATGCCGCTACCCCTCAAACTCAAGCTGTAGAGTGAGTGATGCGATGCTTGTGACTCGCGAGGGAGGAATCCAACATTTGTCATTTCTTTTGTGTTGCCTCCAGAGCAGATTTATATTTTTCGGTTGTATTGGCCTAAACCGGGGGTAAATAATTTGTGTTTCCAAGCCATCCAAACAAATATTTCTACATGTATTTTACACCAGTTTTAGAAAGAATTATGACCTGTATTTTACACCGGTTTTAGACTAGAAACCAGGCTTCCAAACAGACCCTAGGAGCGAGCGGATTTCTCCGACAAGGTCGTCCAATCAAGGAACCCTTGCGGCCTTGCGTCACCGATTCAAGCCTATGGGATACACCGCCCGGTGACAGACAGGTTGTTTCGTTCCGCAAACCAAACAACGTGGTTAAGGGTATCAAATAGACGATATGGATATACAGTGAGAGGGGTACAGGATGGCGGTGACCTTGCATTGTCCCTTCCAGGTTTCGACGGCGGGGTTGTTTTGGTTTGTACTCTTGGAGAGACGGTGGAATTCCACAGGTAGGAGTAGGATGTCAAAATGGTTGGAAAGTAGGTGCTACGACGGCTTAATTTGGGGGTAAAACTCTTTTTTGTTGTTGTTTCGAGACCTTGCTATTTATGTGGTGCTGTAGACTATAGTCTAAGTACAATTTGTCATGTAACATTTAGCTCCATACACTTATGTATGGGTGTAGAGGTTGGAGCGCTTTTCCTTTATTAAAAAAACACCATACGAGCATGGTAGTATAATGTATAATCTGAGCCTTAATCCAAACAAGTTCATGACTTTGGAATGGCCAATTCTGCTTATCTCCATATTCTCTACAACATTGAGCTTGAGCCTAAACAGTTCTCCACACGTATCAAAAATGTGTGTCATGGGCAAATCATATGAGCACAATACCTTTTTTATGTGCGGTATGTTAAATGATATGTATCTTGTGTAATACGCATGCAACAGATTGTACTGAGTTAGTTTAGATAGCCTAACAGATGACCTATGTAAATAGGAGATCTCGGTTCAAAGTCTGCTGCTCGTGATGTAAACCATGCCAAGGGTTGTTCCTGGCCCTATATAACACGCAGGCGTAGTACGGAGAAGATGCAACGCTTAGACCAAATACTCATCTACTCATATATGGTATCAGAGCCTAACTCTAGATTGCATCTAGTACGGTGTTTCTCCAAGGGGCCTCCTCCTCTGGCCAAGCCATTGCGTCGCCGATTGGATTCCCCATCTCGAGAAGCTCACCAAGACCAATCTGGTCCTTAGGAAGTCTCAAGTGCTTCCAGCCATCCGCGGAGCCCAGCTGGAGGGGCTCCTCGATGGCACGGCTCCTCCTCTACCGGCGCAAATCGACACCAAGGAAGGAGACAAGACGGTCAAGCGGCCCAACCCCGACTACGGCAGATAGGTTGCCCTTGACCAACAGGTGCTGAGCTACTTGTTCAGCACCATATCGCGCAAGGTCATGACCCAAGTCGCGACATCCAAGACTACCCGAGAGCTCTGGACGGCGGTCGAAAAGGTGTTCTCGTCATGGACCCGAGCATGGTCTGTGCACGCGCATTGCGCTGGCAACTACAAAGAAAGGTAATGGATCTACTGTTGATTTCATTGCTAAGATGAAGGCCCTGGCGGATGAGATGGCTATTGCTGGGAAACCGCTTGGGGACGAGGAGTTTAACTCCTAAGTTCTCACTGGGCTTGGCCTAGACTACAACCCGCTGGTTACATCTATTGTGACTCGCGTCAAGCCCATCACCTTCACCGAGCTGCAAGCACAGATCTTGAGCTTCGAGTAGTGCCTCGAGCTCATACTTGAGGGCCATCAGTCCTCCGTCAACTCTGCTATGCGTGGGCGTGGTCCTAGTGGATCCAACTCTGGTGGCTATAACAGCTCCAATGGCTACAACTCTGGAGGCTATGATCGTGGCAACCGTGGCCGTGGCAATGCTCCTCGCGGCGGCGGCAACAATGGTGGCTGCAATGGCCGTGGGTGCGGCAATGGGTCGGCTAACAAGGGCGACGGCAGGCAACGACGCTTCTCTGGCAGGTGCTAGGTGTGCTTCAAGGAAGGGCACTCCGCTGTCCAGTGCTGGCATCGTTTCAACTCCGACTAAGTTCTTGATGAGTGCCACGTCAACGCCGCCACTCATGCATATGGAGTCGACACCAACTGGTACGTTGACACCGGCACCACAGACCACGTCACAAGCAACCTTGAGAAGCTCTCCGTCCATGACCAGTACAACGACACTGATCAAATCCGCACGGCTAGCGGAGTAGGTATGAACATTAATCGTATTGCCCATGCTATTGCTCATGCTCCTAATCATAATCTGCATCTTAAAAATATCCTTCATGTTCCCAAAGCATCGAAAAGCTTAGTTTTTGTTCATCGTCTTGCCTTTGATAATCAAGCCTTTCTTGAATTTTATCCTGATTTTTTTCTTGATAAAGGACAAGGACATGAAGAAAATTCTCTTGCAAGGTAGATGTGAAAGAGGGCTCTATCCTCTTCCCACTTCAGAAGGAGTGGCACTAAGTGTGGTCGAACCCTCTAGCACTCGATGGCATAGTAGATTAGGTCACCCTACTTTTCCCATTGTTCAACAAGTTATTAGTCAAAATAAACTTCCTTGTTCGAAAGAAGTCAGTCCAAAGTCTATTTGTGACGCTTGTCAACAAGCCAAAAGTCACCAACTTCCCTATCATAAATCAACCAGTATCTACTATTCCTTTAGTGTTAGTTTTTTCTGATGTTTAGGGACCCGCTCCTGACTCTGTTGGGAGAAAGAAATACTATGTCAGCTTTATTGATGATTACAGCAAATTCGTGTGGATCTACTTACTTTAGTACCAACAAAAGTGTTCTCTGTGCTTCACAACTTTCAACAACTAGTTGAACGCCTATTTAACAGGAAGATTATTGCTATGCAGACAGATTGGGGAGAAGAGTATGAGAAACTCAACTCTTTCTTTAAAACAATAGGCATTACTTATCTATTTTCCTGTCCCCATGTACATCAGCAAAATATAGGGCTGCCAAGCGCAAGCATAGGCATATTGTTGAGGTTGGGCTCTCTCTTCTCTCGAATGCATCTATGCCCCTCAAGTTCTGGGATGAATCTTTTCTAGCTGCCACTTATCTTATTAACCGAACACCTAGTAAGGTCATCGATTTTTCTACTCCTTTGGAGCGTATGTTCCAAGAGACACCTGATTATTCTTCTCTACGCATCTTTGGCTGCACGTGTTGGCCAAACCTTCAACCCTACAATGCTAGAAAACTTGAGTTTCGCTCCAAACGTTGTTCTTTCATTGGGTATAGCAATCTTCACAATGGCTACAAGTGCCTTGACATCTCTATCGGGACAGTCTACATATGACATGACATGATGCTGTGTTTGATAAGAATATTTTTCCCTTCTCCGAGTTACATGCCAATGCTGGAGCTAGACTTCAAGCTGAGATAAATCTCCTACCATCCCATCTTCTCAATTTTTCTGATCTACCTAGGGGCACAACATTGAATCATACTAATACTTTTAATGATTCTGATTTATCTGCTAAAAATCCAAGTAAAAATGCTGCTCCTGGAGGTGATTTTATGCAGGAATCCTCGGACGCGCTCTTCGAGGAAGATACGAGCGTGGCAGCTGGTGCACCAGGAGGGCAATCATCATCGGGATTGCCGCCCCAACGGTCTGCGCCAGGCGAATCTGCCTTGCCATCTGCTCCTGCTTCCTCGTGCCAACCAGATGGCGCCACGAATGTCGGCCTGCACCCCGCTCCCTAGGTGCGCCAATCCGCTGCTGCCGCGCAAGGGGGCCAAACATCCTCCGCTCCCGCTCCCCATGATGGCCTGACAGCATCGATTTCTCCGGGATCTGCCCCGACGGATACGCCGGGATCCTCTGCGGTAGCCGCTCTGTTCGGATCTACTATGCCAGCTCCATCTGCAAGCCATGGTGCGCTGGATCCTGCTTCTTCACGGCCAAGGACTCGGGCACAAGATGGGATTCGCAAGCCAAAGGTTTACACCGACAGGACTGTACGGTATGGCTGTCTAGCTATCTGTCAAGAACCTGGAAATTTGCATGAAGCTCTAGAAAATAAAGATCGGAAACAAGCAGTGGGTACATAATACATGGCACTTCTTAAAAATAAAACATGGCATCTTGTTCCTCCAGAAGCTGGTAGAAATATTATTGACTGCAAGTGGGTCTATAAAATAAAAAGGAAACCAAATGGAACTATTGATAGGTATAAAGCATGTCTTGTTGCTAAAGGATTCAAACAATGTTATGGTATTGACTACGAGGACACTTTTAGTCCAGTAGTCAAGGCAGCCACAATTCGACTTGTGTTATCTATTGCAGTATCTTATGGATGGACTCTACGCCAGCTAGATATACAGAACGTGTTTCTTCATGGCTACCTTGAAGAAGAAGTATTCATGAGGCAACCTCCTAGATATAAAAGCACAAGTCGGCCACAATATATCTGTAAGTTGGACAAAACTCTTTATGGACTGAAACAAGCGCCTAGAGCTGTTATTCCCAGTTAAGTTTGAAATAGCAAGAGCTTGGTTTTAAACCGTCCAAAACTGATACATCCCTGTTGTATTTTAACAAGGATAGTGTCATAGTTTTTCTTTTTATATATGTTGATGACATTATTGTTGCGAGCTCCTCCTCTAAAGCTACACCTACACTTCTTGGAGCTCTAAATACTGAGTTTGCTCTAAAGGATCTTGGTGATCTACGTTGCTTCTTGGGAATTGAGGTACGATAAGGTACGAGAAGGAATATTGATGATACAGGAAAGGTATACAACAGGCTTGCTCTAAGTGTGTTGGAATGGAGAATTGTAAACCAGTCAATACACCCTTGTCTCTATCTGAGAAATTGTCGGCCTTTAATGGTGAACCTTTGGGAGATCCTGATGCTACTAGATACATATTTGGCCTTTAATGGTGAACCTTTGGGAGATTCTGATGCTACTAGATACAGAAGCATATTTGGTGCACTCCAATATTTGATGTTGACTCGACCAGACATTTCGTTTGCTGTGAATAAGGTGTGTCAGTATTTGCATAAACCCACTACTTTACATTGGACAGTAGCCAAGTGGATATTGAGGTACAAAGGTCCCTATCTATGCTTGTTAGTGCCTTTTCTGATGCACACTGGACAAGATGCTCTGATGACAGACGGTCAACAAGTGGTTTTGCAGTGTTCTTGGGATCTAATCTTGTCTCCTAGAGTGCAAGAAAGCAAGCTACTGTGCCTAGATCAAGTACTGAAGCGGAATACAAGGCCCTGGCAAATGCAACAGCTGAAGTTATGTGGGTACAAGCTTTGCTTGATGAGTTAGGAGTCAAGGCTTCGAAATCTGCAAGGCTTTGGTGTGATAATTTAGGTGCAACATATTTCTCAGCTAATCCTATGTCCCATGCCACAACCAAATATATTGAAGTTGATTTTCATTTTGTAAGAGAAAGGGTGGCACAAGGACTTTTATAGGTTCAGTTTGTGTCTACTACAGATCAGGTGGCCGCTGATTTTACAAAGGCGCTAGCTGCTTGAGGGATTCAACAACAATCTCAACTTATATAAGTTATGATTGAGGGAGAATGTTAAATGATATGCATCGTGTGTAACACGCATGCAACAAATTGTACCGAGTTAGTTTAGATAGCCTAATAGATAACTGATGTAAATAGGAGATTTCGGTTCAAAGTATGCTGCTCGTGATGTAAATCACGCCGGGGTTGTTCCCTATCCTATAACACGAGGCGTAGCATGGAGAAGCTGCAAGGTTTAAACCAAATACTCATCTACTCGTACGCGGTACTCCACGAGATCGAGCCTAAGAAATGGATCACAAATATTGTTTACTCTGGTGATCTCACAAAAGCAGCTAGCTATCGATGGCCAACGATGCTGGAAGATGCATGATGGAAATCAAGAAGGGCAGCCAAAGCCTCTGCTGGAACTCAAGTGCAGAGTAGCTGCTTGAAACGAATTCAAATGAGATCAGAACGAAACAAATCCTGAACAAACAAAGCCACCAAAATGTTTGGGCGACTCGTTTCAAAAAGAAAATGTTTGGGCGATGATTCAACAGCAAGAGCTGAATCGCCTCCCAGTTTAATCAATCCGCAGTGGCAAGATCATATGGTTTGGGATGGGAATTTCGATTCCTGCGGCAAGAACTCCATTCTGATGACGAACTTCAATGGGTCCATCGCTCACGTGGGGACGAAGTAGATTTACCAGGGACGGAGAAGATGGGCTCGCCGTCGAGCCGCAGCCCGGCGGGCGTCCGCTCCTCGCTGCCAAAGAGCTGGATGGGGCGTGGCGTCGGTGACGTCACCCTCCCCCTTGGCCATCTCCATCTCCGGCCGGCCGCGTGGACGAGGTCGTCTGGCGCTGGCCTGGAAAACTGCCAAGTCTGGCCTGCTTTTGCCTGGAAAAACGCAGGAGCCGTTGGATCGTCACTGACCGGCTGGATGTGGAGGTAACTCACGCCGCGACTTCACCGAATCCTCCTCCATCGTCGCCACCACCACCCTCCGGCCTCTCTACTCCCGATTGGCCTCCCTCCACGCGACAAGCCCCGCCGGCCGCCGACCGCCGACCGCCGACGAGGCCCCACGCCGGCGCGGCCTGGGTTTCCTCGAGCGCACGCCGTCGCCGCCGACGAGGCCCAAAGCCACCGAACCCTGACGCCCCCAACCTCCGGCCGCCGTTTCTCCATCTGCGGCTGTTTGCGCACCTAGGTAAGTGCGCGCCCCGAGCCCTACCTAGAATCCTCCCCTTCCTTGTTCCTTGAAATGGATGATTGGCTGATCCAGTAGAGCAGGGGTCTCCCGCTGCAAGATTTGATCCGGTTCATCGTTTTTGGGTGGTTCCTCTTGATAGTTGATTGGACCGCCTGTTTAATCCGATCCAGGTTTTGGTGTAGGATTGCTCTCTGAGTGCATGCCGCATTAGCCAGAAATGGTAGATGCCCTAACGTTAGGTTTGTGGGAAAAGGCGGGCTGTGCCAGGAAACTTGCCCCTTTTGTCTCTTGAATTTCATTATTGTTTCTAACGCCACAAGTGCAGTTTGTCTGTCCGTAAACTTAAAGTCAGTTGGGAATAAGCTTTAGTCAATGCAAAAGATCATCTCGGATAAGAAGAACCAAGGGCATCATACACAAGCTTTATCTTAGGAACCAAACTGTCACAAGAGTTTGCACGAAAACACACGTGGGAAAGAATGAAAAGTTCATAATCAAAATGTCTTTTTGGGTAAAACACAATCGGATTCGTGAATCACATATGAAAGATGACAACCCCAAAGGGTTACTCGTGGTTCTGATCTGCCACTCATGCTATTCCTGCCCACTATAGTGGGTGGGCAGGTTGATTGGGCAGGCACATATTGCGATACCTAGTATGTACAATTACTAGGTGAATACCCACATTATCATAGTCTTTTAGAATGACTGTCGGAGCGTTTAGGTTAACACAATCTTCAAAACTGTTGTTTTTTTTGGTGATTGAGTGTTCCTATTTTTCAGAAAAAATACCTTTTTCCTCCTTATTTTCATGGATAAAGCTTGCATGCTGTTATTCCTGTGTTATTCTGTGAAAAGTTGTTATTTACTCAGCTCTAAAATAATTGATCTGCTTACAGGTTAACTGTCATAGTGAAGAGCCTCTTCAGCATGCCAATCATCTGCAAAGCTTAGGAAGTGGTTTTGAATACGTCAAGATAAAAAAATCAAACCATCGGTTCAGGCAGGTTAACATGTTAAGAACAAGAAAATCCTGAGAATACATATTAACTTGACTTGCTAGCTGGCAATATGAACAATGAAAATATTATTGACTTGATTTCGGATAGTGATGATGATTTTGACCAGCAGCCAGCTTCTGCAAGCACAAGATTTGGTCAAAATGGTGAAGAGCGTCCAATCAATTTTGAGGATGAGGATTGGCAGAGGAGTGCTCCTGCCCCATCTTCTTCAAGGAATATCCATAATAATAATGGTCAATACAGGACTCTTCCACCATCCTCTACAAATGGTAGACCAATGGAGAGTGCTCGTCATACGTTTGGTTCAGGGGACATGACTCGTTCCCATCCAAGTTCTTATATGCCTATGCGACAAGCAAGGGGCCTTTCTGCTTCGAACAGAGTTGACAGTGTAGGGGAAAAACACAACAGTTCTACAGCAGATGCAAACGGCAATAACAAGAGGGTTCTTCCATCTTCTTTTTCCAATGGCAACACATCAAAATCTATGCATGCAAATGTTGCTAGTGCAACACGCAAGCTCCCACCACTTTTCGCCGATAGAAACTTACATAGTTTGGGTGAGCACAGAATGGGAACAAATATGACCAATGGAAATGCGCATCCTTCATCTTCAAGGATGGCAATAGGAAGTTTTAATGCGAGTAATACCCAGAAAAAGGTTGATGATGGTATGCACAGCTAATCTCAAATGATTCTATTTTGATCAATCATGCAAATGATGTTAGCTGGTCTGCTGGTGCAGGTTTCCTGTAGTAAGATTAATGTTTATCTTGATTTTAATATTGAGTTTTTGACAGATGATGTTATTGTATATGGAGGTCCCAGCACACATAGGGTACTGCCTTCATCGTTGGGTGTCAACAATTCTAATAACAGTGAAGTTAACGCCTTTGATCCACAAGGTCGCTTGAATCCAGAAAATAGACTTTTGGATTCTGATGAGAGAGCAGTATATCAAGAAGCCCTGCAGGTATAGCATCTTTGGCCCATTGATATGTAAATGCTGCTTGCTTCCTGCCCAGATTGTAGTGTCACATGCTGAATCCAGTGTTAGTTTCTATACAATTGAATTATAAATCTCTTCCCCTTGTGAATTGCTTTGCTGGCAATTTTTATACAATATAACTATCAATACCCTCTACACTTTGTGAATTGCATGACATAACTTGATAAATCAGTGGGCGATAGGCACTGCTTGTTATTTATTTACTAGTTAATTTCCCTCTTCACTGAAAAGAATACTCTATAAATAGTTTCTGCCGGATATAAACAGAAAGAATCACATATAGGTCTCGTGTTTACATGTACCAGTATTGTTTAATGCACTTCTTTCAAAGAAACAGAATGCATCATCTAACCTTATGAATTTGAATATACACGCAGGTACTTATCTGTCAATTTTTATTGGCTATTTCTTATGTTGTGGCACCAGTAAAATGATTTAAATTCTTTGGACATTTACTTCTTTTAACAGAAAAAGGATGTGAAAATCTAGCATGTTTTAGCAGATCGGACTATTGCTTAACAAATTTTATTGTCTAATGGTTGATCCTTTCCTATTTCTTCTATGTGACCTTCCCATATTTTCTGCTATTGGAAATGGAACAATATCTCCTGTTGCAACGTGGTTTGGAAGTGGTTTTACCAAACAAGATTGCCCTTTTGTCATATTCAATGCAAATGCCTGAAAGTTTGTACATGCAGTGCGTCTATCTTCTGAGTTTCTCATTTTGCTCCTCAAATTATTTTCTGATTCGTAGTTTACCAAAAAAAACAAGCTCAACCTCACCTTTTCACCAGTTCTGTAACAGAAAAGAATAATTTGAATCGGTTGCATTATACTTTAACCAATGAAGTCAGATTCTGTAAAGCCGATGGTACATATTACTTATTTTGATCAGAATTGTTTTATAAACATCTTAGCAGTTATGACTGCCATCTACAAATCTAGTTTAAAGTATTTCATCACATTCTGTAAACACAAGTGCCCATTTTGACTGTTGAAGAAGACATGCATTTTTTTTTCCTTTCGTTATCTGAATTAAGACATTTTGTTTATGTTTTTCTTGCTCAAAATCATGGTACATTTTCCCAGTAGGAATTATACCCCTAAGTGATCTAGGTAAAGCTGCTTTAGCTATTTCCCATCAGTTTTGAGTCTACTTTGTGAATGGCATTGCTTTTCAAAATATGTTATGCAGCATATTAGTCGGGAAAAAAGGGAAGATGATCTGCCTGAGGGAGTGCTAACAGTATCTCTCCTTAAGCATCAGGTATATGAATCTTGTCAAACTTTCTATGCCAATTTCATATATGTTGTATATCATGTTCCTTAGACATCTTTATTGCTTGAAAGAAAATGGCATTAGCTTGGATGGTTTCGAAGGAGAATAGCTCACATTGTGCTGGTGGAATTCTTGCAGATGACCAGGTTGTTTCTGATTTCAAAGTTGTTCGTAAGCAATTTATTTCTTAGTATGCTTCTATTCTAACAGCAAAGCAGTTGTCCTGTAACAGGGCCTTGGGAAGACTGTGTCTACAATTGCCCTTATACAAAAACAAAAGAGTCAACAGTCTGAATTCATGTCTGTTGATTCAGATCGCTTGAAATCTGAATTACTAAATCTCGATGAAGATGATGAAGGAGAACAAACTGTGAACGATGAACCCAAGAAGGACCAAGGGGCTAGTTCATCGTTAACAGTTGCTGGCACCAGTAGTGTTGAGCCCAAGAAGGACCAAGGGGCTAGTTCATCGTTAACAGTTGCTGGCACCAGTAGCGTTGAGCCATGTGTCAGTCAACCAAATAATGTTCCAGATAAAATGGCTGAAAGCAATGCTGAATGGAAAAAGAAAGCTAAAACATGCACATCATCTGCATCCACCACGCGGTCCATGACAAGGCCAGCTGCAGGTACTCTAGTAGTATGCCCTGCTAGCGTTCTTAAGCAGTGGGCTAACGAATTGACTGACAAGGTTAGTGAAAGTGCTAAGTTATCTGTTTTAGTCTACCATGGTGGTTTGAGGACCAAAGATCCAAGTGAGCTGGCAAAATACGATGTGGTTGTGACTACATATACAATTGTGGCCAATGAAGTACCTAAACAGATCGCTGATGATGATGCAGATCGAAAGAACAGTGGAGAACCCTCAGCTGGCAATAAAAGAAAACCACCATCAAGTGCAAAGAGCAAGTCTAAGAAGAAGAAGAAGAAACTGAAGGACTCAGACTTTGACCTTGACAGTGGCCCACTTGCGAGGGTACGGTGGTTTAGGGTTGTGCTTGACGAAGCTCAGACAATAAAAAACCACCGAACTATAGTGGCTAGAGCCTGTTGCGGGCTAAGAGCAAAAAGGAGATGGTGCTTATCAGGAACACCTATTCAAAATGCAATTGATGAGCTGTTTAGCTATTTTCGTTTCTTGAAATATGATCCATATTCCACATATAACTCATTTTGCACAATGATAAAGCACCCAATTGCTAGAAATGCAGTTCATGGGTATAAGAAACTTCAAGCTGTGCTGAGGGTAGTTCTCCTGCGTCGTACAAAAGGTGATAAATGTATTTTTACTTCATGTACCTATCTGTGGTTCTATTTTTAAGCTATGTGTGCTAATTTAGTTTATATCACTGCACTTAAATGCTATTTCTACTGCTGCTCATAGCATTGTTTATTGCTACCGAACATGTGAAGAGGTTTATTGAAAGTTATTTCTGCATGTGGTTACATTTATATGTGTCTTTGATAACATTCTGTTTCAGTATGTTTTTCCAGAAAAAAAAATCATTTAGAATATGAGCATTGGAAAAACACTAAAGCTATCTTTTTAAGCTCCTTAACTAAGGTGAAGATAGCAGAAAAGAACTGTACGTTGCTAAGCATTGTTGTCTTATCTCTAGCTGACCTCAACTTGCTTGTGACCGAAAAGGCTTTGTTTTTGTCATCATCATCATCATCATCATCATCGTTTATGTTCATTTGCTACGTTATAACGACTTTTATTGAGTGCATGTGGACTTGGTAAAATCTTCCATTTGATTAAAATCTCTATTGATGATTGAATGATGTTTTTTTTCATATAGAAACTCTGATTAATGGGGAACCAATCATAAATTTACCTCCAAAGACAATTAATCTGAATAAAATAGATTTCTCACATGAGGAGCGGTCCTTTTATTTGACGCTGGAAGAACGCTCTCGGCAACAGTTCAAGGTTGGTTAAATCCTCGAATTCGACTTCCTTTGTCTGATTATTTTCTGGACAGCTTCTCTCAAATCTTCTTGGTTATTCCTTGCCCTACAGTTCACATGTGTTCAACATCAATGCCGTATCTAGAGCCATTATTTGGGTTCATATTGCTAGCTTTTCCCTCTTTTTTTTTTTCCTATTTGAATTATCGTATGAACTCATGCTTCTTTTATATTTCATCCATTAATCCATACTTATCCCATCTGTTACTGTAGATCTAAAGATGTAAGTGTATAGTAGTTTTGAGGTGGATTTTCTTTTGATCAGTAGTTAAATATTTGGATCTCATTTTGGTGATTGGGAATATTGAAAGCAGATATCTGGATGCTGATGTGTTGCCTGCCCGTTTCAGGCATTTGCTGCGGCTGGGACACTCAAACAAAACTATGCCAATATCCTTTTAATGTTGTTGCGGCTTCGGCAAGCCTGTGATCATCCTCTTCTTGTGAAGGGTAATCAGTCAGAATATGGAGGTGATGGTTCTATAGAAATGGCAAAGCAACTGCCTAAGGAAGTTGTGATAGATTTGCTTGCAAAAGTGGAAGTGGGATCTGCTGTTTGTACCTTATGCAATGTAAGCAATCTGATCTCTCACCACTATTTCGATGTTCACCTGTTTTCTATCTCCTCTTCCCTTTATGGGTGTAATCATACAAATTTTGTGCAAGTCTGGCCCCCAAATATAGATTCTCTACACTAGCTCCACCTAAATTTGGATATGTATACTTGTTTACTTTAAAGTTATAAAAAATATTCAAATATCCTATCGTGCAAAAAAGAAGTTCGTATATGCTTTTGCAAATGAGGCGCATCTATTATCCTATTTTTACAGAGCACATATGAGCATATTTTTGCACAAATATTTATAGTTTACTTTTTCAACATGATGTATGTTTATAATTTTGTTGAGATAATTGCACAATCAAAGTCTATACTGACATATAATCTTAGAACTGCATTTCAAGTGAACCCACTTTCTTATGAATCTAGTTCATCCAAACTTTAGTTCATTTTAAAAGTATGCATAATTGGACATGAATCGATAACAAGATGAGTGCTTGAAATGGCTAAAACACACATATGCTGGACTGTACTCAAAATTTGGTGTCCAGGGTCCAGGTCTAATATTGCCTAGGATGATTGAGCCAGATAGCACACATTTAGTCAAGATCTTTATCCTTTTTTGCGTGCGCATTGTGTAAGCATGCTAATGCGATCGAGGTTCCATTTCCATTTTTTTTAAAAAACCTATGTTGCACTTGAAAGTTCTTTCATCTCAGTTTTAATGCTTGGAACCAAATTGTGTTTTGCAGGACACACCTGAGGACGCTGTTGTGACAATTTGTGGTCATGTTTTCTGCTATCAATGTATACATGAACGGATAACGACTGATGAGAATATGTGTCCTGCCCCTAATTGCAGTAAAACATTAAGTCTTGAATCATTATTTTCATCAGGTGCATTAAGGATTTGCATCTCTGGCAAATCTAGTACTGCAGGAACAAGTTCATCAGAAGATAATGAGTCATCTTCAATCAGTCAAAGTAGCTACATCTCCTCCAAGATACAAGCAGCCATTGATATACTAAATTCTATCATCAACAGAGATGCCCTTACTGAAAGTGATACTACGGAATCAAATCGAAGTCGAGTAGCCCCAGCAAAAGCGATTGTCTTCTCCCAATGGACTGGCATGTTGGATTTGCTGGAGCTTTCACTGAATAGCAATCTTATACAGTACAGGAGACTGGATGGAACGATGTCTCTCAACTTAAGAGATAAAGCAGTGAAGGATTTTAACACTGACCCGGAGGTAGTTTTGTTCTGTTTGTTCTTTTCATGCCTTATTTATTTTACATCTCCAGACTTTCAGTCGATATCTGTACTAAAAAGAACATTTTCCCTCTTTTCTCCAGGTCAGGGTTATGATTATGTCACTGAAAGCAGGTAATCTTGGTCTCAACATGGTTGCTGCTTGCCACGTAATTCTCCTTGATCTCTGGTGGAACCCTTATGCTGAGGACCAGGCAGTGGATAGAGCACATAGAATTGGGCAGACTCGTCCTGTTACTGTATCTCGCTTGACCGTTAAAGATACAGTGGAAGATCGGATTTTAGCTCTACAGGTAACTATTCAAAGTTTGCTGAGATGCATTTTTAACTACTTATGTGTCACGCGCCTAGTTATTGTTATTATAGAGGATGAGAATTATGCAATACAATCAGATGCAGTTTAATCATGCAATGATATTTCAAGATACTATATGACTTGATGTTTAGTTGGTTGTCCAATCTGATTTAATGTTTATGAGAAGTTGTGTGATAAGTGCCGAATCATGTCTAGCTTGTCGCGTGGTGTTATGCCTAAGAAATGAAACATGACAGTGAATGAAACCAAATTGCTTTATTCTTGTAAAGTGATCTTTGGAGAACTCAAATTAGCTGAGATCAGTGCAAGGAGAAAACAGAGCGACTGTACTCATGTTTACCATGGCACTTTCCGCTACCTTTGGAACCAAACAGCTATATTCTACTTAACAATTCTGGACTATTATTATTTCTAGTTCTGATTTAAGTCATCATATCATGGAACCAACCTAGATACGGAATATTACTTATAAAATTTACAGCCATTTTGCTTATGCATGTTCCCATTCAACAGGAGGAAAAGAGAGCTATGGTCAGCTCTGCATTCGGTGAAGACAAATCCGGTGGCCACACGACTCGGCTCACCGTGGAAGACCTGCGGTACCTATTTAAGATATGATTCCTATGAGCGACGATGGATGGCGCATTCTGTTCCTTGTAATCTTAATCTGGCAAAAGTGACGCTTGTATCACTGTTGCGAGTATGTTGGAGCTGAGGCAGTGAGGCACCGTGGCCCATGGGTCCATATCTCCTCCCCCACACCCCCCTGCCACAGCTCCGGTTTTGCCGTGCTCAGATTGCTAGATGTGTAATTTAGAGCCAGATAGCCTGTGTAATATAACCCCCCAGGCTTGTAGAACCATGTTAAATGCTGTTCTATTCTCCTGGTATAGGAGAGTTCTGCTATGCTGTCTCATTCTCCCGGTGACAAGTCTGGAGCTCAGCCCGCCAGCCCGTTGTATACATATATTCACACTGTACTGTTGCTAACTTGCTGTGCTGTTTTCAGTCAGAAATGTTTGCTGTAGTGCAGTTGCACCGACTGGCAGGTGGGTCAACGTAGGACGCGCGCTGTGTGGGTCCCACACGGCAGTGAGGGGGTCCTTTTTAATTTTGTACGGTATTTTTTGTTCCATTTTGCCCGTGTAGCCAGGACCCTCTGGCGTGAAGCATTCTGGGAAACCATCGGTTTTGTTCACTGTGCAGTGGGTCCCACGAATCAGCCACTTGCTCTCACAAAGCGTGCTCTCTCCACTCTCCTCTCTTCCACCACCTCATGTTGTTACACTGCCATACATCTGATATTTCCATGACTGTTGAGTGCTGAAGGAGCAGTTCATAGGATGAATGGACGATTGCTATCACATTGTCCATTTCGCTGCGTCTGGGGCTAGATCATTCTGCTGGGATACTGTACTGTTGTGATGTCCTGATACTATATTTTTTGTCGCTTGCATGCTTGAGAAACCAATTTCTGTTACTAAACAGATGTAGTTGGTTATATGCAGTATGCACTGCCTTTTTTTTTTAGAGGATGCGGTATGCACTGCTGGGTGACACACCATGCTCTGCAAGGCTTTATGATCCGAAAAGAAGTTTGATGTTTGCCTGGCTATTTATTATTGTTTCTGAAAATACTACTAAGAATTTTGGTTCAGGAATAACTACTAGCTACTCTCAAACAAGAATTTCTCTGACTTTCAGACGGGAGGTGAGGAACATAATATCCATGTGGGCAGAGAGAATGTCCTAGATTTTGGGTTTAGTTTGAGGGATCATCATTATTTTTCCCTGAATATGAACTCCTGCGTTGTAATTTCATACATTTTTACTGAATGCATCAGTTGTGCTATCAGCAATTTCAGCATGATAACACTGTAGATAGCCAACACAAAGGTAAATGCCAATGGATAATGAGGAATTTACTCCAGCATGTACGAAGGATCAGTTCTGTAAAAAAAAATGTATCAAGGTCTTAGGGATCTGTCTGTAACCCGCCCTGCTTCTCATTGTAGAGTAAAGATTTTTGCGCTCCATAAGCCTTGCTCTGAGCCCTGAACTATTAAATGTTGTTAACTGTACTTATGAATACAAATGCCTTAAATCAAATGTTGTATCATTTTGGTAGGGAAGTTCTGTTGGCGAAATCAAATTTGCTAACAAATGAATATGGGAAATGCTGCGACATGCGTTGTCGTTCCTCATCGATTTTACCAGAAATGAACAATTATATGGAAATACCTTTCACTGTTTCAGTTCATTAGCAATTTAGCACACTGACAGTCAGCTTCTCGTTGATTTTCTTGTTATACGCAGTAGTCAGTCCTTATCTGGCTGGTTCTTGTCTCTTCTTTTTTCTTGATCAGGCACAGCTGTTGAATTCTTTGGCATCGCGGAAGGGGCACGCTCATCTGTACATAACAGTTGGACGCATGTCAAATAGTGCTTATTGCTACAGTTTCACTTTTAGATGTGTCGGGGAAAAAAAATCAATACTCGTGCTTCCAATCCCTGGAACTTTTGCTTCTGCTTCGTTAGGTTTCTTGTGCATCCTGCAAGATGCTATTCTTCTGTGTAGCTCCTAGGATGTGAAAGCAATGGTTGCCATCTGAAGAATATTCATGAATCGCCGCTGTTCTCAGTTGGGAAGAGGGGCCACAGGGGGGCACGGGGACGGAGACACCTGCTGCTAAGATGTTTCCCGCGAGCTCGCCACCCAATTGACCGTATTTGTTCATTCATCACGGAAACATTCTCATGATGATTACCACCTGAAGGATCAAGAATTTTGTTACACTCTTTGACTTTTATTTCTCTAACCGTACTTAAATGATGTGATGAAGGATAGCAAGTGGCTAGTGTCTTCTTCATGGTTGCTTTGACCGATGAGGACTCGAAATCACACGGTTGCATGTTCTGTATCCCAGCTTTTGCCAACCGACGCGCCTGATCGAAGGAATCGTTAACCGAGGGTTCGTGACCAGAGAATAGAGAACGGGACAGAGTGTGAACAGAATATCAATGCGTATGTGGACAGTCGCGGCAGCTCCAGAATTAACACCGGGATAACAAGCAAAGAAAAGCAACGGATCTGTCAGTTCTGAGGTCTTGTTTAGTTGCCAAAGTTTGGAGGTACCAAATTACTGTTACAGCACTGTAGCACACTGTAGCGTTTCATTTGTATTTTTGAATTATTGTCCAAACATTGACTAATTAGGCTCAAAAGATTCGTCTCGCAAAGTACAACAAAACTGTGCAATTAGTTTTTAATTTCGTCTACATTTAGTACTCCATGCATGTACCGCAAGTTTGATGTGATGAGGAATCTTCTTTTTGCATAGTGCCAAAGTTGGGAGTTGGGGGTGAACTAAACAAGGAGGCGACAGCTCGCTTTCCATTTTGAAAGATGGAGACCAGCTAGCACCCAGGCAGCTCAGATTCGGAGTTTTTAAAAGAGGCTGCATCTCCCAAACATTTGGGCCAAACACACATGCTTTGGCTCATCAGGACAACAGCACCTTGTCGACAATCGAGTACTCAAATCTGGTACAGCAAGAATTCGTCACCTGCTCATCATCAAATGTTCAGATAGCACAAAACTCTCAAATGTTCAGCTCGTACTTCCTCCATTTCAAATTATAGGTTATTTTGACTTTTTAGTTCATAGATGTTTATATGCATCTAGATATGCACTGTGACTGATGAAAAACTTGTTGCACTGCACCCCCATTTTTATCCCGTGGGAGCTGCTCTAAGGACGTGCACCCTCACTGACAGAGAGTCACCCTCTTCGCCGAAGATGAAGGCGCACACGTCTCCTGTCCTGATACCGTAGATCCTCACGATGAGTGACCATCCACCAAAAAGGATTGCATCCCAGCGCAGTCGTCAGCAAGCACGTTCATCAGATCTCCGAAAAACTCCATGGGCTGCTCAGCTACTCGTCTGGGGATCTGCGCGGCCCAGGAGGAGGCCCGTGGGCTACCTACCTTTGACAGGCCAGAGAAAGCTGCCGTCCGTTGACTCCGGAGTGGGATGGACGACGACCAAGGACCATCACCAATCACACAGTATTTGACTGTTTATACGTGACCGAAATGACGCAGGCAGGCTTCATTCAGAAACAAAACAAAACAAAACAAAAATACAGCTGCCAACGCGGCAAGGCATCTGGGACCAAGTCTGAACGCGTTTCCAGCATACGGCCGGCCGGGATACAGAAGTTTCAGACAGAATAGTTAATGCAGCGTCAAAAAGTACTTATTATTCTCCATGAATAATTTTAATGAATCCTGATGATTTGTCTACTGCACCGGTCGCAGGGAGGAGAGGACGACGTCCTGGAGGGAGCTGTCCTTCTGCATCGCCGCCTTGAACTCGTCGAAGGTCACCTTGCCGTCGCCGTTGGCGTCCATCTCGTCGAACACCTCGTCCAGCTTCCCCGGCTCCGTGATGTCCCCGGGGAGGCAGTCCTCCGGCAGCGCCTGGGGTCACAAGCAAAGCAGTAGATGCGTCGTCAGCGTTTCTAACCGAAGCTCGAACAAACACCAGTTTCTATAATAGAGGTGAAGCAAATATTTTGTCTTTTTTTTTTTCTGAATCCCCTTACTCGTAGCATCGACGCCAGCTCGTCCTTGCTGATGCAGCCTGACCGGTCGGCGTCGTACATCTGAGATATTATTTCAAGTGTTCATGATCAGACATTTTTTATTTTGTTTTGGCCAAAGATTGTCATGTTCAGATATTAAAGGGAGCCCCCCCCCCGGGGGGGGGTGTCATTTTGGAAAAATTTTTTAAGGTTTTTTGATCCAACATTTTTTTTTTTTTTTTGGCCCAAATATTTTCTATTTCAAATAAAAAGAGAGGCCCCCCCCCCCCCCCCCCCCCCCCCGGTTACGAATCAGCAATGCACAGAGGCATCACAAAACAACTGCGAGCACAATGTTACCTGGAAGCAGAGCCGGAGAGCATCGTCGCCTCGGGAGTTCCTGAGGCTGGAGAGCCCGCAGAGGATCTCCCTCATGTCCACGGTGCCGTCACGGTTGTTGTCGAACAAGTCGAACACGCGAGGCGCCAGCGGAACCAGCGCGTCCATTTTCATCGCCTTCAGGACCTGTTCAAACTCTTCCAGCGTGGCGTTCTCTCCATCCGCACATCTGCGCCAGGATCGCTCTCTTCTTCAGTACAGTCAACAAAACACATCAGGTGTCCTATGAAAAGGTTTCGGAGCTATGCAGATTTTTACCAAGTATTGGAACTACTGAAATTTTCACGCGAAGAAAAGAAAAATGCCACATCAGTTTGCTTAACACATGACACGCCAAATGTAAACATCATGATTCTCGAATTCTGCATTTGTCAATAATTGCCATGCGCTTTTCATACCAAGTATGGATTCTTTTACGCTTAAAATTGATTCTGGAGGATATATGGATATAAGCCACATTTTGAATAGCTCAGTCTTCAACCTCTTCTTATTGCTAAATGAGAAATGCTAGAATCGAAATTCAAGTAAAACCAAAAAAGGGATTCAAGTTGCTTATACTCACATTCGTGCAAAATGAACGCGCAGATTGTCTAGCTCCTCTGAGCTAAGATCATGGGTTCCTAAAAGGTTCCTCAGCCTTTTCGTCCTCAATGCCACCTTGCTGCTAAGGACGCTGGCTATTGCGGCTGCCCGCAGTTTCCTTCTAGCATTGAACCTCTGCAGTTTTGACACGACCTCCGCATCCATGAGATCTTGCTTTGCACAATCTCCTATCACCCAAGGATGCCTCAGAAGCTGGTTCAAAATGATACATGGTTCAGTACGGTTATATCTAGTCAGAATGTCCATCATGGGAAAAGGGGGGGCATGGCACGGACATCACTTGCTGTTGGCCTCTTGTAAGGTTCAACAGAAAGAAGACTGGAAATCAATTCTTTGGCTGATGAAGATATTGTTTTCCACGTGTGATCCTGAAAACTAAACTCTCCCTGAAAAAAATTGGTAAACGCACAACATTAGAGCAAGACATCCCAATTAAATGTAAGGAATATTTAATAATTGATACCTTCTTTGATGAAGCAAGCAAACAACCAAGAACCCATCTTATTTAAAGATATTCTTTTTTTTTTGTTTAACTCTGTTCCATTTTAAGAAGATTTTGACGCAGTTTTGTCTAACCTCTTGGACTCGACTTACGTTTTGTTTTTTTTTCTGAGCAATTGGATTGGAACGGTCAGTTTGTACTCAGGAGAAATATTTTACACCCAGGAAAAAGCAAGTCCCATTTGCCTCAAGAAAACTTAGCCATCGAAACAGGACAAATTAAAATTCAGGTGCCGATAGCTACCAGAAGAAGACAATTCAGCACTGATTGACAGATCTGTTACCATGCTGTGCACAGTTGCTCCAAACCAGATGACAGAAGGTTCAGAGCTATGCCTAAATTACCTAGTTCCTACTAGGTAATCTCATCTTCTAAATGTAATTTAGGTTGGAAGAGCATATAGAAGATAGTCTATTGAGGCAGCAGTGAATGTAAGTCTAAATTACATCGCATCCATGAATATGACGTGTGACTAGTGATGCCAAATGATTCTGGTTTTGTTAGAAAATGGAAAGTGTTTTTTAGAGAAATTGATTGAACTCCCATTCCCACTACAACTGAGCCAACGTGTTCCATATTGTCAGAGAAGGTTGTAGAAATGCTCAAAAGGTGAATACATCAAAATATGAATCACTGGAGAGTTCCTAACACCACCAAACTCAAATAATATAACAGCATTATGTCCAGAGGTTAGCTACAATAATGACTTACTTGCAGGATCCTTTGCTGCTTTTCTCGATTAGTTGCAGCATGAAATGGTGGGCATCTGAAATACACAAAGTAAAATCCTTCAAACTATGAGCAAAAAAATAAACAAGGGAATCACAATGAAGAGTTATCAAACATACCCAGATAAAAGGATGTACAGTATTACCCCAACAGACCACATATCACTTGCAGCTGAAACATCTTGCCTTGAGAGAGCTTCTGGTGAAACATAATCTATCGACCCAAACAGAGTCACAATCGGGTCACTGAAATCTTCAACAGAACTCAAACCAAAATCCATGATCTTCAATGTGGAATCCTCATTTTTGTCAGAGAACAGGCAATTCTCTGGCTTCAAGTCCCTGTGTATGATGTTTGCCTTATGAAGAGCCTCCAAGCCTCTCGCAATCTGACGAACTACAGCTGCCGCATCAAATTCCGAGTACCGGTCACGCCCCACTATCCTATCGAACAATTCACCACCTGAGCACAGCTCGAGGATCAGGTGCACTCCATGCACATCCTCATACACATCATGAAGGCCGATAACGTTGGGGTGTGGCGCGACGTTCTCGACTATCCTCCTCATGATGAGAATCTCGTTGGTGAGCAGCGCGTCAGAGATGGATACCTGCTTCCACATTGGGAGGCCACCCTTTGACCCTTGCTTCGTCCCCATCATCGCCGGACCAAGCCTTCGCAGGGTCTTTATGGCAACCTGGGTCTTCCCTTCTGACTTGCTCACTCCCCTTCTCACTATCGAGAACCCACCTCGGCCGAGGACATCCACAACTTCATAGTCATCGGACAGCTTTCTGCTCTCAGTCTTGGACATTGCACAGCAAGTTTATGCAAGGAACTGAATACTAGTACCAGATGCTGATTGAGTGGCCACAAGAACTGGAAAATTGGTAGCAAGCCAGCAACAATCAGTGTGTTCCGTACAAGAAAAAACTAGAGCGCAACAATCAGTATGTTTCTCTGGGAACAAGAAGATAGGGAAACAGCAGGACAGAAATTAGGAGCAGCAGTTGGCAGTAGAAAGGGATGTACCATATCATATAAGCAGCTTGACTATGATCAATGTAGGAGCAAACTGAGATGGGAGAGGGCATATAAATAGAGTAACGTGGGGTGCTGAAGATGGTGACGATAGAAGAAAGGGACATGTGCAACTACCAACACGATGGAATAAACCCATTGAGCATTTGTTTTGTGCTAATGGCAAAATGACAAGAATATACAAATGGGGTGATTGGAAGTGGATGTCAGGCCACAATGGTTTTTGTTGACCTGGTTGCTACTGCTCAGGAGCTTCTTTGAATCGGTCTTCACTTAGTGAGGCAAAATTTTGTTCATTTTTGTGGCTTGTCTTGCATCAGTGTAAAATTCCAGTGTACCAGACAGCATCACAAACACGCAGAGTTCCTTTTATTTTTTGTAAGGAGCCCAAAGCTCTAAGCTGTCAACGTCAGATGTATGGATAAATTAATATTATTTTTCCTTATTGGAACTCAAGGACAGTTACAAAAGTTGCTGCATAAATGGCTCAATTTGGTCTGTGTGAGATATCTGAAGGTCTCAGGCAAGCTCACTATCAAACCTATTGTTTTGAAAGCAGGGAAACAGAAAACCTAATGCCGGATGTAAAGCTGTGTTGGAGCTGTTCAAGACACTCCAGTACTCCACCCGATTGCAGCAAACCGAGCTCTAGACCGTCACCTGCTGTCACTCAGCTTGGACTTCCATGGGGCTCTCCTCTTTTCAGTTGCAGGGGAGAGCTCCAGCAACAAAGGAATCTGACTTTCTAGACAGCATGGAGATACCTCACTAAGGCCTCAGCTCCACGAGGAGCTCACACACTTGCTGATAAGGAAATCTGATTCTGATGGGATAAAAGTGCAATTTTTCACTTAAGGTCAACCTTTTCATTCTGAAATAGAAGAATTGAGTACTCTTCTATATAAATGCTTCAACCGATATTAAATGCAGGATTCTCTTTGCAAACTTTGTCATTTTTATTCATGCTCAACTATTAACAAGGGATAGGCATGTGAAATAATCATGTAGTTAACTCTTGATAAGATGCTAAGATGCTTCTTGGTCAAATTCCCAGCTTATGTCCGGAGCAATCTGAGCTGGAGGTATATTGTTCTGTGGAATTCATCTCATCCATCACTGGTAAAGCTAGAATGTGACATTCCACAGGGCTGTTATCATCAGAGCTGCCCTTGAGGAACTTTCCTGGCGTACTCTGCAATCTGAACCTTACCATTTGTGAAGGCAGGTGAATGCTCACCTTGAAGCCTGGATTTAAAATTTGATATACTGCACTGGAACAGCACACCCTTCTGACGACTTGTGATATTTCCACTTCATGCTGGACAAGTTTGAGTATGTCTCTCCCTTCAAAATATGCACAAAATATTGAAGACATACAATTTTGCATGAACAAAAAAGCAGGAGCATAGCTTTATACAACTCACAAACTAGCAAACTACGAAATTTATGCAATAAAAGCAAAATAAGTGATCAATGAGGTGTATAGAATCTATTGTATGTCCCTCTGTTTCACAATGTTTCTCTTTAAGTCCGGCATGCAAAGATATTAAGGAGACACTAACCACAATATACTTCACAACATCAAAGTAGGGTTAGAGAACTAAAAGTAAAAAATGTAACAAAATTATTTATCCTCCAAATCGTAATCACCATGAAAAAATGTTTCCGTGATGAATGAACAAATATCATCAAACAGATAAGCACAGATAGTAATACAAACTAATGATAAAGGCCTAAAGCACCCATGCTAATTTGTCATACAAACATATAAGTTGGTTGGAATAAAATTTGGCATCTCTCCTAAGAGCTAGTCAGTAGCTAAAGCATACCGTATGGCAAATCTGCATCCTGTTGCAGTGGGCTTGGACAGAATTTATCTTTTGCTCAGCAAATTTTTTGTATCGCCACAAATGGCTTGTACCATTGGACGCCATGAGCACCTGTGAAACTCCGAATCACTCCATCTACAAAGATGGGCTTGCACTTGTCCCACACTTTAGACCTCTTCTTTCTGAATCTAGAGGCACCATCTGCCCCTACTTTCATGTCATCACTGTCATGCACTCATGCTCATCCATGTGATCCATTTCTGCAGATAATGACCCGACATTAATAACATTCTCGACAGCATGTAGTTCAATTTAAAAGAAACATCAGAATGATAAGCACCTAAATAAAAATGCTTCATCGCCATGCAGAAATATCAAGAATCTCAACAGAAAGCCAAACAAAACAGGAACTCACCTACAGATTGAGCTCTCAACAACCAGTAGCTGGAATGCATAACTTGCTGCTTGTGCAGAAATTGGAAAATTCCTCAGAGAAATGGATGAGGCAACCAACTCAGGAGCATCAAATCGGGGTAGATTTGTGGGATCATGGCGCACAACACGGTAGGGGCTTCGAGCAGCACAGGTAGCACACTTGTTTTCAGTTGCAGAGGAGAGCAAAAGCAACAAAGGAATCTGACTTTTCTAGACTGCATGGAGCAATGAGCACCGCAGTGGTTTGCTATTGCAGCACCTTGGACCACCGTAGGTTCTATCTGGATATATCAATTAACATGACATATTCAGATTGAGACATAAATGGCACACACACAAAGTGTGCGAGCATCAGGTGGGCATGAACAGATAAGGCGCCATGCCATTAGAATTTCACAATAACAACATTAGTATGAGGCCAGTTCAACAGGCATATATGAGTTCATCTGCCAATTCATCACTGGGATAATTTGACAATTCAAGCAAATTAGAAGAGGAAATGACAGTAACACAAAACATAGTAGCAGCAAACTTCAAGGCAATTAAATTATATGGTTCAGGAAAGGAGGTGCACAACACTGTCTGCAAACTCAGAGAAATGACTACGAGGATTACACTAGTTTGCAACTCCCAAAGTAGAAGCAAAGACTCTCGTTAATTGAGATTTCACTCCCTCCAAAATGCATAAAAAGAGAAGCAAAATTCCCTAGATGTACTTTGATGAATCTCCAAAGCTCAATGGCTCTTGTGACGCTTCGAATTTAGCTTTCCATATGCTCCTAGTCGATCAGCAGACATCTTCAGATCCTCATTACGGCGCTTCCTTCGTCTGCTTCTGGTAGACTTTTTCTTGTCATCAGTTAACTCTTGTTCAATTGGCAGCTTGTCTTTCTCTGGTTTTGAAGAACTAGGGCCGCCCTCGGCAGACCCAGATTTCTTGCCAGATTTGTCCTTCTTTCCTACTTTCTTCTGTCCACCAAGGATCAAATCCTTGCTCAACTTCCTATGATGTGTTATCTTCCATTCACTCTCCCTGTAAGGAGCTAGCTTCTTCATGGAAACGTACTGGTTCAGATCCTTGTCATCTGATGCCAATATCTCATAGGTACTAAGACCAAAACTGTTGGGATTAACCTTCTTATACTTGAACCGAGTCTTCAGATCTCCAATAGTGTCCTCATAGTCCAACTTGTAGTACTCTTCCATCTCTTTCTCAAGCTCCACCTTGTCCTTGAGAGAGATCTTCCCTTTTGTAGCTTTCCCATCGGTGGCAGAAGACTCTTCTTTACAGTTTTCACTATCCCAGCCCTTAGGAAGCCCAAGCAATTCATCTTCTTTATCAAAATCTGGCTTCTTCAAATCCATCTCCTCACCACTTCCAAACTCAGGATCAACATCATCAGCCTCATAGTAACTGTCATCAAACATCTCCTGCATTTTCTTGTCATAATCCTCTGGATCAAAATCCTCCTCAAGGTCATCAGCACCAAGCTTACAAGCAGCATCACCTTCAATCCCGGCAATCATCCGGATCCTCTCAAGCTTCTCTGCTATCTCTTTCTTCTTCAAATTCTTGAGATGCTTCAGCTCCTCAGCCTGCTCCTGCTTAGCCCGGGCCATCCGCTCCTCCTTGCTTTTCCGCTGCTGCTTCCTGCTGCTTTCCTTCTTCCTCACAGACCCTTCAACAACCCTTGAATGTCCCATTACCCGGTCTGCCACCACTGCCCCTGATGCCTCAGCCTCCTCATGCCGGAAACTGTAAACATACTCATATTTTTCCTGATCTTTGAGCTCCTCTTCGTCCGACAATTCCTGGATATCCTCCAGATAGGACTTCTTACCCGAGTCAAGGTACGGCCTCTTAAGGAAAAATTCCTTCAAGAACTTCTCGTTCTCGTCCAGCTCCTCATCCTTCCCAAAAACCTCACCAGCTAGCTCCTTCGTCTGCTTCTCCTCCTCATCCTCATCCTCATCAGCAGCTGCTCCAGCCTTCGGCTTCTCATGGAACAAATCATCGTCATCGTCATCACCTAAAACCTCCTTCTGTGCCTCAAGGAAGGCTTCCAGCCCCTTCTTCTGCTGCTCGTCGTAGGCGATCCTATCGTACCTGCTGCTCCGGCTGGTCTGAGCTGTGAACTCGGGGCCCTCCTCGAGCAGGTGTCGGGCGTTAACGTCCTTGAGGTACAAAGGCTTCTCCTTCTTGGCCTTCTTTTTCTTCTTGGACTCTCCTTCCTTCTTCTCGCCGCCCTCCTCCTCCGAGGAGTAAACCTTGGCGTCTTTGTCGAGGATCGCGGGGTCACCGCTGCGGATACGGCGGATCACCTCGAACAGGCGGCGGTCGACGGTGCGCGAGGCAATGGCGTCCTCATCCTCTTCGGATGACACCTCCCCGTAGTCCTTCTCGTCGTCAGACGGGGGAGCGAGGCCTTGCTTTTTAAGATTCTCGTAGTACTGCAACGCTTCCCGCCGCTTGTTATGCTCGAAGCGGCGAGCATACTCCTCGTTGATCTGGATCTTCGAGCTGTCCTCCCCGCCGCCGTCGGAGTCGTCGTCGGACCCCGCGAGGATGTCCAGCGGCTTCTTCTCCTTCTTCCCTTTCCCCATCTTCAGCAGTGAATTCACGGCGGAGCAGGAGGCGGCGGCAGCGGTGGTAGCGGCGGCGGGGTAGGTGCTCTGGTTAGGGTTTTGCTACTGGAGGCGAGCGAGCCCATAGGCTACCGACGAGTATATGACCCACCCCTGAAAAAATAATGTTGGACGTATAGGCCCATCTAGAAATGTTTGGGCTTGACGAGGCCCAGTAAGGTCCAGCGGTATCTAGGGCCAGGGGCAACTCTGTAATTTCGGGCTACGGGCCGCCCATTATATACTCCCTCTGGTGCTAAACCCTAACGAGCCGCCCATTCGCGCCGCCTCTGCTGCTCGCCGCTGCCCTTCGCGCCGCCGCCCTTGCTCATCGCCGCCTGCGGCCGCTCGATCCGATGGCTCCCACGAAGAAGTCGGTACGAACCCTAACCGATCTCCTCTGGTGCACTGTCCCTCCCATTTCGAGGTCAATTTTTCGTCCGTGTGGTTGTTTTCCTGATGGTTTTCGATCTGTGCAGAAGAAGAGCACGGAGAGCATCAACAACAAGCTGCAGCTGGTGATGAAGAGCGGCAAGTACACGCTCGGCTACAAGACCGTCCTCAAGACGCTGCGCAACTCCAAGGGTATGGATCACATTTCTTTTCTGAGCGCTGCTCTCCATTTGTTAGATAAAAGATAGTCTCGGCGGGGTTGTATGAATTCGTAGGCGCGTGAATATATGGCACCCTATTAGCCTTCCTGTTGAATTTCTAACTTCGATGTGTAACACTACAGCTTGTATTCCTATAGAATCTTTTGTGATGCGTTTAGCAATCTGTTAATGTGCTGTATGGTTTGGGAATGCAGCTGATGTGTACTTCCAGCTGAATATGTTGTGGACTATGCTTGCTTGTTTGTGATGTAGAAAATTTGCGAGTGGTTCCTTCGTAGGTAGTTCATTGTGTAATTTATAGGTTTTGAGTCACATTGCCATCTCCTTCAATTCACTGTAGGGCTTTAGATTCTTGAATTTTGGATTGTACTATGGGACTGAAGTTTGGCTCTTTGGCCTCATTGTACAACGCCTTAGAGATGAATGCAGTGCCCTAGAAAAATGCCAGCCTTTTGATTAAGAGTCCTCTTTATTTCTTTATATCCGAAGGACAAATGGGGGTTGAGACATTTGTTTTTCGACTTATCTTTGGAGCTGTTTTTCTTTGCTAATTGGTTGTTTTAAGTGGGTTGATTCTGTCACAATATCCTGATGTATATAGCATGGTAGCCATTTGTATTTACATGTAGTTGTATTTTTCCATAGTTTATGACTGGGACTGGAGTTTGGCTCTTTGGCTTAATTTAATGCCTTTGAGATGAATGCAGCGCCCTAGAACAATTCCAGCCTCTTGGTTAAAGTTTTCCTTGATTTCTTCTAAATTTGGAAGCCAAATGGAGGTTGGAATATTTGTTTATGCCTTTATTGTTGGTTTTTTCCACATGTTAGTGCACTGAATTAAGTGGTTCTAGCATCTTTGAGTTATGGGGTTAGCTAAGTATGCAACATATTAATGTAATGTTGGGTAGATGTATATCTATTGAGGTGTTTAATGAGATCTTGTGGGTGAAGCTTATTAAGTGCAAAAGTAACACCTGAAATCCTTCTTTTTTGCCTGCTCGACAAATCACTTCACCATCAATTCAATGTGCTTGTGTAAAAGATTATGGAAACAATATTGTTTTGACATCTACAGTAACTTAAATGAGGTTCTAGTGTTGGTTTTCCAGTTCGTATGATTCTGAGCTCTACTTGACCATCGATTTTGTCTTTGTTCAGGGAAGCTGATCATCCTCGCAAACAACTGCCCTCCGCTTAGGAAGTCTGAGATTGAGTACTATGCCATGCTTGCCAAAGTCAGCGTGCATCATTTCCATGGAAGTAAGATCGTCATTCTTTCTGAATAATCTTGTGCAAGTTCTCTCCCACTCCCAATGATGATTGTTATTATATGTGTGTTTACACATTGTGTTTCCCTTCTGTTCCAGACAATGTTGATCTTGGCACTGCCTGTGGCAAGTACTACAGAGTGTGCTGCCTCAGTATCATTGACCCAGGTTTGTTTCAGTAACTGCCACATCTGCTGTTCCTAACTGTAGCCGAACAAACGTTAACACTCTTATGCTTCAGGTGACTCGGACATCATCAGCACCACCCCTGGCACCCAGTGAACGAAGAAGAGGAGCGAGCTTTGCCTATCCCTAGATGAGATATAGGGCTCAGACCTTTGTTGCAAGGCCAATGGCCGTTTCTTGTTTGTCTTTAGTCTTTGATGAGTTGTTCTTGCATACAGATTATACCTCATATGGTTGCTATGTAAGGCATATCTATGGTTTTGTTTGATGAGATCGTCATAATTATTTCTGTGGTCTCGTTGGTGTGGGTCACATCACATCAAATCAGGTCAGTATATGTGATGATCTGCTGGGCAATGCTGGTTGGCTGGGGTTGCGTTGCTCGTTAAGCTTGGTATGATTCGTTGATCGCCTGGTTTGGTTTTGCATCTTCAGAAGGTAACGTGGCATTTGTAGTATGTTTCGTGTGTTATTTTGTGTGCGCTAAATTGCCAATATTCTTCTGCCGCGCGTTGTTTTCGCAAGAAATACATGTCGCTATCGCAACGGCGTGCACGGTGTGCTACCAGCCTCTGGGGTATGTACAGCGATGTAATCAAAGGCTACTACGTTTTCGTACGATGGCCTGTGGATCTCCTGATGCTGTACCTATTATCGAAGTCACGCGTATGAACCTGGCACATGACCACATGCCGGCGACGCGAGAACAGGTCAGAACCGTTGGGCGCACGGTTTAGAGGTGCTCTTTGCGTTGGAAAATTTGTAAGCTTTTGACACGCTGTGGACTGCACCGGAACCTGGAGCTGACCTTTCCGAAACTTCTAGCAGCCAGCGCAGATCCACACCTAGCACGCCACAAACTGCTACGGAGCCCCTGGTTAGCTCACCAACCATAAGCTCTCACCTGGCGTTCTTAAACTGCCTAGTGAGATTATCTTTTCTTCAACACCCAAACTCTTATATATTCTTCACACGAGCAAGATAAAAAGTTTCCGATAAATAAAACCACCCATTAATCCCGTGCACCAGCCTCCCAACCGAACCGGGCCTGCCACGTCGGCGGAGACCAACGCATTCCCGCGGCCGGCAGCCAATGACCTCCCGCCGCGTGGCACGCGTGCGTGGAAATTGTCCTAAATCCCACCGTTACCTCGTCCCCGTAATCAATCTATTGATTCGCCTCCGCCCGACCCGAGCCCGACCCCGGCGGCATCGAGAGCGGCGGTCAAAGCTCGCGCCGCGTCGCCGCGGTTTCCACGGCTGCCTGCTCTCGGGAGCTCGGATCAGAGGGCGGGCTAGGGTTCCACAGCAAGCGAGCGAGAGGTATCTGAGCGCGCTGCCTTCCTGCGCCGCCGGCGGCGGGGGAGTTGGAGAGAGTGGGAGAGATGGACGAGTTCCTGCAGAAGCTCAAGCGGCTGGACGCGTACCCCAAGGTGAACGAGGACTTCTACAAGCGGACGCTCTCCGGCGGCGTTGTCACGCTCGTCGCCGCCGTCGTCATGCTGCTGCTCTTCATCTCCGAGACCAGTAAGTGCCCACCCGGCGGCCGGCGCTGATCCGATTTGTTTTTCTTTTCAATTGGTTTCTTCATGGCCCGGCATGGTTGTGGAATTCGAGTTATAACAACTTTGTAAAAAAAAAGTTCAATTTTGGGACGCCTTTTGATTGGGCTGATTGTTGCTGTCTGCTAATTTTGGGCAAGATTCAGTTTCAATGACGCCGGGCTGGTATGCCCGATGTGATTGTGTTTGGAAAAAAAGTTTATTTTCGAGAAGCTTCTGAGCGTGCGCCTGCTACTTCTAGATGAAGGCGGCCTTTTGGGCTTAGCTTTATTGCTTTTTGTGGTGTGGAGGATGAGATCCGAGTTTTCGTAGACAGAAATTACTTGGCATTGCCACAAATCCTAATGTATAATGGGAGACACTGATATACTTGGATATTTTCAAATAAGGTTGTATTTTCAGTTTCTTTCGGTTTAGTTCGTGTGGTCGTGCCAGTTTGGTGGGGGACAATACTCTAATTTTCTGCTGACGTCTCAATTTTATCGTTAAAGTTTAGAAGCTTTGGGTTTATATTTCTTTTCCTGTTCAAAATCACGTGTGGGAACAATTAGGTACTGAGGGTTACTGGGTTAGCTCTACTTTGCCGTTACTATTTGTGTCTCAGTAAATTCTAGTGGAGAGGAAGGTTCTATTTTTAGTTTGCATGTTTGGACCGTCATGAACTTGCATCACCTTTTTGGGAACCTAAGGCAGTACCGCAGTAGTACCTGTTTCATGTTTTGCCTTTTGTGTGTATCAACAACAATAGGTCAGTGCTGTGATGGCATCTGTGTGTATATGACATTTAAGTAAAAAAAATATGCAACTATTTCCTTCATAGTGCTAGCTAATTTATCACCAGCTTATGGCAGAATATTCATTGTTTTTGACACAACCTCATCTGCGTCCACATGGCGTTTGCTCTGAACTCGTCATAGTAAAACTTCAGTGTTTAGGCCAAAATGACAATAGAAGTGAGGAATATGTCCATCATCTGTCTTTGTCTGAACCAAAAAGGGCCAAATAAGGCTGATGCCTAGCACTACCACTGATGCAATTCGGATATTACGCTTTGTAGTTTTTTTTTCCTTTGGTAAATTTTAGCATCCTGTTATGAAATCCATCGGGCATTTGGTGTTTCTTTTTTTTTTCCAATTTTTTATGGTCTTTGAGAAACTTCACCTCAACTTGCTGCCACCTCTAATAAAATGTATTATCTACTGATGTTGTTCCTCTTACTAACATACTATTATTGTTAAGGAAATGATGTTATGTTACATCCTTTGCTTAAATTAGCAGACTCAAGCGGCTACTAATGATTTTTCTGTGTGCATAATATTTTCTCAGGATCATATTTTTATTCAGCAACAGAGACTAAGTTAGTGGTGGACACATCAAGAGGAGAAAGGCTACGAGTAAACGTTAGTATTTTTTCTACCAATTAAATGTGCAGGTCATTTTTCAGTTGTTTCTATTTTGTATAGACAGACACATACAGTGTAGGGTAGTACGCGCCTGACAATTGGTAGTTTTGAATGTCTTTTGTAAAGCTAGCTCTGTTTTGCAGTTTGATGTTACTTTTCCGAGTATCCCTTGCACTCTCCTCAGCGTTGATACGACAGATATTAGTGGAGAGCAGCATCATGACATTGTACGTTCTGAAGTTATCTTACTTTCTGATAATCTTTTAATATATTTGTTGATATTTCATATAATGGTTCCATTGTTCTTTTCCATGCAGAGGCATGACATTGAGAAAAGAAGATTAGATTCACACGGTAATGTTATTGAAGCAAGAAAAGGAGGCATTGGTGGAACAAAGGTTAGTGATTCTGTTGCATACTTGCAAAAACATAGGACTTGAGTGCTGTGTCAGCTTAGTCTGGATGATTTTTTTTCCTCGAACTACGCAGGAGAGCTGCGTGTCATTTCATTAAGAGAGAAAAGAGAATACAAAAGTCCGGTTAAGGACTAAAACCCCCAGCACAGAACACACACCCACAAACCTACAAAAAGAGGCCTATATACGCGCCACAGAAACAAACCCGACCTCGACCAAAGACCTGTATGTGCATGTTTCTTTGACAATTGTAGCAGTTGTGGTTGATGAAGTATGGGTATAATTTCTATACTTTTCTTTCAAAAGTTGAGCCAACCGACTAATACACGGTGCACATTTGTGAGCCAATAGCGCATTGTGCTTAATATTTTACAAATACAAGGTTGAAATTTTGAGAGCCGCCTGTGGGTTTATTAGGGGAAAAAATAGAAGACTTGGCAGAAAAGCTGATAACAACCTTGCTTCATCAGCTTCTGCAAAATGATGGGTCTTTATAAAGACAGTATCATGATCATATCAGTAAATTCTTAAGTCTTCCATTCCTAGCCCATGTGTGCTTTCAACTAGTTCACTGCAGAATTGTTGCTCCTCAAAGAGCTTCTAGAACTCATGGAGTCAGAAAACCATATTGTGGCATGACATCAACAAGTTGGAAGTTTAAAGTTCGCATCCGTACATGTTTTTAATCATGGTTAAGGCCGGTACATTTGAGTCTAGCATGGAAACATTACCAGTATATTATGTTGAAGTTATTCTAGTAATATAATGCCCTCATGTCTCCTCTGCTATGTGCCACAACCACAATGAAACTTGGCCAGCTGAAGATATAAGGCCAACTTCATGTGGCTTCATTTTACTGTTAGCTATTTCATGCATATCTTTGATTGAACTTTTGTATAGATCGAGAGGCCATTGCAAAAACATGGAGGAAGGCTTGACAAAGGTGAACAATATTGTGGCACATGTTATGGTGCTGAGGAGGTATGCACAATCTTTGTGTTTCATTTTATTTTATTGTAACTTCTATTTCAGCATTCCTTCTCCATCTTATGCTTTTTTACCTTTTAACATTGCATGGCTTGCACCTATTCGGAGTTCAGTCGGATGAGCAATGCTGTAATTCTTGTGAAGAAGTCAGGGAGGCGTATAAGAAGAAAGGATGGGCCCTTACAAATCCTGACCTAATTGACCAGGTATATCAGCTGTATTACCTGTGTTTATTCATCTGTAGTTTAATACTCAGCTTTTCTTTGAGAGAATCTTACTTTATCAACTTTAGTGCATTGCTTGATATATCACCATCTCCCCGATGTTCCTAGCCTATATATTCTGTTCCTTGATCGATCTGCCCTGAATAACAGAAATTGGGATCTACAATGACCTGAACATTTTTGTCATTCGCCGCATACTAGCTCTTTAGAACTTAGAGTTGTATATTTCATGTGTTGGTTTATAATTAGCAAGCAACTATTTTTGTGTTTTTTAAGTTTTCCTGCACACTTGATTCCTGAGATTCAATGGTGTTTATGACTATTACAGTGCACAAGAGAGGATTTTGTTGAAAGAGTTAAAACTCAGCAAGGCGAAGGCTGCAATGTCCATGGCTTTTTAGATGTCAGTAAAGTTGCTGGAAATTTCCACTTTGCCCCGGGAAAAGGATTTTATGAATCAAACGTAGATGTGCCTGAGCTATCAGTACTTGAAGGTGGTTTCAATGTAAGTAGATCATGTGAACAGTTTTTTCCCTTATTTTTTGGTGTTTCTATTCAGTGTTTCTAATATTACCTTGTAACTTTACCAGATTACTCACAAAATAAACAAACTGTCCTTTGGGACAGAATTCCCTGGTGTTGTTAATCCACTTGATGGGTAAGTATCTACATTTAGCTCTTTCAGCACAAAATGCGTTATTCCGTTTTCAGGCATTACTGTTATGCTAAGTATGTTTTTTTCTTGGAAAGTTTTCTTACCCACTTTACAATTCATGAACACAGTGCTCAGTGGGCACAGCCAGCATCAGATGGGACATACCAGTATTTCATAAAAGTGAGTCTTTCTCCATCCATTTTATTTACAGTTCTATGACTGCTCTTGGTCTAAGCATTTATCGTTGCATAAGAAACTTATGAGTTTCCTACCCAGGTTGTCCCGACAATATACACTGATATAAGAGGGCGCAAGATTCATTCAAACCAGGTTTGTGGAATTAATTGAATGATTATATATGTATGTACAACTTTTTTATCCCCTCAAACATTAAATATCTTCTTGTTACTTTCATTCCCAGTTCTCAGTGACGGAGCACTTTAGAGATGGAAATGTTCGTCCAAAACCCCAACCTGGTGTATTTTTCTTCTATGACTTCTCACCTATAAAGGTAACAGTGGAGAGGATAAAAGATGCATATACTGTGTTCTGTAGAGCATAAATATTTTTACTTGCATTGTTCTTCCTTGGCTTTATCTTTTTTCATGCTTTTAGCCTCACAGTTCTAAATTTTTCGCCTATGTGCAGCTGTGTATATCAACTGCACATTCATGTACAATATGCACGAACTGTTATTATTCAGTTCCACTTTGGACGATGCTAAATGCAATACCTTTCTTTTACCCTATTTTCTGTTCTATAGTCGCATGCATGTGAAGTCGCAGGCCATAGTTGAAGCAAAGTTAGTGCATGAAAAAAAATGAAGAGGTGGTGGACATGGTCCTAAGAACCCTTTTTGCTAATAAATTTCCAGACATACCTGTGCATGTGCATCAGGAATGCTATGAGATATGGGCAATATACAAGCAAACCTGTGATTGTATGAATTGATTCTTAAATGTTTCAATTAGTCCAGTTAGTATTGTTGTAGTTTTCTCAGATTGAAAGCCACAATTCAGTTCTTCAGGTCAATGACCCCTATAAAACTGAACTGCCTTTTGTTTTGCAGGTGATATTCACAGAAGAAAATAGATCCCTACTCCACTACCTGACAAACCTTTGTGCTATTGTGGGCGGTATGCGCATCAACTCTAGTTTATGCACAAAGAACTAGTTAATTCTGTTTTGTTTTATTATGAACTGTAGTATGAATTGTCAAAAGATTGCTACCACTACAGTCTCACTCGGACATAAATGAAGCTTTACAGTAATTCTTAGACAGTACTTTTTGGCATACCTTTTGTGGAATTAACTGCCCACAGTTATCAATCTGCTGCGGTTCTGCATTAGTCCTTGATAAAATAGTTTAACCTGAGCTTTTGATTGTAGCACACTAAAGCTTTGTGGAGCCAGATTTCCGCATTCATAATCAATTGCAGTTCTGTATAAATTCTTGATAAAAATAGCTTTAACTAGGATTTTGATGTGGTACTTATGAATGCAACTAACTAATTTTTGGTTTGCATGATCCTCAGGCGTGTTCACTGTCTCTGGCATCATCGACTCATTCATATACCATGGACAGAAGGCACTCAAGAAGAAAATGGAGCTAGGCAAGTACAGATGATCAACATCGACCTTATGCGGGCCCTCACCATTTCCAAGTTCTGTGGCATGTAAGGAGGGATGACGAGAAGCCACTTACGTTGCTGAGGTTTCAAGGCCAACAAACTGATGTTATTGCACGTTTGCTGATCAGATATTACCTGTAAAAAGACAAGGAATAGCCTGGTCTAGGGGTTGGGGGAGTGCTTTGATGTCTATCTCATTGTTGGCTGTCCTTAATGGGCCGAACTGGTGAGGTGGGGTAATTTGGACTCGGGCGGTGGATAGATCATAGATCACACGGAATGTTTCTCGTGAAAGTCTGTTGAAGGAAACAGCTTCACTCATGGTGTCGTGCATCTAACTTTGTTGCTGCTGCTTTTCAGGACGAACTAGAACGATTCCATTTGATTATATTGCTTTTCACCTAAAGGCCTTTCACGGTTACCTTTTTTGTTTTGTTTTCCATCTGAGACCATCCCAATAAACATATATGATATACTCTAGTAGTGATTATCAGTCCTAGTTTCAATTAGTTAAGCAGTGCAAACAATGTGCATAATGGTATCTACTATATACCATCTATTGTTAGCACGACATGTGGTGCCAGGAGACCACAACGTCATTGGGACATATTGATGGTATTTTCCAAGTTGTGATCTTCGCAATGAACTGAGCTAAATGACCTGAACTGATTTTTTTTTTTTTGAATAAAATGGCAGGAGCACTGCCCAATCATTTTTGAACTGATGTTGCTTGCAAAAACTCAGCATAGATTAAGGAGGGATTGCTTCTCTATAGTCAACTAAGGGGTTGACTAAGCTCTTAATATATTCTCCATTGTTTTTTTTTCCGGAAGCATTCTCCATCGTTTTTAAGACCACCTCAGGATAAGATGAATAAAATAATGATGCTGTTTCCGATTTGATTTGATTTGCACAGTTGCACTTTGATCCGATCATATTTCGATCTGAAGAGCTGAGTGGATAAGAACAAATAAAAGCAGCTTCAGAGATGGATGGTGTTGATTATTTGTCAGACTTATTTTCTCCTTGACTGATCTGCACATGCATCTTCATTATGCGGGTCAGCCGATATCATCCAGTACAGATGTCACTGCAAGTGGCGATTTTTTAGCATCAATACTCTAACGCCAGAGAAGGTTCCTCTAGAGAGTAAAACCAACTTAATCTGCCAAAAATTGTGCCCCTAAAATTCCTCACTGCCTTACCAAGTGACATCCCAGATTCATGTAGGATAACAAGGCAATAGGATAGAAACAAATGAGCAATTAAGGGTGTGTCTTTTAGGTTAGTGTTTCTTGAAGTCACCACAGCACTGCAGCAGTACTGAGAAGAGAAACCTTTGGAGGCCCTTTCTTGAGGTGGGTTACCCTACAAATGAATATCTGCAAGGTGATGCAATCAGGATAACAAAACCACTCCCAGCTGGTAAGCAGTTTTTCTGGAAACTCATGGATTTGCAGGAAGAACATTTTAAAGAAGAGACGAGATGGACAGATGGTAGACTGGTGGCAGAAAACTAGCAACACAACTCTTTTATGCCAAAGGTAACTTCATCGTTGAACTATAAAAACTAAGCAAGATTGTAATCATAACACCAAGCGCTAGTTGTTCATTTTATATTTAAAATATAACATCTCTTAAGCCATACATGCCAACCAGTATTAGTGAGAGAATATTCCCATCAAGCAAAATATCCGCAACTTGATATGAAGTTACAAGTGTATGTGCCATCCATTCTGTTTTCAAGGAATCCAAACTTCAAACTTAGGCACTATCCAAATATTTTCCAAACTCTTCAATAATTATAGCTTGGGAAAAAGTACTCATGCCAGCTAAATACTAATTACTAATAATGCAGAGGGATTTCTTTTGGGGGCAAGCTTATGTGTGACCCTTTCAGAGATCTAAAAGAAGTGCTATCTTATAAGAATGGATATGAGAAGTGGACACCATCGAAAGAACTTTTGTAACAAACTCCATTACAAAATTATCAACCCACCTTAATGATCTAGATCATGATCCAAATCGCATGGGAATGATATTAACATACCATTTTTATAATGAAGTCTTTAACTTGTCATTAACATCGAGGATAGAGATCATTGACCAATGATAACTAATTTGGAATAGCAGGTTCTTTTACCAAGTAGTAGGATAGACCAGATAACTCATAGGTGAAGTCAACTTCAGGAAAGCATCTCACGACTGTAACGTGCAATGACTATGCATTAAAAACATTCGAAGAAGCGTGGGAATCAAAACCGAGCGGAGGTTGTCCACTTGTCCTACTGCATGAATCAGTCAGCATCAGATCAGTCTTTTTCATTTCACAATCCCAAAATGAATGTCATGTACCTGCAGGCATAATCTGGCTCTCCCTTTTTTCAAGGCTACTTTCAACTTCCACCTGACCACCTACAGGCTATACAAAAACTGGAAGAGCAGCAAAATATACAGTACTAATTTATGCATGCAGTTGTACACATGGCAAATGCAATAACTTGTGTGCAATGGGGCATCTGAATATCTCAACTCTTGTACTAAGCACAAGAGAAACACAATGCTCATTGGAACGAATTGACAGAAGGATGCATCACAGTATCACACATGGCATCAGGGAGCAGAATGGTGAGCAAAAAGGGATACACTAACTACATATGATTTTCATATAGCCAAATGTCACCACTGTACAAAGAGCTAAAACAGCAGATAAGCACCATCTAGAGATCTAGAGATGGCACCATCTCAGATATTACACAGAATGGAAAGTTCAGCTAAAGGTGCCATGGCTACCACCACCAAGCTAGATACCCCAGAGAACTGGGGTTACCTAGAAGCCATTCATCTCCAGAAGGTAAGTGCGTCTCTTCATCAGCGCCTTCACAGCAACCTTGAATGGTCCATCGAATGCTCCAGAGATGAACGCATCAGTTTCCTTGCGGCTGGTATGGCCTCCATTGCTTCCCTCGGTTGATGGCTTGATAGCCACCAACGTAGCACCTTGCAACGCCATACCACCAGGCAGCTCGAGATATGGGGAGTACTTGAGCTTCATGTTGCAGGCTGGGACCTGAGTCCTGTTGGAGCATGCTGATGCTGATAGCTGGTTCTCTCTGAACTCCTTCAGCTGTTCCGCCCCCATGCACAATGTGCCTTGGCCATCGGCATCTGTTAGTACCAGGCTTGTAAGTGTGGGATGGTCCTTGATAATTGACCGGAGAAGATAGTGCCTCGTCGATGCCGCAATCAGAGAGCTGATTGTCCAGACGACGCGGAGCTTCAGTCCGCCATTGGTATAGAAAGACTCTGGCATGCTTCCATTATCCTCCAAAGATGGTTCATGCTCTCCACCAACAGGCCTGCGATCAACCCGGGTACCACCCAGAATCACACAATTCTGGAGTGTACTCCCATACTCTGCCCGCCATTTCAGTAGAACTCCCTCCTCAGTACCCACATCCCCAGAGGGGAGCTCAACCCGAAGATTCCGGATGTGCGTGAAGTTCCGGAGCACCTGTGCTGGCGAGTGCTGTGAGAGCTGCGCGAACAGTGGCCTCCCATTACCATTCGGGTTGCGCATGTTGTGGAACGGCTTGATGATTGTGAAGAGCATCAGCTTCAGGAAGTGCGAGAAGATGTTCCGAGGCTTGGGCGAGGACAGGTTGAGCGCGTCCTCGGCGTCGCCGTCGACCCCCACGACGCGGTCAATCTTGACATACACGTCGTGGACGAGGGAGACAAGCCCGCAGAAGCGCTTGGAGACGGCGGAGCACCTGCCCAGCGACCGCACGTCCTCCACCTTGTTGAGGATGAGCAGGACGAGCGAATCCGGCAGGCAGTCGAACTGGTCCACCTCCAGCACCGGGTCCGCGTGGATTCGAGCCTTGGGATGCATCGCACGGCACAAAAGGCCACGCCTTTCAGCCACGCAGAAGGACCAGATGGCCCAGGGTTGCCAAGAAACGCTGCTGCCCCGCAGCGAAACCTTCGCGCGTCCGAATGCCTCGCCCAAATGGCAAGAACCGCCTGTCAAATCGACGCGACTACCTGAACAGAACGAGAACAAAAATGGCAAGTGGTTAATTAAACCCACATGCACCAGGAGTACCATAAGAACTCAAACAAGGGCCCCGAATCAAGAATCGCAGCAAGCAAATCCGAGAATGGCATACCTCAATCACCGCCACCGCCGCCGCGACCCAACTCAAGCAAGCGGGCAAATCGAGCTCGAAGCCGCACCGACCCCACGCGAAACCCGACCTCTCGCCGGAACACGCCCGGATCCGGCGCCGGCGAGCACAGGGAAAACCCGAGCCGGGAGACCGCTGCCCTCCGAGGAACAGCCGGAAAAAATGGCGGCTCCGGTCGCAGAAAACCTGCAATTCCTCACCGAACCGAGCACGGCTCAGCTCCCGCGGGCAGCTGGGACGCCGGAGGGCTTCGATTCGGGAGGCTTCCGGGGCGAATCCAAACGAGATTAGGGTTTATGGGAGGTGGAGTTGGGGATTTTCCCCTCCTCTTTCCAATTCTTTTCAGAGAGAAGAGAGAAGAGGGAGCTGCAGAGGAGGAAGTGTTGCGATGCGAATGCCTTTCCTTTCTCTCGCTCACACCGTCCGACGCGGCTTTAATATTGGGGGCGGGGGCTCGGTCTCGGAGGTGGTGGCGCCGTTAAGTAACGGCTCCGTGCCGTCCGTCCACGTCAGCGGCGGGACCGTGGTGATGCCATCTTGGACGATCGACACAAAATGCGATTGCCCTCTAGTGAAATCCGACCTACTTAACGGGCTTATACCCATAAGGCTAATCCCCAGTGGAAGTTTCATAGAGGTTTCATGCATATTAAATACGGTGACACATCAGCATATGTAATGATATGGTATGGTAGTTATGAAGTAAGAGAGGGAAGGAGTTTCATCAGGATGAAACTATGTATACAAGACTATGAAACATATTGAAACTTGCATTGGGAGCTATAGAGTTTCATTTCATCTAATCATATCCAATCACATACCTCACAATTAAATGTCATGGGCATCCTATAAAATCGTGAAATGAAACTGTGCACTAGGACTCCCTGTTTCATTCATAAGAATACACCTCATGGGATGACGTGGCATCCTTAAAAATAGTGCAATGAAACCTTGCACTGGGACTAGTCTAAGTACACCCTGCCTATTTTTAAATACGTGACGCTTACAGGCTAATTAATCTCTATGTACTCGTGCACGCCGTAAATGTGACTAGTCCTCGACGGGATGACGGGATGAAGCACCCTAACGACGGGAGTACTAATCACAAACGTCGTGCTCAACGTACCCCAAGCACCATGACTAGTCAAAAAAGCCTCAAGGGTGGATGGCGTGGTGGATCGGGAGGAGAGAGAGCATCATGGCATGTTCAGACCGGCGGTTGGTGGTGGCGAGGCCGACATGGACCTGGATGTGGCCGGGCCCCCTGCGCGAACCAGGGGAACGGAAAAGGCACGGCGCAAGCGGCCAGCACGTCGACGCCACGGCGGCGTGGCGTCATTTTCTACCGGGGATCCGCGGCTTGTGAAAGCTGGGCTGGCCGTTTCTGCCGGCCGGCGACGGAACAGCTCGATCGGCTTCGAACCTATTGATCGACGCTGCTGCTAGCTCGAAGATCAATCAGCTCGACGGAACAGCTCGTCTCGTGTTGGGTACTCTGACGAGCTCAGCTCCGTCAGCTGGTACCCGTTTGGTGCCTGCAACTGCAAGGGGCAAGGGCCGAGCTGATTGACCACGAGGTGAGGCTGCAGGTGGGCCATACGGCGGCGTAGAAGCCAGAGGTTGATGCCCCTGCTGCACATTCAGGTTCGGGTTGGTGCCTTTGTCTGCCCAAATTGAGGTGGGATCGGATTCAATTTTAGTCCTTGTTTAGTTCCCAATTTGGGAGTGCTAAAGTTGGGAGTTTGCCATAAATGCGCAACTGTAGCATTTCGTTTGTATTTGTGAATTATTATCCAAACATTGACTAATTAGGCTCAAAAGATTCGTCTCGCAAAGTACAACAAAACTGTGCAATTAGTTTTTAATTTCATCTACATTTAGTACTCCATGCATGTATCGCAAGTTTGATGTAACGGAGAATCTTCTTTTTGCATAGTGTCAAAGTTAGGATTTTGGGAGAAACTAAACATGGCCTTACTGCAAAAAAATTGTGGCAGCCTGGCAGGGGGCACTGCAGCACTACTGTCTGCTATCGAGCCTGTGGTGTGCAGTACTCGAGTACTATTTTATTTACGTAGGTCTGCAGGACGGCAGGATCTGCCGGGGCTGTGGGTCCCGGGTTGAAGATATTTTGTGAAAACTCCGTATGCCATCCCGGTCCCACGTCCTTGGTTTGACGGCAGGGTACCTGTGCGGTGCTGCCGCGCCCCATGGTAGGTTTCCTCTGGACTTCGGAGCAACGAGCAAGCCGGCAGCAGCGGCATGTGTGGTTTCGCCTAAGATTCCATGACGCCCTCAAGCGACTGCGATCGTGCAGGGTTTGACGGGTCAAGTGTCGTCTACTCGTCTCTTCTCATCTTCGAACATGATGGCAGTGAGTGATGACTGACTGATCCTGCCAGTAGCCCTGCAGATCAAGGTCTTACATAATATAAATTCCTGCCGTGGTAAGCCGTACCGTCTGGCAGTTACTCGAGACCGCTTCTTTTTTACCGGAAGGCTCGTGCAGTACTCCCTCCATCCTAAATTCTAAATTACTATTTATTTTGATTTTTCTATTTTCCATTTATTTTTTAGACTGTACTGTTCCTCCTTCGACCGTGTGACTTGTTCGGGGAAAGCTTTTGGCATCTACAGACTACCGCGGCTGGAATTCTGGGAAAGAAGCTACTGAAATACCTAGCCTTTTCGTTGGCATCTGTGCACCATGCTATGCGTCCAGCATAGGAAAAGAATCTAGAATCCTCACACAAGATAAGGTCATATCGGATGTTCGGATGCTAATTAAAAGGATTAAACATGAGCTAATTATAAAACTAATTACAGAACTCCTGTGCTAATTCGCGAGACGAATCTATTAAGCCTAATTAATTCATCATTAGCAAATGGTTACTGTAGCACTACATTATCAAATCATGGACTAATTAGGTTTAATAGATTCATCTCACGACTTAGACTCCATATGTGCAATTAGTTTTGTAATTATACTATGTTTAATACTCCTAATTAGCATCCAAACATCCGATGTGACATGTGCTAAACTTTAGCGTGGGGTACCCAAACACCCCCTCAGCAAACTGAAGGGATACTCTATATAGGTTTGTGATGGGCAAGCTGTATTGTGGTGTATCCAAACCAAACACCTCCTCAATAAACTGAAGGGATACTCTATATAGATTTGTGATTGGTAAGTTGTATAGGGCTATCGAGGCTTGTGTAATGCAGCCTGCTGGTAGCCCGCATAGGAGGGATAGCCAGGCTTGGGCTGTGTAAAAGGCTCTGTACGGCCTGTATAGTGGGAAACGAAAATCCCTCTCGTTTCCGGTTGTGCAGGCTTGCTAGCGCCCCGCTGGGCCAAGTTCCAACTTCCGCTCACCTCCGAGGCTGGAAGGAAGAAGCGGCGGCACTGCGTGAGGAGCTCGCACCGATGCCGAGGCGTCGAGCTTCGATGGCTTCGCCTCGAGTCCCTGCTTGCAAGGCTCATGACCGATTCGAGGTCAAGGGCCCTTTCCTCCATGGCACGGTTGAATCGAGGTCAAGGCTCTCGTCCTCCATGGTGCATCGACTCCGGCACAGCCAAACCAGGAGCACTTCCTCCATGGTGCATCGAGATCCACGCGATGGTGGGCTCGTCGGGCAGGGGCGGTGATGCGCGGGCTGCCGCACCGCGCGGCGGCGGGCTCACCGGGCAGGGGCCGCGGCGTGCGAGCGGCCGCAGCGCGGCGGCGGGTGCGTCTGGCAGGTGCTGCGGCGGGCACGGGGCTAGACGAGCGAGTGGTCGTGGAGGCCGCAGCGAGCGGCAGTGCGGCGGAAGCATTGATTTGGTGACGTCGAGCTCAAGCAAGTTGCCAATCATGGCTGCTTCAGTCATGAAGAAGTTGGCATTGCTCATTCTTTGGACATCGTCGGAACATCGATTTGGCTGCTTCAGCGACGGGCGCACAAGTGCCAAATGAACATCAATTCGGCGGCGCAGCAGCATCACACCATCAACTTTGGTGTGCTGACCATCTCCTTGGCTTCATCGATTGGGATTAGATGAGAGAGAGTGCACCACTGTTGGTGAGCGATAGAACAATGGAAGCGGAGAGAAGAGAATGGAGAGATGGCAGGACGGTAGCTCCACCTTCATCTAGTCCAAGGTAACCATATCACCTTTAGTCAGCCAATCAAACACACTCAAGAACAAGCCAGGCTAAGCTAAGGCCCCGTTTGTATCCGCTTATAAGCGGCTTATCGGTGAAAATAAGCGAGAATCCCGCCAAACGCTTTGCTTATTTCTACCGATTCTCGCTTATGTGGTAAGCCGCTTCAACGATTTGAACTACGAGAAGCGAAAAGCGAGAAGCGAGAAAATCTTCGCTTAGATTATAATCCAAGCGTGGCTACGAAAAACGAATACTAAGTCAGGCAACCAAACGCGAGCTCATTGCGTGTTCTAAACCAGGCTTGGATCATCCATGAGCTACTCTTAACCAGGCTCCCACTAGTGCACCCTACCAATCACAACCATAAGCTGCAGATCTGAAAATGGTCACTGGGAAACTGCCGGCCGGCCGGCCCGGCAGGTCCAGATGATTCAGAACTGAAGAAGAAAGTACAAATAAACACAATCAACAAATAGAGCTGGATGCAAGTATTCAGCCTTCTGGCACCTCATCTTTTCACGCTATTACACGCAAGAATGTACAGCAAGACAGTGTATTTTCAACTGTGCAAATGTACAGGAAGAATGCAAACCCTGTCAGACGAGCGAGGACACGAAAGGAGTATGCATCATGAGCAAGGGCTACAGCAAAGCTCCTCCGCTCTCCAGTCACAATATGCAGTGTAATGTTCTCCAAGACTCCAATGCCTCGTAATCCATTCAGCAGATAACAGCATTCAAGGTTTCGTTGTCCACAAAGCTGATCCCATCCGAGCACTCGTTTCCAGCACACGCAAGATCGCTATCCTGTCTTAGCAGGCTAGGCGACTCGCGCACCCCACGGATGTAGTTCCTTATGAGTTCGTTGTGCTCCTGATCGCCGACCGAAGAAACCGTGTCGCATTCGGAGACGATGCTCAATCTCGACACGCTCCTGTCACTGAACTGCCTCTGGAAACTGCTTGCCCCCGCTTCCTCAAAGCTAAACTCCTCTAGGACAAAGCATGGTTTGAACCTGGAACCATGTCTCTGCGGCTGTCTGCCAATGTTGAAGCTTTCGTGCCTTTTGAAGAGGGTGTCTTGATGCGAAACCGCCATGGATTCCTGGGCTTCCAGATTGTGATGTGCAAGGTCACCGGTTTCAGCTGATTGTTCGGTAAGGAAATTGAAGGGGCTCTTTTGTGGATGCAGAATAGGAGGAGCCGACCCAGGAAGTTCCGCATCATCGGTAAATGGGTTCATCTGTCGTGATGAAATTGAAATAGGCTGAAGTCGGGAATGTGATAAATCATCTGCTATATCACCCATGCTGTCTAGCTCAAATCTTATGTTTTTTCTTGATTTTCTCCTCACCATCAGAGTCTCCAACCTACGGTTGCGCTCAATCTCGGAGTACCCAAGATCCATGACATTCTTCTCATTGTCAGCTGTCCACAAAAGCGCAGGCTCAGTTCCAGCATCCTCCTTCTCCTCGCCATCATCTTTGGCCTTGCTATTGTCAGCCACAACATTACTATCACTTTCAACTTGAGAATCATGAGAGGCGATGCTGGAATGATTACCCGACTCATCATTAGTAATGTGATGAGGATGAGAGCAATCAGCACCCAGAAGAGGTTCGGTCTCATCGAGCACGGCACTAGTGCCGGTCATAGAAACATCAGGAGTGTCTCTCTCTGCATTATCAGGGTCAAAACCTGATGAACTATCATGACTGCCAACTCCAGTGAGTGGTGAGCATAGAGGATTCTCTAATTGATTGTCCACAATAGAATTAACAGCCTCGATCTTTATATCAGCCAGCTTCTTCCTCCGACGCACAGAAAAAGCACGTCCCCATCTGCATTTACTTGTTGCGCCATCAACAGCCTTGTGTTCTGAAGCATCTACCACCTCACCACTTTGTGAATCTGTACATACTTTCCCTTCATAATTTGGAGTTGCCACAATTTCAGCATCTTGCCTAACATTCTCACTTGAAGAGTATACACCCAAGGTTGCTTCTTTCCCATCAACTCTTCTCTGATGTACATCTTCGAACAAGTTGGCATACCCGTCGCTCTTGTCCCTGCTCAAAAAAGCACCTTCAGACCTTTTCTCCGCATAAGTTTTCATGTCCCCCATGGAAGGAACAGTAGTGAGAATTTTCACAGGTCTACCACCTGCAGCATCAACTCTCTCATCTTGTAGATCGGGTCCCTTCAGAAGAGGAACGCTCTCATCCAGATCAATACACTTGTTACCGTCTCTTCTGCCAAAACTTGCCTCCCTGATTATGTTCTCCTTCATTGCAGGCACTGAAAATCTCTGGTCTGCTTCAATATTTACATTTCTGGAAGAAATCTCAAACTTTGGAGCTGCAATACCTTCAGGAGCCTTCCTGTCTTCATCGATCTCCGGAAGATGTGCACCCCCATAGCTTATCAGTACACCAAGGAGAATGGCCGTGCATCCAATGACTGGAGAATTGGAGAGAAGGAAAGCGAAGAAACCCGGTGAATACTTGTACAGCAGGTAGAGCAGTAGCAATAGACTGAACAGAGCCCGATATTCAAAGGCACATCTCCAGGTTGTTCTGACAGCACATCTCAGAGTTTTCTTGATACTGCATGAAGCATCCTGCTTCGCCTCGACGCCCATGGCCATGCCTGGCCTCTCCCAATTGTCCGCACAAATCTAGCAAAAGAAAACACACAAGAAACATTAGGTCCGTGGATTCGATAGGCTAACCCGCAAATGAAGTGAACCAAAAAACAATCTGTAGCCTCCGTGATGCCCAGATAACACTAGGCCTAGGATAGAGCAAGGTATGTTCAGGCAGGCAGAACATATTAAACTAGACAATAAATGCCAGAGCACAACCAAGAATACAATCCACATGACCATCTTGCAATCTTTGATGATTTGTGGGCGCAGCTAGTGTGCCCAGCAACAAATGCAACCCCCACAGCTATAAATCTCCGAAAGCCGTCGGTCCGGCAGGCGGCAGCATCGTCAATTCGCTATTTCGTTTTCCAAAAAAAAAATTGGCATCGCCTACGGTGCTGTCATACAGATCGTACCTTTAGGCAGCCGGCGATCGGATCCGCGCTCGGGATCTGAGAGGCGTGCAGCGCCCCCGCGGAACACAGCAAGGGGAGGCGTCACCAGCGACGGCAGCAGGAGAAACCAGAGGCAGGCCAGGAATAAGACGGAAACTAACCCGAGGGTCGCCTCGCCCGGTTGGATATCGCCGTCGGCGGGCAGCAGAACGGGGAAGGCTTAGGCCGCCGCGCACCGCTGGCGCGCCTCCAGTGTGGCGGGGCGACAATGGCGGTGGCGGGTGGTCGAGGGCGAAAGAACTAAAAGAAGGTAACAGGAAGCCAGGGACACGGCGTCAGAGGAGGCCAGGAGCGCGGCACCAAACAGGGCTCAAGATCGAGAGCGGCGCACCGGCAGAGCGATGGAAGCACGGAGCACGGTAGTGGGGGAAGGTGGCAGCGGCTGGCGGGGCCCCGGTGGCGGTGGCACGTGCGTCCACGCCGGCCGCGCGGGACGGGGAGGGAGGGGTGTGGGTGGGGTATTTTTCCCGCGTGTCTGGTCTTGGAATCGGAGGGAGGGAAGCGTGGCGTGGTGGTGGTTGGGTGGTGGCCTTGGCCTGGTGGGGTTGGGGGATCCGCCGACCTGATCCTCTCTGATGCGCCGCTGGTTTGTTGCGCCTTTTTCGACAGGGATTCAGGATGGGTTTGGTCCTGGACGGTGCCGAAAAGCTTCTTTCCGGGCTCTCCTCTTTCGCCGACGGGGCTCACCGTCCCGGCCGTGTGGCGCTGATGATGACCACACCTCAGGATCAGATGTTGGTGCACCGGCTTTAGGAAGGCACATCACAAGGCCCTGCCGCGAACCATAAAAAACACATTTTGCCGTGTCGCCTCTTTGACACAGCGGCGCCAGATCAGTGGCGTGCTTCTCGCTCAAGAACGCCAGGTTGGAAAGCCAGGGTACTCAGAGCATTTCTGGATATTGGTTGGTCCTGTTGAAATTAGGAGGTGGCGTGTCGGCCGGACAATGCGATCTCGACATCAGCTCCTGATGCTTGCGCAAAATGTCTAGCTTGCCTAGGATAACACGCAGAGAAACCTGGAGAGCGCACATGTAGAGGATCAGGCGCATGTAACGTCATATATGTGATGTGATACCATTTCATTTCATCTATAAAAAAGACCTAACATGCCTATTTCCTGCGCGTACAAAAACCCGGCGCAGCGAAAGAGGGGCAAAAATCACACCAAAATAATAGACAGGAAAAAAACACCTACTTGGCTACTTACATCTGTATGACACTTCTCTAGAGCATAAGCACTTCAAAACCACGTGGGGATCGAATCCATCCATCATCTGTACACATACTCATCGGACAGTACGATCCTAAGAAGCTCTCTCAGGTTACCAAATACATGCCTCCCAGAGCTCTCTGCTCCAATGTAGTTCAGAAGCTGCTCCGTATCCTGATCATTCGCATGCAAATGAACGCAGCAGTCTCAGTTTGCAGGTGAAAACTATATCAAACAAGCATTGCAACGGAATATCAGCAGCTATGATACAAGGTTCAGAGGGAAGTACAAACCTTGTGTAACAAATAAATGGCATAGGAGGCCCTAGTGGAGTCATCTTCTTGGCATTCCATGAAAAGGGGGTATTCTGTTAGTTCTGACCCGGTGTTGTTCGTGCTTGCGTTTTCTGCTGAAGCAGCCGATGTTTCAGCTGAAGGCAAACGATCACTCACATAAGATCGGGATCCTCCAAAGCGTAGGGGATATCGGAGGGGAACATCGAGATAGGAGGCTATGAGCAAGACTGCCTACAACAAATAAAAAAGATAAGCAACTCGCGACGTCATCAAGGTATCAAACCAGAGGTACATGCAAGTAGATTATTTTTGAACTTTGCGATAAACTGAAAAGTTGAAAGGACCATAGTGCCTCGTATCATTCCAAACTAATATATGAAAACTAAAATGTTCTTCAACTGATCTTATATACAATTAGTATGCTATGATGCAATTTTTTTGGGGTAATTTTCTCCCTTGTGCGTGACAATAATCCCAGCTAGGTTGGAATACCTATGCTGCTCAGAGGACATCTCATTATAATTAGTAAAGACAGTAAGCAGACTTACATGGGCTGCATATCCCAGAACAGTTGCAGACCTCTGAAGCTCCTTGTCACTGTAATTCTTTTGCCTTCTTTTAGGCTTCATAATTTGCCAGCCAAAAAACGTCCAAGCACGCACTTGAGGAGATTTAATGGCACTGGGTACATGAGTTCCATATGCTCCTGAAGGTGTTCTATTTTCCTCTGAAAGTGTTCCATGCTCCCCTGAAAGTGTTCTGTCATCTCACATAAATGGTTTCGAAAGGTGATTCTTGAATGTTTTTTCCTCAATTTCTCTTATAGAAGAAAAACACATAATGCAGATGTTTACCAGTGATCCTTACATAGGAATATCCTAAGCAAGCTGTATCAGAACTGAGATGGAAATTTCAATGAATATGCATTCTTTTTAAGCAGTGCGCCAGTGCCGCTGCAATCGTTCAGTCCCCCAGTCCCTGGACTGCAGAGAACAAAGTCTCCAACTAGACTAGCATATCGGACACTGAACTAGAGTACCACCAAAGGCATGGATACCAAGGAGGTCAGAGCGGAAAAATAAATCACACAGATGAGGTAAATTAAACATTAGGTCATGGACTAAATGTAAACACTGCATTTCCATCATAACATGAAACATATCAGTCAACACTAATGGACAAGAAAACTATCTTGCTAACTTCGCAGAGCTAACAGATGGGGGACTGCTGAACAAACCAGGCAAACTCATTCTCACCTATCCACTGCTAGAAGACACGTGAAATATGTCATAAGATCATTTGACAAAATGAAATATGCCATAAGAAATTAAGAATGTATTTTCTTCCAAAGAGATACTGTATATCACGAGAGGCATATTAGTAATGGATTCTCACCATTAGTGTCGGCACGATGGTTTTCTGCGTGTTGGGACAGATCATGGAAGACCTTCACAGGGTACAAGGCAGCGACCTGGCCAACCATGCACTGCTGCCTCGTCCTAAGCAGCCTCTGCAGATCCTCAAGCCTGGCCTTGTCTCCAGCTAAAGCCTCCTTCGCCTCCTGCAATCAGCGCAGGTTGATTCTCCATACACAAATGCAGATAATCCAAGTTCGAATCCAATCTAGCAGCAACTTGGCATTGGCGCAAATCAGCAGAAAGATCACTTCGGCTACCTGCACTCGCTGGTGCGCGGCGGTGAGGGCCCTGGACAGCGGCAGCACCCGCTCGATCTGCTCCTGCAGCCGCTCCTTCCCCCGCTCGACGTCCTGGGCCGCCCGCCTCCTCCCGACGACGGCCTCCTCCGCGCGCGCGTGCTGGAGGTCCAACCTCCGCCTCAGCTCGCCCAGCGCCTCCGCCTGCCGCAGCGCCTCCCTCCTCACCTGCACGACGAGCGCCACACCGCACCGAAAATTAAAAAAAAAAACAAAACCACGCGGTGGAAGAAGGGGCGGACGTGGCGGGGACGGGAGGCACCTCGAGCGCGGCCTCGATGCGGCGGGCCAGGGCCGCCCGCTCCTCGGCCGCGGCCGCGAGCGCCACCGCTCGGCCCTGCAGCTCCCGCCACGCGACCACCGCCTCCTCCCCTCGCTCCTCCACCTTGGCGCCCCGACCGGGCGCGGACGGAGCAGCCCTCCTCACCCGGACCGCGGGGCTCATCGCGGCCGTACGGTCTCGGCGGACGACGACGCGCGGCGGAGGGGAGAACCCGCGCCGCCGGCGGCGGCGGCCATGGCGCGCTCCCGGTGGCGGACGGAGGCGTCGAGACCGAGGGCTCGCTCAACGCCTGCCCGACTGCCCCCCGAAGGCGGTAACAGCAGCCCAGCCGGAAAAGCGAAAAGCAACGGAGGTTTGGAGGGAGGAGGCCAGGAGGGAATCGAATCCGCGGTGTCGTGACGCTGCGTTGCGGGGGGCGCAAGCGAGCGGTTGGATGTGAATGCGACGCCAAATTGGCAATGCGTGGGGCTCGCCGGTGCCGGCTGGTTGGAGGCTTGGAGATGGAGAGTTGTCTCGGCGACGCAACGCGACGCGGGGGACGGGACGGCGCGGACGACGAGCCAGCCAGACGGCCAGGCCGGCGCGGGAGCGGGACCCGTGAGGCGGTGAGGGAGTCCGGGGCCGGGACTCGTGTACGCGAGACCGGGGGCTGCGGATCTCGGCGCTATTGGTGTGCCAGCCACGTCTGCTGCTCCTGTTCCTGTCAGAAACTCAGGATGCATCTCCTGGCTCCAGTGGTCGAGGACGGTGCGGTGACGATGCCAGATCGCACGCCAGGTGAGTGATGCGAGACGGCCGGGCCGTCGGCGTGCCCTGCTGCGTCGACGACTCCGACGCCGACGGCAACGCTCCTGCTCCTGGATACGGATTTTCTTCTCGCACATTCCGGCCATCGCTTTCAGTGAAAATAGCAGGGCACACGGAAGAAACGCGCGTGCTGGCGTTGGAGTCAGACACGCCGCTCCAGCCTCCACCTGCTACCTGTGGGAGACTGGTCAGCGCAACAGCATCACTGCATCAGGAACTGGCTCCTCTCGCAGCAAATTTCATCCGCCGGCGCTTACGACGAAACTGGGTGCCCGTGCCAGATTGAATCCTTTTCTCCCTCCTTGAACATTCAGCATAAACCTGAACCTGGCAGAAATCAAGAAACAACGCCGCACAACACGCAACAAAAGGGCAAGGGAGACGGAGAAATCGAGTCAAAAGCAACATGATCCTAAACCAGATTTAACTTTACAATGACACCAAATCAAAGGAGTCACGGGCAACGGCCAGGCGTCCAGCGCGAGCAGGGCTAATCGGACTACGAAACCGGGTGCAACAACTGGTACACAGGATTAGCAGCAGCAGCAGCAGCAGCAACACATCAGAGCAAATGATGGGACGACGGCCACCACACACTGCGAGCCGAGTGCAGCATACGACAAAGGAAAAAAAATGGAAATTCTACGGTTCGACGATAATTTACTGCCTTCACAGTTCACATTCGCGGACGATGATATCATCAGTCGCATGATCATCCTTGAGGCGTAACACCATGCAGCTCAAACTTGGGGTCCGGTGGAAGGATCTAAAAAAGAAATGACAGTAAAACGGAAGATGTCATACAGATTTCACCCACCAACAAAGGATACAGGTTAAAACCCAAACGTAGTAGTATAATTCTGGGCGAAGAAAAAGGTAATTTGTGCAGCATTTTACACTAAACTTTAAGACGATAGCTTAAATTATATCATCCCCCCTACATGCGCAGCTCCAAAATTAACTTATACAATATACAAATAAAATAGAAAAATCAGGTCCTGAGGGAAGATAAATGCATCATTCTATGATACATATAATGAGTCAGGAAACTAGGCATTTAGGGCAACATGTCACATACAATCTGACTTGTTGGGTATAGTGCAAGGTGCCAAGGCAGCTTTGTTTTGTGCACTGAATGGACATGAAAATTTCCAAAATTGTTCTTAGTTTACTCTACCTTGTACTCCTCAGCGTGAGAACTAAAGAAAGATTCTGATAGACAATAAATCAAAAGATAAAGATATTGACAAATGCAACAGTTCATGGAAAACTTGTATGTCTTAAAAGGTGCTACAAGCCTACAGCACTCCATAGACTACATAATCATTTTTTATTCTTCCAGAACTTTCATGTCACTTTGTGTCCAGACTGAAGCAATATTGCACTCCATAGACTACATAATCATTTTTTATTCTTCCAGAACTTTCATGTCTACTTTGTGTCTACCTTTTACATGATGCCCATTTTGCTCATCAAATGAAATATGCACATATGATGAAACGAATAGACCAATTTTGGGGGGGCAAAAAACTTACCTAGCAGAAAGTAATTTGCATGATTAACCACAATGAGCAAGTCCCAACTAATCAAAATAAACCCCGGCAGTTTCGTGAGTCACACATGCAGTTCCTCGTTCTACGAGAACCTGAACCACTAGACTCAGCTCCAGCAACACCATAGTCATAAGTCAGCTCTGTCATGGGAGGAATATGCTTCAGTGCAAAGAACATTATATGTGGATGCCTGTCATCTCCATGGTCATATTGTACTGGTTGCCAGAAAACATTTGGTGAGCAACTGTGGTTCATGAAACGCGAGACATTTCCCATATTTTTTGCACTTATCTTGATGGGCATTGGCTCAAATTCATCAGCTGATACGTATGTGCTTTCCTCACCTATCAGTTCAGGCCCACAATTCCATTTTAAAGTCTTATCACCAGGACATACGGTCTGAAAGATGTAATCATCTTCACTATCATTCAGATTAACTTTGAGCTCATCAATGACCTCACCAGCATACTCGCATATAAATGCACCAGCACGAATAGGGTCCCAGCAGCGAAGACCCCAGCCTCGGTTGGTGGTCCTGAAGACCTCAAAATGTAACCTGGCTCCCTTTTGGGTCACTCTGTTCCGGCAATTTGTAGAACAGTTGCAAGAATCACCACATTCATAGATTATTGGTTTGCGGCAGGCCAACAATCCTGATGAACTGTAAGGTAAATCACCTCCATTGCGTTGTCCACAAGCACAACTGGAATCGCCAGGCAGGCAAACACTCTGGCATCCGCAACCCTGCAACTTCTTCATAGAACTGAGAGGCCTCAAGTATTTGACCTGGTTAGTATAGGTGAAATGTCCAGGTCCTTTCTCGTGGTCTACCTCATTGACAAGACAAACCGGCAACATTTCAGCCTTAGATGACAGATCAGCTAGTAGAACATTGCCTCTGGTAGTAGGATTAGTTATCCATTTCTGAGTCACCTTCCATATTGCAGCTCCATCACGCTGACCAGGTTCACGCAGCAGCTTGTACTTGAAGCAATTGATACCAGACTTTGTTCTCTCCTTCCAGGACTCATGAATCTTGTAGAGGCCATCATACACGTAAATTTTTCCAGTTATGCAAAATGGATCCTTGAAGCCCCGTACAACCCTTATCTCATTCTTCCTGTGCAAACTCCTCTCAAGAGCTAGGTTACCCCTCTCAAGCTTCTGGTCATGCCTCTCCTCAGTATTCCTACTATTTCCCCCTTGGCCACTGTACACCAGCACATCTGTGTCATCATCCTCATTCTCATAACCGCCTGCAGAGACGATACATATCGCTACAGAATCCTCATCATTTCCAAACTTAGTAGTCATGTAATCTATGCCTCCCATACTAGGTGCATGCAACCCAATGATACAAAGTTCCATCCTGAAATAGAAAATATCCCCTATTTCAACTCCAGGGACAGTTCCTACCCTCTTACCCGAATTGGCCCTGATGTTACTGGCCATCATGATGGCGCCAGCCTTCAGGTCTGCACGTCTGCTAGCATCCTGTGTTTCATCCATCTGCAGATGTCTTCTCCGGAGTGCCTCAAAGGTCATGTGAACTGCTTCCACAATCTCCCTGGGATCGGATGCAGATGGCAGAAAGGCAAGCTCCTTGCCAGCAACAAAATTCTTGTATGTGGGCTTAGGGCGCTTTAACTTACCATTTGAGCCATCGGCACCAGATGCACCAGAACCAGGAGGACGGCCTCTCCTAGCCTTCCGTTCAGATGCCACAGTTTGGTTACCAGAGTAAGGTTCATCATCACCATCAACTAACATGCTTGATCTTGTCTTGTATGCAGAGATAGGGGTGGCATCAATGGGCCCGTTGGCACTGGTGCCGGTATAAGAAACACCATTCGCAGAGGCACTGAAAGTAGCAAAAGATCCAAAGGAAGGAAGATTCCCCGCACCAAACCCTGTTGGAAATTGGCCAACCGGAGTGACACAGACCAATGGTGGTGTGCTTGACTGATTAACATTGACTCCCATGGGTGCAGGGAACATGGGAGCTAAAGACCTTAATGGCTTGACATCTAGGAGCTCCTGATTAGGATCAGGTATGAAATTTGAGGCCCTGTACATCTCAGATGTATGAAAATTCCTGCCAAAGAAAAAAAAATATTAGTGGAGTATTAGAAAAATGAAAATCCTTAGTGGAGTAAGCAAAGAATGAATGTTGAGTGAACCCTTAAGAGCATTGAAGTAAGCAAAATCAATCCTTGAGCTCCATCCCAAAAAAAAACTGTTGTAATCAGCACGTGAACTTCAAGCACTATTTGACAATCCGGCATACTTTTGTCACCCTACAAGTCACTTTGCATATTTTCTGTGCAAGTTGTGGCGGCAAAGTACTGTTAAAAGAAACATTCGCCAAATAAAAAACTTCACAATTCCATTATAATGGTAGTTTTTTGTTTTTCAAGGAACCATTACTAAAGTAGTTTTCTTATATCATAAGTCACTCTGTACTACCCATTGACTGTCACAAACTCCATGTAACAGAAATTTATTAGCCATTATGAGCACATAATCGACGGCCATGCCAAAACCAGATACATACAAGCAAGCCTCAGGCCCTTGTCGCCTTGTGCAATTCGATATGAACCATCCTGAATCCCACCATCCAAACCAAACGGTTGATCACCATGCATTTGCCAACAATTGCAACAAATAAGGGGAAGGGCAAGGAAAAGTTCAGAACAGAGAACTTGTGGTGAATTGGACACGTTTATGGATTGTGGTCTGGTCTCCCACCGGCACCAGGGTGTCAATGATGTCGAGGAAGTTGGCTGGTGATCAGCTACGAAATTGGAAAAAGGCGTATGAAGTGCGGGATAGAATGGCAGCAGCAGTGCAATGGCAAAATAGCTTGCACTAAACAAAACAATCATTTGGATGGTTCACTGCAAGGTTTCCATTACTGTCCAAATGCCAAGTGATTTTTGCAGAAGTTCCACCCATGAGACCATGAAATGAGGGGTAGGAGGTTGGTTTAAGGCATAAATCATGGGTTTGTGATTCAAGAAGGTAGATATCAAACAGTTGTCAGATTCTCGTTGGCATGCTCTAGTGCTCTACAAGGGATTCTAACTTGCAGCCATCAACTGGGGCGAGCAGCATCCATCTCGGTATGCTTGTTACATTACATTTCATACAGCAAGGCTGAGAAGGTTCGCCGCACAGGTATCTTCATGAACACATTGGGTCTAACATGCATCCAAGGTGCCAATCGCCAGCAAAATCTCAAGGGACTTTATAGCAATAGTGTTTATATAAGTGACCTTTTGAACTAGCCCCTGGTGTCACCGAGCACAACCCCAGATCAAAATGTGGGAGAAATACCCCGACCGAAGGAATCACAACCCCAGAAGAACCTAAACTGAAAGTCTGAAACAGCGTGCCTGCCCCCAAAACATCAAGACTAGTTTGGATAGACCATTCCCGTTGTGGATTGGAGGGGATGGAGGGGAATGGACCAATTTCTCCCTCGATCCCCCCACAGTCCCCTCCAATCCACACCGAGAATGGCTGTATCCAAACAAGCCCTCAAAGGATCTATTCGACAAGGACTTTACTAAACTGTGCATGCAAGATTTGGGGCTGCGGAATGCACAGTCCAGGTTCAATGAACCCCGACAGCCCCTGCCACCACCGCCTCCGGCCGCCGGCCGCGCTACCCACAAGACGCCCTCCACCCCACCATTTCGTTAAATAAGGAGGCCGCTCGCCCACGCCGTCGGCCTTCCCGCAGGTTGGCGTCCGCCGCCTCGCCTGTCCACCCTCGATCCGCCGCCGCCGCCGCCAGATGCTCCTCTAAGCCCGCCGGCCATGGAGCCCTCTCTCCCCCGACGACCCCGAACCCGAAACCCTAACCCTAACCCAGCCACCACCATGCCTCAATCCGAGAGAGGGAGGAGGAGGAGGACCCACCTCGTCGCCGGCAGTCCACCACTACCCACCAGAGGTTGACGAGCACGAATCGGAGAGGAAGAGAGAGTGGCTGGGCTCGGACGGAGAAGAAGGGCGCTTGCTGTGGGCCTGTGGCCGTGGGAAGGAAGGAGTCCAGTAGGGAGGGGTTGACTGGACGGTTGGATTTGCCCCTCGTGTATTGGAGGGGAGACGGACCGCTTACGAACTGTATTTTCCCATTCAACGAACTTCGGGAGACAGACTTTTACAACCAGCCCTCTAAATTGGCCCCGATCGCGGAAAAATGGTATGCAATTATGAAATTACTGGAAATTTGTGGTATTATTTAAGATCGACCTCCTCCAGATCAAAAAGACATGGTGAAATGATCAAATGAACCTTAATTTTTTTCACAAAACTAGCGACTTTTGCATCTAAGCGTATTGATCTTGCGCGCGAGAAGGATAATGGATGGTGCATCGATTAACTCACATGACAACATGCAATGATCAAATCAGCAACTAAAATAACAGAAGGACGTGGGTAGATTCAGATTTAATTGCTCAACAGTCATCGCAATGAAATGCTCCCTAATAAACGTAGCAAACACTTAGAGCAATCCGCCCGGCGCGATAGGATCAGAGATAGTAGAGATGGATCAAGCATCGGATTGGTCTCTGCTCCACCCCCACAGAGGATGGGAAAAAGAGGAGTGAGAGGTTAGTGAGATGAACGAGAAAGAGACCGCATGGGAGGGAACATAAAAACCTTAGGTCCCTTGCCTCTACAACTTCAACAGTTCCCTCAATGAGGTTGTTCGGATCTATTAAATATCGCAACTATAAACCTTTGTTGATTCAGCCAGTTAGTTGCCACAAAATGAAAAGCTTCCTTTTAACTAAATACGGATGCACGATCTGAGAGGAATGTAGAAATCGCGCTAGGGAGAGATCCAACCCACAATGGTTTGGCTCAACATATGACGTTCTGTTGAATCTAATCACATGAGCAATTATGTCATTTTGCATTCGTGACTTGACAAAATAAAAAAAGGCCCGACAACTGAAATCTAAAGTTTGGATTGAAAGGGTAAATAAAAAGCTAATGGCAATTTTGCAAATTTTCAGAAAAAAGACTACCGTTTTTATTCAGATTTATCCTATGGAAAATAGAATTACTTGTCTTACCACTGGATACCAAACTTTAGTAGCTAACAGTTTAGGTTAAGGCAAAGGGATCTCGGATTTAGGGATTTACCACCGGGAGGCTATCAGATTGACGGCGGGTTGGATGGCGGGGTAGCGCAGGGACTGTTCACCATGATTGTGGACGGCGTCGTCGGGTGGAGGAAGTTGCTGGAGGGGAATAGGGTCATCGCACACCATTAGAGCTAGCGGGAGAGGTGTCGCGGGGTCGTAAGCTCCAACAGTGTCTCCCATGGTAGTGCCATCCGTGGATCCCGGTAGGGTGACACTTGAGGTGGGTGAACGAGGATCCATCAGCGCAAGGAAGAAAATTGTGGGACTATAGCGGCGGAACTCTGAAATGCAACACGTCGGTGCAAGAGATGGTGAGCGCAAGGTAGTGGTGTGGCGGCGCGTATAATGAAAACATCCGAGGGGTAGTGCAGCTAAATAGGCAAGGATGGGGATTAGGGTTAGAAAGTTATATATGGAGTTAGAATCAATCCAAGCTGTAGAATTGAAATCATGTGGTGATAAAAGATTGCTTAACCAGGAAGGTTACGGGGGACGAATCTAAATCGTTGAATTGATATCTCACGGCCATGAATTTTGACCTAGAAGCTGGTCCAGTTTATTTCAGCTTTTCCTTTTGGCTTCTGGTCTATAGGATGTTTTCACATAAGCCAGCTTCTAAAATGCAAAAGCCCAGTGCAAACAAACATACATCATAAATAGAAAAAAAAATCTCAATCACTTTCCAAGGAGACAGGCCTAGTATCAAAATGTGCACAAGCCCAGAGTCTTTCCGTGCTCCATTGCCAATCGAGAGTGCAAGCTAACAGTAAATTTGCAATGACAATGTACAAGAAAAAGAGATGGACTCCACTCCAGCATGCTCAAGCGGCCAAGCCCAAACCACCGTAGCACAGTCAAAGCAAGCCACACTCTGCATGTACCACGCAGCTATGGCGATAATCCCGATGTAGCCCTATCTCTCTCAACAACAACGACGATCCACGGGATAAAACTAGCCCAACCTTCGTTGCTGGATAGTCGCGTGACTTCAAGTCTTTTCCTTGTAGCCAGCCACCGCTTGGTGCTTCGCGCGCGTATCGGGTCTGGCGAAATAGGCTCGGTGGGTTTGGCGCACGGGTCACAGGTGTCGAAAGTGACAGCGGGCACTTGAGGTTCGCCCGGCCGCCAGACCAGACCAGAGACACCAGGGCGCGTCAAACCAAACAAACAGCAGGTCACCAGAAGCCCAAACAGCACGAGGCAGCCCGTGGTCCCTGGTGCTCCCTCAGCCAGCATGCATCCAGCTGACAGCGACACGGTACTCGGTTACACACCACAAAATGGCGCCACAGAAGCCATGTTTTGAGTCAGTATTGAGTTCAGAAAATGAAACTGGCGAACTGGCGCCACAAATGAACGGCACAAAGTTAGGGTCAGTTTCAACTGACCCCTTGTTTACTTCACTCCCAACTCCCAACTTTAACACTATGCAAAAAGAAGATTCTCCATCACATCAAACTTGTGGTACATGCATGGAGTACTAAATGTAGACGAAATTAAAAACTAATTGCACAGTTTTGTTGTACTTTGCGAGACGAATCTTTTGAGCCTAATTAGTCAATATTTGGATAATAATTCACAAATACAAATGAAACGCTACAGTGTGCTACAGTGCTGTAACAGTAATTTAGCACCTCCCAATTTTGCCAACTAAACAAGGCCTGAAGAATACTCCCTGGGATGGAATCTCTGAACAGGACTGCCACTAGCACCAGCACCTCGATACGACAAATCTGCATCAAAAGAATCTGAGCAAAGAAAAAGCTCTAGTTACTCTAAGCTCGGGTGCTAGGCCGATAGCCTACTGTATTCCCAACATGCAATAGACTAGTGGATTCCAACAGAAACTTACCAGCAAAAATTTCATAAACCAACAACCTTCGTTCCCCCTTGCAGCAAGTGGCACCCTTGCAGCAAGTTATTACAAAAATTGACAAGCTTTCAAGTCCTTCCTTTGCAGCAAGTCACTAATGAATTGGCAAGCACATACAATGGTAAAAGGTTCAGGAAATAAGTCTTTGCAACCTCAACAATGCCTTCCCTGCAGGTTTAGATCAGAAAGCTTCAATTTTTCCAGCTCCCTGAAAGGCAACATTCAAATAGATCAGAACTTCCTTAAAAAAAATACATCGGAACTTGAATCGCAGAGGCAAGCTGTGAGCAATTCAGTGATCAACTGATCATGCACATTTTCTGCTGCCAACTGAAGGTCTTTCCAAAACCTCAAAGCCCCTAACAAACTAACAAATCAACCCAAGAAAATGTTTGTAAAGATGCAACCACATTACGTGAAATCTATTCATCGTCCTATGAACTACAACCCTAGGCCAAGTTTAGTGTCGTGGTGCTACTCCATAACTAACAGAATTCTCACAAAAAGAAAAGGCAAATTATTTCTGTCATGGCCACAGAAAAGAGGTTGTTGCTTAGCTAATAACATCCAAAAGGAAAAAAACTGTTAAATAGAAGCGTAGGTTTAAATAAATTGAAATGAAAAACTAATCCTATCTGATATGTGCAATCTCAAATCCCAATACAAGGAATTTGAGCACCTTTCCCTGTTTGACATGGACTCTTAGTCTGCTACTCATCAAAACAAGCATATGCACTAATGATATAGTTGTATAGGGGTTACTGACGTATAATTGTACAAAGTAGCATAGAGACCAACAACAAAGTAACAAAACACCCTAAGGTCCTATACTATAAGCTGTTAAGATGGTACTTATGTGATAATCTAATTAGTGCAATATGATATGAATGTGCCACTACTAGATGTGTCCTAGTGAGGAAAAAAGAAGAAAGAGAGAAGCTGGGCAGAAATCATACAACAAATAACTAAATAATCTATATTGAGACGATTGGCTTAAGTTTTAGCAGCATGTTTCCCTTTCACCAGTACAGCCCCAGAATATTTCTGTCAAATAACTAGAACTACATGTGCATTGACGGCAGCTGAAACAAGCATTGTGCATGTCTATTAGACATTACATACAATATATACTTTTAATACAACTAAACAAAGTTGCGGATGCAAGTGAAAATGCAAATCAGATCATTACATAAGCTGGTAAGCCCAGCCACTAACATAAGGCATATATTCTTATAATCTAGAAAGTATGTCTTTTGACTCCTTTTTCTAATCCAAGTAAATAAAGACAAAATGAAGACAATCTCAAGTATTATGGTAAGAACTCACTTAGGACAGACCTGAAGGCTCGATCATGTATCGCTGTGGCCCACCCCTATCATAACCTACATGAATAACTCCACAGCCAAAAGGCCTGATTCAAATTGCAACAAACATTAGTAGACGTATCTATTAAAGCACACACCTAGCTCGAAAATAATTGAAAAAATTAAATTCCTTAACAAAGGCACCAATAGAGTGTACATAGTTGCACATAGCTGGCTACACGATCTGGTAATCAGCTAACTCCTTTACAGGCATGGGTGCTCCAAACACCCTGTTGCATTACAGCTTTAATCAATTCTGAGAATCCCGTCAAAAAACAATTCTGAGAAAGCGGTAGTATATAATCAAGATTAACTAGATGGCCTCTGACTTTGCTCTCAATACTGTTTGCCTACCATCAGTGCTAAACCAGCAACATCCTAAAGTTGAAGACAGGAACTCTGTAAGTACACAAATGTATCAGAAAGAATAGCGGTCATCGAAAGTATCGCAGAAGACATCACTATATACAATGCAAGCACATTCTTCTCAATTCCAAAGAAAAGAGCCGCTATAGAAGTGCAATTTTGCCGCATGTATGTTCTTAAGTAAAAGATGTCGTCAAAACTCAACGATTCTATTGGATTGCTTACTCCTCTGAGAAAAGAAAGAAAAAAAGAAATGAAGAACATAATTACCAGAATCATCAGAGTTTTGGTGCAGGGAGTAAATTCACCGATTAGACCCCTCCAGAATCATCTTTGATGTCTTCTCTACACCCTATAGGTGAACAAAACTATAACAGGTTGTCACACGATACAAGCACCCAATGAAAAAACTCTGACCACCAAGGATTAAAATCCAGCAATGACCAGATCAATCACCAGAACGATCGCATCTTTGCATTTGATCCCAACAACAGTCCTACAAGCAGAATCATACAAAGAGAAAAGGAAGCTTTGTGGGGACTAGGGAGCCAAACCCGCTGTTGTCAATAGCGCATTCAAACTGGAAGATACAACCATCAGGAGAGAATGTGGTGACAGAAATATTGTAACCAATCGCTATGCTACTCATTGTCAAACTGCTTATATACCTTCCTCACTGGACACCATTGCTGGCGGCTGCCACAACCACCACTAGGAGACCCCAACCTCGCCGGCGATGCAAAATTTTGAGATTTTATACTTCAGTCAAAATGTTGCCACAATTGCTCAACACAACAAATAGAGTATGAAAGGGTCAAGATGCCGGGGGAGGGGGGGGGGGCTTGTACAATTTTTTTGTGAAAATTAAAACCTATCAAGCTAATTCACCCCATGCGCCTAAAACCTTAAATAGCGTATCTATTCTACTCACACAAAAGGTTTGCAACCTAGTTCCAACCCTACTCTAGCATGGCAATCTAGAAATTGAAATGCGAAAAGTAAATGTGGAATTTAAGTGCGGAAAGTAAAGAGAGGGTTAGAACGCTGATTTTTCCTCGAGGTATCGAAGAGTCGGCACTCTCCCTAGTCCTCGTTGGAGCACCCCCGCAAGGGTATAGCTCCCCCTTGATCCGCACAAGGATAAGTGCTCACTAGTGGTAATCCATTCTCCCCTCCGGATCGGTGGATTCCAAACCGAGCACAATACTTCTTGGGGCTTTTCACAAGTCACCTCCTTGAGAGCTCACCAAGAACACCACCACCAAGCCGTCTAGGTGATACCGATCACCAAGAGTAACAAGCAAAGACTCTCAATTGACCTACACAAGCTAAAAAGATGGATGGATGCACACTTGCTACTCTCCAAGCACTAATGATATCCTTAATCTTCAATTAAGAACTTCTCAAATCACTTCTAGTGCTCAACTTTCCCTTGACCTCAAATTTATCCTATCATCTTCACTGAGTGCCAAGACAGCTGAAATGAACCAGCCCAAGAGGTATTTATAGGCCAAGGCAATGAACTAGCTGTGTTGTTCGCATGCACAGAAAATAGCAGCACCGACTAATTCGGTGACAGCCCAAAGGTGTCACCATATGAATCGGTGCAAGCGGCAAGTACAATTAGCAACAGTCATTGACACAGCCACCGACTCATTCGGTGCTCAGTCACTGTTACCACCGTAATAGTCTATGCGGCCTTATTTCTCATCAAAATCTACCTGAGCTGATTTTGAGCCGATCACGAGCCGAGCCGATTGCACTGACTCATTCAGTGGGGCACCTGGGCACTGTCAGTTCTAGACGCATCGACTAATCCGCTGGCACGTAATTGTGCCCACCGTACCATCCCGTGGTTCGGTTTAGCATACTGCGGATCCTGTGGTCACTGACACATTCGGTGACACATCCCAGTTGTCACCAAATGAATCGGTGACATTTTTAAGTGTTTGAAACTCGTCCAATTCAACTTCTTTGAGTTTCACCACTTCTTCACATCTCAAAGCTTTAAATGGGCTACCTAGTGCCTAGTTTCATAAGTGTGCATCCACTTAGTTCAAGGACTCATCTAGGTCAAGCTACTACTCTTCGCCCCCCTTTATAGTACGACCAAAGGAAAATAAAAGACCTATACTAATCCAAGTGTCTTTCAACTCCAAACGACTCTTGGAACTAGCTTGTCCTTAGCCTTCTCGCTAGTCCTTTGAACCGATACAATTTCAATTACATGATGGGGGCTAAGAATACCATGAAAGCCCATCGTTGCACTAACTTATCGAATGCCGCTGCAAAATACACGTTAGTCGCAATGATCATGTTGTCATTAATCTCCAAAATCGAATTAAGGGCCTAGATGCTCCTTCAGAGTATACAGGGACATAGCATCATTGCCATCAAAGTAAAGAGGCAGTGCTAGTGATGGAGGAAGAAGCATTCTATTCAAGTGCAAAACACATGATATTTTTAACCAAAGAAACAAATGTTTTCTATTCATATGCTGACAGATGCCACTCAGGAACTTCATGCATATAAAACCCCCCTCATTAATCTGCACATTTTTCTTTTTTTCATGCCGCAAATTCGTCAACTCTCTTCATTTGTAGAACACAGATACATTACATCACCCAATGCTACGTTGATGCGGTGCTTGTTCTTCTGCACCGGCAAATGAATTAAAGTCACAGAAATCCATCTCTGCGGTCTTGCTCCTCGGCATCCCTGTTCGCCGTCTGCACGGCCTTGAACCACAGAAACGCCTGAAATTTGCACAGCAACTCTTCAGTCAGTCAGCAACAACCAGGCGCTGCTATAGGAGGCACGGCGCATATGTGGATACGTACGGAGGTCGGGATGCCGGTGAAGACGAAGAAGCCCAGGAGCGGCGCGTACAGGGCGCTGTCGGAGCCGACGATCCCGAACACCGGCCGCTGGTTCGTGTACTCGAAGATGGAGCCTATCTGTGGAGCGATTTTGTGAGAAAAAGATGTTAAGCCACGCGTCGGTGAGTGACGAAGTGCGTCACGTGCAGCGAAAGAAAAGGAGGAGTTTCCGAGCAAACGCACGGCGGCGATGGCGGTGACCGCGGACGCGAGCAGGTACGCGTAGAACGGCACCTGCCCGGCTTCCTGCCCCTGCACGGCCCCGCCTTCGCGCTCCCAGGGCGGCGGCTCGTCAGCGCCGGGCTTGGCCCACGCAGGGACCTGCTCCTCTGCCTCTCCCGGCGGCTTGCCTGCGGCGGCCAAGACCGCCAGCCTGCTGCGCCCACATCGTCCGGCCATTCGCCCCCCAAGGAGCGTGCGGCGGAGATGGTGGGCCTGAGACGCCTGCAACAGACCGAGGTGCCCTGAGCCGCTGCACGGGGAGGTGGATACGGCCACCGCCGCGGCCGCCATGGAGACGAACTCGGCGAGCTCTTGCGCTTGGCGGGGTGTGTCGAGGCAAGCGGTGGTGCTGGATGGCGGAGTAGGGTGGGATGTGGATAGGACGTGGTCGGTGACGAGGCGTCGTGAGATAGAACGATGCTGCCATGGCGTGGGCTTCGCGCGGAGTTGTTGGGCCTACGACTGATTCCGTTTGGCCCAACGAAGCTCTAAGCTGCATAGAGCGGACAATTAAATTTCCTGCAATCTAAATAAGATTTCAATTTCGAAACGAAGAACTAATTAAATTTTGATTTAGATTTGGTTGGGGCGCGCCAGGCCCTGCCAGCAGTGCAACGGCTGGGCGACGCTCGAGGGCCCCAGTGGCAAGCCACTGTGGTGGACCCTCCCCCACAAAAAATAAATTTAATATCGAAGTGGGCACATGGCCCACATATCAGATATTAAACTGATAAGAACAGATACTACACTTGATCTTAGCCAAAAGGCCGAGAAAGGTATGCTTTGGAACGGCACCCAGGGTCTCCTCATGTAGCGAGTCGACGCCACGGCTCCGCTTGCTTGGGCGAGGTGGGACTAAACGGCTGAAACGCGCTGCCGCTGCATGCTCTGCGCGTCTCTCTATCGGTCGAGCGCTCGCCATTATGTAATGGGCGGCGGCCCAACGGGTTTTACCGCCTTATCTCCTTTCTGAGGCCCACGTAAACAACGCCGCGTTCCTCCTCTCTCGCTCGCTCGACGGGGAGACACAGCTGCCGCCAAATACACGCGCGAGCTCGAGGCCTCTCGAGCTCACCGAGGAGGACGCTTCATGGCCGCGCTGGGCTCCATCCATGTCGCCGTCGTCGTGGAGAATCGGCTGCCTCCGCGGTGGCGCGCGGGGTAACAGAGCCCGGTGAGCGATTCCTGGAGGACGATGGACTCTTTGAACACCATGATCTGAGGCTAATGGATCCTGCGAGCTCTGATCATGGTCGTGCCGCCCGCGCACTCGTGCGCTAATTGCTCGATCGACACAAAATACTCCGTGCAATGGTAACCGCCAGTGCAAACTGGTTCAGTGGTACGCTCAGAATTCATCAACGCTGACACAAAGTGGATATACAGATACTGAATCTTGATCCAGCAGGGGCCCCCCGTCCTGTCCGATCGCTCGTGGCCACCGAGTCACTTGTCCCTGAGCAGCACCTTGACGTACTCCTTGTACTCGACGCGGCCCTCGCCGCGGGGGTCGGCCTCGCGGAGCATGGCGTCGGCCTCCTCCTCCGTGAGCCGGTCGCCGTGGCTGACCATCACCTGCCGCAGCTGCTCCGCGGGGATGGACCCGCTCCGGGCGTCGTCGAACACGTCGAAGCACTCCTCGAGCCGCCCCGCGGTCACCCTGGCGCCCGCCTTGCGCTCCGCCACGGCCAGGAACGCCGCGAGGTCGATGGCGCCGGCGCCCGCGGGGACGCCCGCGTCCTCCAGGAACCGCCGCGCCTCGGCCTCGTCCACGTTCTGGCCCAGCGACCGCAGCGCCGTCACGAGCTCGCCCGTGGCGATGCGACCTGCCATCATCACAAGGGAAGATTAGTGTAGCTGTGTGCGTGGCGGCGGCCGGAGAGCTAGGCGCGAGCGGTGTCTTGCCGTCCTCGTCGGCGTCGAACAGGGCAAAGATTTCCTTGCACTCGTCGGCCTGCTCCGGCGTCAGCTTCCCCGCCATGCTCGCCGGAGCTGCTTTCCTCTTGCGGTGGATGCTAACTGTTCGCTCGCGAGAGAAGTGCGAACCTTTCTATGATTCGATTTCGACAGGTCAGGAGGGAAAGCCAAACTCTCCCCAATTTTCGATCTGGCACGCCAACTTTTTCTTGGTCAGAGAATAGCCGAGGATGGATTCGGTGGCGGCACTTAGTAGTAATCATAATAAAAGCGACGTTTCATCCACCCCCCTGGCGTGATCCAGTCTGGCCATCTGGGTGCATGTAAAGATAGGCCATGCCGCCATGATCCTCACCTAACCATCACGATTAGCAGCGACCGATCGAGATCCAACAGCTGACACGAGCAGTATTAAAAGGGGTCTATCTGCCAGAATTAGACAAGCCAAAAGAAAGGGGGCAAACCGGCAAAGGGGAAGAGCAACAATGATAACAGCATTAGGAGCAGCTGAATCAAATGTTAACACTTCCAATTTTTCCAGGCCTTGTTTGTTACTGCTTCCCACATACCAAATGGTACTGCTGGGAGCATGCTATACGAGTGGCGATAGCAACTGTCGTCTCTGAGCTCTACTAGGCCAAGTTGGCTCTACAGCCTGGAATCACACCTAATTGGTTTCTCCTGTTCATGATTCGTTCGTGAATAATTAGCGTGCACGTGTGAGGATGAGGAACTCAAAAGATCCCTGCAGCGCGAGCGATTTGCTGTCACGAGCGCATTCTCGGACGATGCATTATCGAAGTAATCATCGGACATCCTCCATTTCCATAATTTGCAAATCATATTCATATCGCAGCTGACATTTCCATAATTTTTGGCATCTGTATGAACTCTGGACAGGAACTCGGGCACCGACCGGCCAAAACAAACACTTCCACAATAGACATGGCCATGGCCACATTAAGGAGACGCGAGAGTCCAACCAACATACAGAAATGCAGATCGATTCAAAATGAACATAACACTTGCGTAAAAAAACACCCAATGCCCAAGAAAATATGAACTTCAACAGATCCTAGAGCTCCAACAGGCGCAATAATGCAAGGTAACTTCACAATCAAAAGAAACCAGGGTATCTGATGTCGCGTTACCATGACTACACCACCTAACCCGACAACTACTCGACATTACCACTTGCATGATACTGATACGTACTCAAAGGGACATGACAAACTACAGCTTGTGATCCTGATAACAGTTCAATTTGGACAGACTTATTTCATGGGGACCGCTCCTCACTTGGCCATCATGACCTTGACAAACTCCTCGTAGTTGATCTGGCCGTCACCATCCACGTCAGCCTCGCGGATCATCTCATCGACTTCCTCATCGGTCAGCTTCTCACCAAGGTTGGTCATGACGTGGCGGAGCTCAGCAGCCGAGATGAAACCGTTCTGGTCCTTGTCGAAGACGCGGAAGGCCTCCTTGAGCTCCTCCTCGGAATCAGTGTCCTTCATCTTCCTTGCCATCAGGTTTAGGAACTCCGGGAAGTCGATGGTCCCGTTGCCATCAGCATCAACCTCGTTGATCATGTCCTGCAGCTCTGCTTCAGTAGGGTTCTGGCCAAGGGAGCGCATCACAGTTCCCAGCTCCTTGGTAGTGATGCAACCTGCCAGGGGAAAAAGAAACCAAACTTATGATTAGTACTCAAAAACATGCAATGTTCTCATTAATAAGGATTTATAAAGTTGTAAAAGTCCATAAACATAGCCGGTTAGATTTAAAGACCAAATACTACATAACTGTTAAGGCTATTTTTAGTTCACATTATTGTGACAATAATACAAAGCACATCATAATGCCATGATCACTTTCAGCAGCCTGAGGTGTGTCAGCATGCCAATGACTTCCATACACCAATCGAATTACAATAAACTTATTGTAGCAGGAAAAATTGGTAAAAAAAAAACATTGCTTGGAAGAAAAGCCACCTAAACAAGCAAAGTATTGCATCACCTTAGAAGGATAAAAGTAATGTCAAACAAGTAACATGATAGGAAATAGTAAAATGCCAGTTGCTTTCAGTGAATGATGTTGGTCATCATATCTCAAATACAAACAGCCAATTTATGGATTTATCTCGCATAATATTGTAAATACTTGAGGAAAGAATATTGCAGACCATGATCCACGTTATAGTTGGAAAAGGTAATGTGAACACATATGCAAATTTTAGTGCCTAGCAGTCAATTGATCAGTTTCCTGCCACTTTAATAAAGAACCATGCTTGACAGCTCTCAACTTGTGTAATTTAAAGCAAATCCAGCATGAAAGTCAAATATCTATTCAACAGAGGACATTTAAAAAATGTGTTAACACACCTTAGTGACTGATAAAGAGTGCCCTGCTATCTGTAGGCTCGTAAACAGGTAGGACAAACACACTGCTAGACACGTATTAAATCAAAGTAAAAAAACCTGCCTGACACTTTTTCTCTAAGCTAAAATGACTACTGCTTAACATCAGACTACCACATTATAACAGATTCACACCTTAATTTGCTTAGCTCAAAACCAACACCCTTTCTTCACAAACAATCTCAGTGATCTAAATCCAACTAAAACCCATTCCCTAAGATATCTCCGATACTTGATGTGTAGATCATGCAACCATATGTTCACACCAAGGTAATAACCTGGCTCCCAAAGTTTGATGCTCGGATCATGCTAAGCTGACTGTCCATTCTTCATGAATGTTCCACTAGACACTAGAATTCCAACTCTAGCTACAAAAGTAAGCAATTAACGATTTCCAAATAGTTCTACCCTGGATAGCACCGCAAAATCATAACAGATCACGCATCGAAACCCATAATTTTCGCTGTTCTCCCGCCCCGTGAGCAAAATCCTACATAACAAACAGCTGATAGTTGCAAATGAGCACATCACTAGACGGCTCAAATCGCTGCGCGCACCCGCACGCCCAAAACGCCAGCATACCGGTTACCGGCGAATTACCTCACAGATCACCTAACCCTAGGCACCACATCACGCGGCGGTCTGGATCTGGAGCCGTGCCCCCGACGGCTCCGACAGAATCCCTATAATTCGGGCCGGATCGGGCGGGGCCGGAAGCGCGATCCCGATCCGGCCGCGAGAGATCGGGGAACCTAACGGGGGCGGATAGAGGCGGGTGAGGGGGGGAGGCGGGTACCGTCGCCGTCCTTGTCGAAGAGGCTGAACGCCTCCTTGAACTCCGCGATCTGCTCGTCGGTGAGCTGGTCCGCCATGGGAGAGGGCTGCGGCGAGGGCACGCGACGCGGAAGGGGAGAGAGAGAGAGAGAGAGGGTGCTCGCGCTCGCGTCACTCCGTTGATTGGGCCTGCGCGGATGGGGAACGGGGTGGCCGGTCCGCGGGCCGGCTTTATAGGGAGCGGTGAGGCGAGGGGGAAGAGGATTCCAAGTTCCAACCGTGGTTTTTGTATCCGGTTCTCCGCCCTTTTTTCCTTGTCTGTATTCCTTTTTTGCTTTTCTTTTTCCTTTATTTGGCCTCCCTTGGCGTTAGGCAACCCACGATTCCATATTCCATCTTGAGCTTGGCATTATGACCAGATTTATAAGACCAACAGATGTGATTTTTCTTCAAGGACTAGTTGAATATGTGTTGATTTTTTTTACGATGTTATATGAATTAATAAAAGCGATGATGAGGGGCACGTAGGGAGGTGAGAAAAGAGATGCCCATGGTGGTTAGGGAATAGGTTAAGTAATAATTGGACTAACATAGATCTATAGGAAAGAAAAAGATAGAAAGAAGACTTGACTGCTCGTATATGGTACTCAGTATATACATGCAATAAAATTGGAAAAATAAGAAAGGCATATATGTGCATCTGAAAACTAAGTAAGCAGTCACACTCTTCCCAAAAAGAGGGGGAACCCCAAACATGTATGCAAATGATGTTTGATTCCTTTGTGACCTAGTATAATTCCTTGACTTTCAAGTATTTTATTTCTTCTTGTCGTAATCTAGTACAAATTACGAAGTGCTACTTGCTTTTGTTTTAGAGTGCATGACGTCTGCAAGATAGGTTAATTATTAGTTCAATTTTATACGGTCATGTTTGTTTCCCTTCTAAATTATATAAGCTGGATTATGGTCAATGGATAGTTGGGTAAAAGATCACCCTAGGACCACTTTGAAAAAACTCAAATAATCTCAAATAAGCTACTCTATTTATGATTCCATAATGATCCTATATAAGTCAAACTTTTCAACTCTACCAAATTTATGGAGAAATACGTTAACATCTTCAATAACAAATACCAACACATATCCCAGATAATGGATGTAATATGCAACTAATTTAGTTTTGCAGATACTCCGTAGATGTTAGTGCATTTTTCATTTAACTTGGTTTAAATCAGAGAAGTTTGATTTATGTCAAAACTAATAAAATGTCTTACAATTTGGAAAGTAAGGAAAGTAAGGAATAAGATTAAAGGATAACGTTTCATTGTATCTGCATGCAACTTGGTATCATTGTAAGAAAATATTTTCATATTTGGTTTCCAAATTGTAAGTTAATATTTAGCTTGTCAAGACTAACTTTGTAAGAAATCTTATTTGGAAAGTAAGGAATAAGATCAAAGGAGAACTAATTTCATATTTTCTTCCAGAAGATTTTGAAACGCTGTCCTACGATGAATTCCAAAAAAAAAATTCAGAATACGCAGCTTGGTAACATTGTATTGGTTCTCTGGGCGGAAATAATTACCATATGCAGTTACTATACACGATGAGCCTCGAAAAGCAAATCATGACATCGATGTAACGTTAAGGCAGAAATTCCTTTACCATCCAATCCACTGATGCGTCATCATTGTACATGACTGCAACTCTGCACTAATATGACCTCATACCATCTAGTCTTTACGATGACTTCAATTTCTAATCTAAACTATCCTAAAACCATCTTAAAACTAAGAGGATAAACTAGGTGCAGTATCAACAGAACTAAGAGGATAAACTAGGATAAACCATCTCGACAAAACTATCTACGGTGCAGCAGGCGTCATTGGCAGCTCTGCAGGGGTGGGCGGCATTATCGGCGGCACCTGGTTCGCTGTCAAATACACATGCATCGTCTCATCAATTGATCGATCTCCTTGCAAGACATATAAAATCTGCTGAAAATAACAATGCAAGATACTCACAGTTGCACATGAAGAGGGTTTGGATCGGCAGCACAGTGCCGCAGGCGAGCGGGAGGACGTTCATGCGGAGGGGGTCGACGGGCTTTGGGAGGAACTGGTTCAGGCCGCCGTTCATGCCGTGGCAGAGGCAGATGGGCGCGTCCCTGATGATGGTCTTGAGCCCGTCGCAGCACTCGCCGGGGGGCGTCAGCACGGTCATGTTGGTGAGATAGTCCGTGCACGGCATCATGGCCGATAGCGGCGTCATGCACTCCGCCGGCGCCGGCGGCGAAGGCGAGGTCCCCGGCAAGATGCCATCTAGGACACCGCCTTGCTGGGGCGGAGACCCCAGCGGCGGGAGCAGCGGCTGGATCATGCCGATGCTGCTGCCCAGCGGCGGGAAGAGCAGGCCGAGGATGGCGGGTAGCAGCCCCGGGGGGAGCTGGCCAGCTGGGAGGCCGGGCAGGGTCGGTGCACTCAGCACACCGCCGTCAGCTTGGGCGGCCACCTTCTCTGCTTCCTGGCTTGCGGCCGCCGGCTTGAACCCTTGCTGGGCTTGGACCCTCGCCGCTTCTGAGGGCTGCAGCGCCGTCGCCACCACGGCGAAGGCGAGGAATAGGGCGACGAGCTTGGGCAACGCCATCTCTTAGTGGTGGGATTGGAGGCCTTGGAAGTTGGGGCCAGGAGGATGCTATGCTATGGCGCTTTGCCTGATTGTTGTGGATGGCGACGTGGGTTTCGCCTTCAATTTATACTGCGGCGTTCGAGATAAAGAATTCAAACATTTCCTGTAATAAGATTGGACTCTTATCCTCTACCGATGCTTCTGATTGATTGGTTATCTTTGAAAGGATAAAAACGAGCGCAAGGAGTGTGAGGCTCTGTCTCTAGTTTCTTTTGTCTGCACGACGATGAAGCCTTCTTGCAGTCGGCAGTCCTGTTGATCTGAAGCACGTAAAATTTGTAATTTTTTCCGGGCAAAGCTGGACGCGATACGCACGGTCTAATCCAGATGAAGTACTGCTGTTTGTGTTAAATCTCAACTACGGTGAAATTTACCGGACTCTTGAGCCCTGAACCGCAAAATCAATTTCTGCGCAAGTAGGCGCTAGGCACTTCAAGTTCATGCTGCGCAAGTTCGTTGATCGATCCACTTCGTCCATGCTGCTGAGTGCTGATGAACTATTAAAGCGGCTCCAAGTCAGAAACGGAAACGTCATTGATGGAGTGCTCCCGTGACCCCACCCATCGATCCTCGCGATCGGCGCCCCGTGCGTCCGCGGTGTCCGTGAACGCACGCCGTCCCGGCACCGCGTACGCCGGCGCGTCGGGCGCCGGCAGCGTGATGGAGCGGCTGTTGAGCATGACGACGACGGACGCCATGCCGGGCCGGAGCTGCGGGTCCTCCTGGACGCACAGCAAGCCGACGTGGATACACCTCAGCATCTCCTGCGGCCGCCGCCCCTCGGCGGAGCACCCCTCAAGCAGCGCCTGAACGTTCCCGCGGCTCCAGTGCCTCCAAACCTGCCCATGCACGACATGGATTAAGCGCCTGAAACAAGGTTCTAACTGATCCGTGATGACAGTCAGAGGGATCCGTTCGAATGTTAATTACATAGGTGAGCAGATCTTCAGAGGGTCCAGACGCATGCGTGTAAGTGTTGCGCCGGCCGGTGACGATCTCGAGGACGAGGACGCCGTAGCTGAAAACGTCTGATTTCGCCGAGAAGATGCCGTGCAGGGCGTACTCCGGCGACATGTATCCGCTGCGTTTCAAAGACACGGACGTGTCAGGTTAACACAGATGAATGGTGGCATGGTGCTACTACACCCATGCTCCTGATGCCGCCGGCAAATAAAACTTACTAGGTTCCAGCAATGTGGCTGGTGTTTCCGACGCTTGACTCGATGTTGAACAGCTTGGCCAAGCCGAAGTCGGAGATCTTGGGGTTCATGTCCCCATCAAGCAAGATGTTGCTCGCCTTGAGATCGCGGTGGATGATGGTCAGCCTCGAGTCCTCGTGGAGGTACAGGAGCCCTCGGCCGATCCCCTCGATGATCTTGTGCCTCAGTCCCCAGCCCAGCTCCTGCTGCCGAGCAGGATCTGCCAATTCAATTTACTGAAATCGTTAGCGAACGGAATGTCCTAGTCATCTGGACCAAAATGACAGTATTATTAGGATTATGGTTGTCTGAATGCAGCACCGAAGAGGATCTTGTCTAGGCTGTTGTTGGTTAGGAACTCGTAGACGAGGAGCCTCTCGTGTTCCTCGATGCAGCAGCCGAGCAGTCGCACCAAGTTCCTGTGCTGGAGCTTTGCCAACAGGAAAACCTCGTTCTTCATCTCCACTTGTCCTTGCTGCGAAGTTGCGGACAATCTCTTCACTGCAATGTCCTGCCCGTTTTGCAGTGTACCCTGATGAAGAACATTGAGACCATGGTATCATCAATTATTCGTTCATGCGAGGTCAGGTTTCTGGGATTAATTTTCAGGTTCCAGTTATAAAAGTTTGTTACTTTGTAGACAGGCCCAAACCCGCCTTCGCCCAGCTTGTTTTCTTCTGAAAAATTGTCGGTGGCAGCTCGGAGCATGCTCAAATCATACAACAGAGACTCTGAGCTTCTCATTCCTTCGTCAATATCTTCATGTCCTGTTGAAGAACATGACAGATTGAGGTTACTCTGATTCTCTGAACGTTGCATGAACTATTCGTCAGATATTTTCGGTACTTACTGGCGGTCGCGATCTGCACATGCTTGTGTGGCTTTCTGTTCCTCCTGCAGAGATAGACAGCAACCAGCAGCAGTACCAGCAGCGCGACAGCAACAGGAATTGACACGAGGAGAGCCGTCCTGACAGTGTGGTTGCTTCCTGCGCCGCCTTCGTTGAAAATTCAGAACAGAAGCCATTTCAGCCTTTGATAGCATATCAGTTAGACGGTCACCGCCCTGAATCTGAAGTTGACACGCATGCTACTCTACAACGGAAAAGGTTCAGCCAAGACGCGAGGTTGAATTGAAAAGGTCCACAAAACGGTGTTGGACACGTTAACGCAGTGACAAAAGTGTCAACTAGCAGACGCGTTAGGAAAGTGACGGGACAGGAGACGGACCGGAGACCAAAAACTCACCGTTCACTGACCCGCCACCTGGGGCCGGCGCCGGCGACATCGCCTCCTCGGCGGCCTGGGCGTTGTAGAACGGTTCCACCTCGAAGCGAATGGAGCAGCTCCAGGAGATGACCCTCCCGCCCTGCTTGCCGTCGCAGCACGTCGGGATGTAGTTGACGGCGCCGACGAGGCAGCGGTTGCAGTCGTCGGCGGCGACGTTCCGCGTGCACTGCGCCATGCCGTAGATGTTCACCAAGGGTGTCACCGTCACCGAGCCAACCGCGAACCTCCGCGGGGACTCCTAGGCCGCCTTGGTCCTGAGGCTGCTCATCAGCGAGCCGAGCTGCGACGTGAACTGCTCCGGCCCCGTCGCGTTCCGCCAGTTCCACGCGGAGAACACCACCGACGTGTCCAAGTCGCCGAAGAAGCTTGTGTTGGAGTGCCGCAGCTTGCACTTGTCGTAGATGAACATGGCGTTCTTCTGGACGGAGCAGTTGATGTCGCTGGCCATGTCCTGCACCAGGCCATCGAGGCACACGCGGCAGTCCGACGCGTTGACGTCGGCGCGGCACTGCGCGAGGCCGTACGCCTGCTGGCCGGGCGCGGCGCCGGTGGCGTTCTCGGCGAACCCGGAGGTCGAGGCCGCGGCGGCGGGGAGGGAGGAGAGGAGCGCGTCGAGGTTGGCCTGGAACGCAATGCCGCGCGTGTAGTTCGCGTCGCTCGGGCAGCCCTTGTATTGCGGCTCATTGTCGGCGTTGGTCGTTGCGACGAGGAGAGACGAGCAGAGGAGAAGGATGGGGAGAAGGCGGTGGTGCATGGCTCCAGGGGAAGGCAGAGCGGCTGCTACGCTGCGAGTTGATATGCTCTGCTTCTGACTTCTGAGCCTTCTGGGCCTTTTTTGAGAAGGCGACTGGTATTACTCTTGTTGTACAAAGTTTGACCAAATAAGACCTTGTAGCAAATTGACCTGGTTGCAAATAAGAAAAGTCATATTACACTTTTTGAAGGGAAGGATGTGATCGCGCATGTGTGGTCGCTGCGTCCTCCTATACAAAAGGGCATGAGTTTAATGAGAACTTAGCATTGCTCAGTTAGTTAATTACTGGTCAATTAACTCGAGCTCCCGCACGGACTAATAATTTTAAAAATTATTATATTTCAACATTATTTACAAATTAGACTCCTGGCTAAAAATCAAAATTGTTTATCTACTACTCTCTCATTTTTTAATACTTTAACTTAATACTCATATAGATGTGTACTTATCTTTGTCTAGTAGTGATTAATTTTTAATTAGTAATTACTCTATATACCTTTTCATCCACATTCACACTTTCTTCATTTCGTATCGCACGTCCATACATTATGTTTAGCATAAAAATCAATATTTCTTTCACATATACATGTATAAACTATATGGTGACACCCATCATCATGCTTATATACCTTAACGTAGTACTTGTATATTAACAATGATATAAATAGGTAATTTAGAATTATATATTAGTTTTTTTGACATCTATGTACGATGAACACGAAGATAATTATATTAAGATTTAGGTGTTTACTTTAGGTTATTTTCAATAATGATATATGTGGGTAACTTAGATACAAATTTAGAATATCATTTTAATATGCTTTATAATGACATGCATCGTCAAATTGGATGAAGATTATGAGATTCCTTTAGATTAGTTTTTATAATAGCAGATTTTGGTAATTTAGATATAGGCTCTCAAGTTTACTTTAGAATATTTTCATAATGGTAGTGGTGGTAGTTTTTTAGAAAATATAAAAGGTCAATGACTAAGATTATTAGAGTTTACAGGATTGACGTTTGATGTTTCTGATTTTTGTGAGATTTTTAAGGATTTTTTTGCTAGTGTGTCTTGTGAGAACTAATGGGAGTCTCCAATGAAAAAAAATAAGTCCACATTGCTACAAAACTATTACCTTGAGTTACTTCTCATTTGTTAAATATTCGAACACAATACTTATATAAACATATACTTATTATCTTCGTCCGATTGTAATAGATTTTAGTTAACTCTATAATGTTTTCATCAACATTTATAATTTTTAACTTTTCATTGTAGGTATGCGCTTGAATTTGTTTAATAGACTCTAAGTTTGAGCTATAATTTTAACATACAAATCTACATTCTCATTACTTTCTCTTCATCTATATCTTTATAAATGGTGACACATATTATGCGTATATACCTTAATTATTATACAATATATCAATAATGTAATTTATAGATAATTTAGAATTATATATTTGTGTATATTTGGATATATATTTTTAATGAAGGTGATTTGAATTCAAATTTAGGGTCACCTCATGTTATTTTTAAGTTATGGCATATGTGGGTAATATAGATACAAATTTAAGGAGTTACTTTAAAATATTTTTAAGTAGTAGTGGTAATTTAGTTGCAAATTTAGGGGGTATTTTAAATTATTTTTATAATAGCATAAGTGGGTAATTTAGATAAAGATTAGGGGTTACTTTAGTTTATTTTATATAATGACAAAGGTGGGTAATTTAGATATAGATTTAGGGGGTTACTTTAGTCTATTTTCATAATGGCATAGGTGGATAATTTTTAGAAAACATAATATATCCAATGACTATGATGCTTCGAGTCTACTGATTGATGGATAGATGTTTTACTTTTTTGTGAGAATTTCTTATATTTCTTTTTTTTTTCTAGAGTGTTCACCTAGGATCCTAGGTGGCTTCATCTGGAGGCTTCAAAAAAACCTTCAATTAGTAATAGTAAGATAAGATGGATGCAAACCTTAGTTGACATGCAAGGCGTAACACCTTTGATTTTAGCCACATTAAAAAATCCGCTAAAATTTTGCATAACACTTTTGATTTTAGCCACATTAAAAATCCCGTTAAAGTTTTGGGCATTTGGATTTTTTTAAAAACAAATTTCAAGCAAAATTATTTATGTATTAGTGTACGAGTAATTTTTAAATATATTAAAATTTAAACAATGCATGAAAATCTCATATGAGTGCTGTGTTTGTTTTTCCTAAGCCCTGTACCTATCCAAATCTAGCTCTTGAGATGGAATTGGAGGCCGCAGAAGTTGGAGCAAGGTCTTGCGGAGGATGCTATGGCCCTTTGCCTGATTGTTCTTCAACTTATACTGCTGACGGCGTCGAGACAAAGCATTCAAACATTCTTGCAACTCTAATCCTCTACCGATGCTTCTGATTGATTATCTTTCAAAGGATTAACGAGCGCAATGCGTAAAGGGTCTGAGGCTCCGTCCTCTAGTTTCTTTTGTCCGTACGACGGTGAAGCCTGCTTGCAGTTGTCAGTGCTGTTCATCCGAAGCGCATAAAATCTGTAAACTTTTTTTCCAGATAGCCGGAGGTGATATAACCATAGAGCCGGATTGTTTGGGATTATTATAATCCACCTAGATTATATAAGTTGGATTATGGGTCATGGGTACTATGGTAAAATATAACTTTCTGAAATAAGCTACCTAATACTAACTTATTTCAGATTATTTGTGGTTCCCTAGTGGTCCATGATGATCTTTTACCCTCCTACCCTTCGACTATAATCCAATTTATATAATCCAGAAAGAAACAAACATGCCCTATGAATAATTCAGATAAGTACTTTGTGTTAATCGCAAGTTCGCAACTAGGGTGAAAATCAGGAACGGATCTAGGACCCGGGCTGCAGCCCGAGCCTATGTAACCCTTTTAACATATGTGATGTTTAGCTTAAAAAAATATAATTTTAATTAGAGAAAAGGAGGCTCCGAAGCACAGCTTGGGTAGCCTCGTTCTCGGTCCGCCCCGCTGAAAATGCCGGACCGTAGAGCCCTGGGTCGCAAATAAACTTCTGCGCAAGTACTAGGTGCTAGCCACTTCAAGTTCAGACACTGCAGTTTGCAGGAGCCCGGTGTCTCTCGAATTCAGAGCCCAGTGCTCAATCTGATACGCTGTTGGCGTCGACGTCGATATATCAAAATCTGAAGCTTGAGGTAACGAGATAGGGCTCTTTGTATTGGAATCGTCCTGGACATTTTGGGCCTGTTCGCTTCAGCTTATAAGCCGACTAAAAAGCTGAAACGATTGATTTGTTGTGAGAGGAAAATATGTTTGGTGGCTGATAAGCCAGCTGAATAAGCTGAAGCGAACAGTCCATTTGTTCTGCCTTGTACAAAGATTGGGTTTAACACTACTCTTGTCCAGTAAAAGAACATGTACCTACGTACTATCATGTTGTGTGTATCAGACATGGTCTCTCTACGGCTTAAAAGGATTGCCAAGGAAACGAACGCCCGGATTTTATTCAGTGACACGGTCTCTCAGTTGATGTTCTCGTGGGTTGGGCCGGGATGGCACGGGCTTGGAAATTTTGTATTGCAAAAGTTACGAGCCCAGCACGACAACGTTAAACGGAAAATACTGATACTTTTGCAAAAAAAAAGGGATCTTTTTTTCTGAATAATTGCTATCCAGCTACTGACAAGGAGCGGCTCTTATCGCCACTGTCTCTATCGAGTCTTTCTGACGAATCCAGGCAGCTTGTGATCGCACAACGTTATCTACCATTTCCTTTCCCTGTCCTTGTTATCTACGTCTCCAGCAAATCGACACATCAACTTTATCCAGGCGATACAGCCGAGTTGCTAACTGATTTGCTGGTCTCACCATTCTTTCGTTATCTCTACAGCACAGAACAAAGACCAGATATCTGCACAATTCAATGCATGACCCCTACAATTTTCAGGCCACATAAATTTTCACAATTGCAAGAAGAGCATTGAGGAAAGTCCTTTTCAAGCTCAAATATTTTTCATTTTCTCGATCAGCTCAGGCGACGGAAACCGGTTTATTACTTTCAAAAAAAGTGAAAAAAAGATCAGCCAGGGTTCCTGCGTTTCCCTTCTGTACAACACTACCAAGTCAGCTACTCTCCCATTATTCACTTCCATCAGTCCCTAGCCAACACTCCTTTCTTCTTCAGCAGTGTCACACTGTCACCTCCTTAGCGGTTTGTAGAGCACAAAGCTCACACACTTGGATTCGAACCGATGAGTGACTCCGAGGGCAAGCAGCGACTGAGATCCCCACCCTTTCTCGATGAACAGATGGTTGAGGACGACGTGCTGTGGCTTTGGAGGTTGATCATCAGCGTTATCAGGATCACCATCGCCGAGGACAGACATGAGAAGCTGGGGCGGCAGGGTGGGCGGCTCCTTGGCGAATTCCTCATCTCCTGGGTATTGCAGGTCGTAGCTGTGCTCGGGTGATGGAGGAGCCTCAAATTCAGCTACGCTGTCAAGACTTTCAGGAACATAATCCTGTTCAACACAAATATGTTTTTCAGATGTAACGGGAACTGACATTAACACCTTTAGATGGCTTAGAGCAAATACCCCCAGTAATTTTCTCAATCTGCTGTTAGGTTCTCAGAAGTTTGAATGATGAAACAGAAATATAATATCCTTACTGACATGGACATCGAGGAGGTTGGCCACTTGTCCTAACTCATCAGTTACATAAGGTTGCTCAGGGATGTATCTCAAATCCCCATCCACAATGATCCTGTAATGATATACTCCGGATGGAAGAACCAATAAGATGGCGTGATCTTTGCCAGACCTCTCTAATGCTCTCCTGAGATTAACATACCGAGTTTATGATTTAGTAATTTACCCTAAGAATCTGGGATGTAAATAAGGTTTCTGAAGACACAAATTCTGATTTTAGCATATACCTCGATGTCCAGTTATCCCAAGATCCTTCCAGAAACACCTCATTTCCTCCTTGACTCCATGTAATCAGAGTTGGAATCCCCTTCTCCAGGGCGTGGTTGGTGGTGGATTCATCTGTTCCATTTATCGGTGAATGGTTGAAAACAGGAGAAAATTCAGTAGGTCTCTGCAGTGGAGCAACTGGAACCTGCAAGGTGCAGTTACCTGTAAGTTGAAGTAGGACCAGCAGCAATGCCAATAAATGTGATTTGTCCCAACTAAAAATGCGTTGAGCAATATTGACATATGCTTAGTTAAGGCAATACTCCTACAAAAACTTTAGAGCAATCCGAAGCACGAGCCCATTTATATATCTCCCAGTATTAAAGTATTAAAGGGTCTGAAAGGATCAGTAATTCCCTTTAGAAAAGGAAAGGGTTAACGACGTACGTCACTTTTTATACATTTTCATAAGTTTAAATGGAGTCCACAAGAAGTCAAGTGGTAAGGGAAAACTAAGCATCATAACAAGATGACTCTGGTGAAGAATCCGTAGCTCAATGGGAGGCTTATATACACTAATAATAAGATGGCTTCAAAGTTACTATAAACACAAGGGGCAGTTGTTAGGAGTTAGGACTATGAACTGTTACCAGATCAATTTTTTTTTTTGGATCACATTGCCCGAGCACCTGCTTTATGACCCATCTACAACATCCATATAAGCAAATACCTGATCGAAAACTTTATCCAACTAGATGTACCAGCCTAATGCTCCAAGAGGCAGCCATTTGTCTCTCATGTAAATTGTAGGTGAAGGGATAATCAAATGATGCAGTCAAATACAAAATGTGCCCTTGCAGGTCTAACTAGTGGTTTCATTTAAGCAGCCTTGAATAAAGTACTGTACTTGTGTTCAATCACATGATTCTTTCCAATAAATCCGATTGTGAATCACATTTCTAGAGCATGGCGCCTAACATTTTTTTCCATCATGGGGACCATCCAAGAACCAAGAGCAAGCAATCTGGTCTGCGGTGTACATCGAACACTGGCGAACTCTAAGCACAAAGTATGCATTTAAAGAGACCACAGGTCCTCAAACCAAGACCAGGCTGTAACAATTTTGTCACAATGTGGCGTGCAGTCACCGAGGAAGAAAAATGAAACAATCAACAACACTTGCATTATCTAGTCATTTGTGCCCCCGCAGCTAAATATCTAATAGAAGGGTTAAAAAAGTATGCGCGTGCGATTGGAGAAAGGAGGGCCAAATTGTCCACCCAACCCAGTCCAAGATTCAGGACTACCAAAACCCTTTGTAGAATCCAGGCACAGCCAAATCCCTTATAATCTTTTTGTTGCACTGCCTAGTTCTTTATCTTTCTTTTCTTCGATGCTTTTTTGTTTTTGCATGGTGCACTGTTATCCCAACGAGAGAATCTACTCTTTGAGAAAAACACAAACATCTACAAGTTGCAGTTTAGCGACAGATCTGAAAGTTACATCCAGTGATACGCACCACTTCTACAGCTGAAACAAATTTAATTACCATTGTTGGATTATACAAGAAGAGAAAGCACGCAGCGAGCAAAACTGAATTAGTTGGCCAAGCAGGAGCAAGAAACAACCGAGCACCAATTTCTCTTCGAAATTTCTGCCTGCGGACCCTAGGACCACCACAATTTGCACGAAGCACCGGAAGAATGAGGCAGCCGAGCAATTCTATCACGCGAAAATATCAAGAACATCACAGGAGGGGGGATTCTTTCTTCCTCTCAAATCATCGTTTCCTTTTTTTTTTTCGGGTAACAATAAATCATCATCACCTGCGGCGCGAAGAGGTAGGGCACGGGCGGTGGCTGCTCCAGCATCACCGCGTCCGGCGGCGACAACGGCGGCGGCCTCGCGGCGGCGCCCCCCGCCGAGCTGCTCCCGCCGCCGTTGCGAGCCGCCATGTGGCCGTTCTCCCCATCCTTGGCGGCCGCGTTCCCCATGCCCGCCCGAATCTTCGCTGCCGCAGGTACTCCAACTCTCCCACTCCCCACCTCCACCAACCAAACCCTCGAGGCGAAGTAGCAGAGCACTACACCCACCTCTCGAAAACCGCCGCTCTAATTAAGCCAGTGTTATGGCGAAGCAAAGAAACTAGGAGGAGGAGCGCGGGACTACGGCACCGCTCGAGAATGCCACGGGGTTTTGGTTGATTTACGCCGGCGAGCCACCGGGCCCCCGGTGCTGGCAGAGATGGCGGGCCGGCTCGCCGGAGGCGGAGTTGGGGCCGGGATATAACGTGGCGGGTCACGTGACCGGCACGCCGCCTCACGCGTGTTTTTCGGGACCTATCGCCCGGCGAGTTTCCTCCGCCGTCGGATCGGAGGGGTCGGGCCGTCTCGGCCGTTGAGATGCGTCCGTGCATGCATGCGTCGCGAGGGGCGAAGTTACCGCGGTGCCCCTGGTGGTCTGATCTTGTTGGATTAGGCCGGATGATTTATTATTCTGGTCTGTCGTCGCTGGGTGGGTTTTCAAGCAGAGGCCTGAGAAGTCAACAATTTGGACGGTTTTTTCTAGAAGGATATGTTCTTGGATAGGGACCGAGAAAAACTGTTTGATCTGGATCGGAATGCTTCGTAGGAGTATATCGTGGGTGATGCAGAGGTGTCATGGGCTCGCACGACACCTAAAAGGAAGCTTGTTTATGGAAGCTACGTTCATTGCATATATGGGATACTATGAATTTTGAATTTCTTAATGTTTTAGGTATTGAGGTTACCTCGACGTGAACTAGCTGAAGATAAGGGTGTAGAGATGATCATTGGATATGGATTGCTAGATGCAGAATTAGCATTCTGGACATCCCCTTTATATTTACAAATGACACGTCTAACATGGTATTTTGAATTTTCCACAAATCCCCCTACCTCAAAAGGAAAACCGAGTTACACATGATTTTTTATATAAATTTTTTTTGAAGCTACGGCTCTTGGAGCTAAGACTGAAAACTAACATATGTTCATGGATGACCTTGTAAACCCAGTTTGACTTAGCTAACTCAGACTCGACCAACTCATTACACAGGTTCATTATTTTTACTCAGCACTCAAAACCGCAAAAAAGCCCGATTATACTCCCAGACAGCTCACAATACTGGTGCGAGCCTCGAGCAAGTCGGGCTTAGGTTTTTGCCAAAAAGAATCAGATATATTTTGCAAGCCTAATCTGAACCAATATTAAATCAACTCTACTCGGAGATGATTATAGAGTACATTTGGGAGCACAAGCTAATTAAAGCGATTATTTGAGGAGGAGAGAAGATCAGAAGAAGGCTAGATGGTAACTTGAAGAGCACGGGACATTGGGGCCACGAAGAAAGCAAGGGTAAAATGGTAACCACACACCTATAAAAGAGGGCCCAATCCAACCGAAATCAGATAGATTTAAGGGGGGGGGGGGGGGGGTGCCTTTGAGTCCACCCAGATCGAGCGAAAGAGATGAGCTGCGTACTGCGGTGACGATAAATTAAGGACGGACGGACGGACCATGATGACGAGGGGATGGATAGGCTGGTAGGCCCGTGCTTATCCACTACAACTATCCTCTGCGGCTGCTGTTCCGCTGGTGACCCCCGGCGCTGCGACGCGATCCTCTGCGAGGCGTGGCCGTGTGGTACCACCTGTCCCTGCAAGGCTGCAAAGCCTTTGCATTTGCTGGCAGGCCACGCTCGCTCTGGGTCTGGGAGACACAGGTAGAGGGGGACTGCAGCTTGTGCACCGAAACCGCGCGAGATTGTTCGCCGCTGCGGCGAGTTTACAACGTTTCGGAATTCGATCTCGTACGTAGGATTCTGGTGGAATAACTACCAACGCCAGCCTCATCTTGCTGAAGTGTGCTGCGTGCAGGGACCAGGGAGCAAGCGTAGCGAGACGAGGCCTTATTGTTTGAAGAGGAAACAAGAAAGATGCTCTCGCGAGCGCCGCAACGTGCCGGAGATCGATGCTTGCAACGTGCGCGGGGATGGGTGGACTGTGTGGGGGCCGGCCGGGCAACTAGCTAGTCGTTGTTTCACTTGCGATGCAAGAAACGTTCCATTAGCTGCAGCGTACGTGCTTCTGTATGTGTGGAACTGGAGAGAAAAAATTAATGAGGGCTAATAAACATTTGCCGATTCAAGAATTTGACGAATTACCCTAATTTTTCATAGTGCACACAAGCATACACTAAGTAGCCATAAATATATATAATAATAAACGGTGGCGGATCAAAAACGGACTCCGCCCCGGACTAACTAATATAAGGCTTAAAATCTTACTAGCCATACACTATTAGATATAACATATTTTTCAAAGAATACAAATAATTATATAATTTTCTAGATTCCAAGTGTTCAACCAATAGACTCAAACAATACGTAAAACATTGAAGGTAGAAAAGTACCAAATTAAGAATCTTCCACGACAAAAAAAAAGAACTATACGTGTCTTCATGAATTAACACCACTTCCACTTGTATCGACATTCTCAATTCTACATAAAAAATTTCAACATCTCAGCGCTTTATAAAAGCAAGATAACATTATGTATTGAAATAGACTAATACAAGTAAACAACACGCACCTTGAGCCCTCGTTTAGCAAATTCATCTTACGGTTTCTTAAGCCTTGAAAGTGCTTTAAAATTTTTTCATCTTCAATCGATGCAAACAAATCCCGCTCAATATAGCACATCATCCTACTATTCAGCCAATCATCATTCATTTTATTCCTTTGCTCGGTCTTGACGATATGCTCTCCTTGCCTCATCCCTAATGTCATGATGAAAATCATCAATTGGCTTCCTTTCTCCTGGATCAGCAACTATATCTCTCATATCAAGTTCAATCCGTGATCTTTTTTGCTCAACCCAACTCTCTATGGTTTCGGCACTACTCTTTGACGCATCTTTTTTGGCATAGTATTTCTCCATTCTAAGGAATGAAATGTTACAATTGCAAAGTAAGACTCAAATATTCAATGACAGTCCTGCTCAATGAAATGAAATATTCCTGACTTTGCAATGTAAAAGGTAGCAATCATGGAGCAATTTTCAAAAAGAAATGAAACTAGAAAGTAGAAATCAACCTATTTCATGGATCTAGGCACTTAGGCTCAGCAGGGGCAGGGGGCCGGCTGGCCGGCGGGGGCGGCGCCGCGGCGGGGGCCAGGACTGGCGGGAGGTGAGGGGCGACGGGCCACCGGTCGCCCTGGTGCGTGAGGCCGGCGTGGCCGCCAGCCGCGGGTGGCGGCGCGGGGCCGGTTGGGGCACGGCACGCGGCCACCGGTGCCGTGGCGCAGGGAGGCGGACACGGGAGGGGGAGGCTGCCAGGCGGCCGGTGGGGGCGCGGCGCACGGCCGGCGGAGGCGCAGCCGGGAGCCGGGACGGAGGTCGCGCTAGCGCCGTCGGCCATCGCGGGGAGGTGGAAACGGGAGGCTCCGAGGCTGTCAGGCGAGGCCGCGAGCCCGCGAGAGTGAATGCGGAAGGCTCACGGCCGGACGGGGAATTTTTTTCATTTTATATTTTTTTTGATTTTGCAGAAATATATAGTCGAATGGAAAAAATGCAGATTTGGGCTATCGCCGCCGACCCAGGCGGCGGAAGGGCGTTACCGCCGCCTCAGCCGGCGGTAAAGACCCGACCCCACCAGCCCAGGACATTACCGCCGGCTAACGCTCTTCTGCGCCTGGGCTGGTGGTAAGGACCCGACTCCCTGCTCCGCCACGGTATGGCGCGGTCAGGGTCGTTACCACCGCCTGGGCCAGCGGGGCTTCCCCCTATTTAACCCCCCTCAGCCAGGCCTCCAGGCCACCCACCTCTCCTCGTTCAGACGTTTTTGAGGGGAGAAACAGAGAGGGAGAGGAAGAAGGGAAGGAGGAAAGAAAGAGAGGAAAGAAGGGGAAGAAATCTCCTAGGATTCAGGTAAGTTTTTCAATGTCGTAGTATAGTAAATCTAAAAATACATTGTGCTTTTAGATGCTAAAAATCTAGCTTAGTATGTATAGTAGATTCGGTATTTATTTTGTAGTTTAGTATTTAGATCTACATATATGTTGTGTGCTTTTAGATGTTAAAAATGTAGCTTCGTTAGTATAGTATTACATTTGGTTTTTAGTTCATAGTTTAGTATTTAGATCTAGAAGTATTTACTAGTATAGTTTCATGAATTTTTAATATTTTTATTATACAACCATAGGATACCAAGGCGTGAAAAAGCTGGTAAAACAAGGTAATCTCAGTGCACGTTATTCAACCGTACGTTAACCGGTAGTCGTATGATTTAATCTTAGTTGCTTCTGGTTCTTACAACGGAAATGGTGAAGGTGGAGTGGTGTTCCATTGACCGGAAATGCCTTCGACCGTTTGCCTCTGCCTAGTGGTGTTCCAGTGCCCATGTGCTTTTGCGGCGATCCTTGCAAGGTAGCCAAGTCCGATGAAGAGGACACGTATAGGCAAAGGTATTGGATGTGTTCCAACTTTGCGTTTGAGCCTACACTTCGTCAGCGCCGCATTAACAAGATGATGAGGAATTGATGTTGTGTAATAACTATTTTGTGCCATATGACATCTTGCATGTGTTTTTTGTTATGTAATAAATACATTTTTTGCAGACCCCTCCACTGCTCTGTGATTTTGAGCAGTGGATTGACACTGAGATCAAGCCTGAGGACAAGGAGCACATGTGGTACATGTTGCAATGGGTGGCAGAGAGCAAGGAGAGGATGGAGAAGAGGCTCAGAGAGGAGGCTGCAGAGAAAGAGCACAAGGAAGAGGAGGAAAGGAGGCGGCTTGCTGCGGAGAGGGAGGAGAGGGAGAGGAAGCTTGAGCGTGTACGCCGAGCCAAAGCAGCGTTGGAGGAGAACCCCGATACCCTGAGGAAGGGAAAGTGGCCTCGTTGTACCCAGTAGGCTTTGTTATTTGCTACTACTCCGTTGTGTGCGGTTGTGTCCATGTTTTATTCATGAATAATGTTGTGTACTGTTGGACCTTTGATTGTGTTGTGCTTAGGTAATGTAGTCTGTTATTTGCCGCACGATTTTCATTCGTAGTTATCGATTATTTCAATTGTGTGCTTTTAATTGTTAATTGGGAAATGTTTAGACTTGTATAGTAAACGCATGCGAACAATGAAAGGCATTTAGCTTATTATGTTGATAGAGCAGTCATCGCACATAAAGATAATCGTACACATCGTAATCGTACAATGAAGTCGCCCTACGCACTAAATGCGTCCTTGCTTGAAACGAGGCTTGCCGGCACCACGACCATGCCTTGTTGCCCGCTGCGCTGCTCTGGTCTGCTGCCAGTCATACGTTCAGGGCTCCGACGGGTGAACGTCACAAGTCGGACGTCCTCCCGCTGCCTCCGCAGGAGGTGTCGCGAGGTACTACGACGACGCGCCCTGTGTGGGACCCTGTGGTGTCCCGAGGAACTGGGTCGCACCCTATGTAGGACCCGGGGCGTCTGGCAGCTGGGAGGGACCGAGCAGGTCGGCGTCCACTCTGAAAAGGTCATCGATCCAAGCACTGCTGCTGGCCCTCGCTGCCTTGTCGTGCGACTCCTCCGAATGCCATCCCTGGTCTACGTAGCCTGTTATAATCACAAAGGAAACGATTTTGTTAGTTTCGTTGCGTTCTTAAAATGGAGTTACAATAAGTACACATCACGTACCTGTTGGTCGTAGCTCCGGTGCAGCTGAAGAAGGATAAGACGACCATGTGTATTGCATTTGAGGAACGGTGGATGGACCTGTTGTGGCATGCCAAGACGGTGGCAGCGGTGGTGGTGGTACGACATAGGAGGTGCCGGCTGCTGCCGGACGAATGGGCTGCTGAGAGGACGCACCAGCCTGCTGAGTAGGAGCTGGAGTGGACGCACGGGGGTACGAAGGTCGTGGTGGATGGACGACGTCCCCGTGCCTGCCACGGCAGGTAACGCCACTGAGGAACCTCCTGCAGCCGTCTCTGACCCTCGTAAGCAGCGATCGTTGCTGAACCAAATTCATCACGGGGAAGTTATCGATGCCGTACGTCAGCTGCCTGTCCAAATCCGCTATAAGGTCGATCTGTTGGGGAGCGAAAAAATTTCAAGTTAGTCACACCAAATTATGCAAGTTAAGTAAAAAAAATTCAAGTAGCCTACCACGCGGTCGTAGTTGACGTCTCTCGCGCGAGGATACGTCTGGGTGACTGGAGCGGTCTCCGTCGGTGGCTCCGCCGGAACGTGTTGGACCCGCGTCCTGGTCCTCGGTAAGAACCAGCTAAGGTACGCTGCGAAAGCGTCGGTGTCGTGTGGTCGGGCCTCCTGGACCACCTCGTCTAGTGCGGTCGCCCACTGGGCGACCTAGTGAACCATCCTCGGAGCCCATAGGACTCCAAGCCCACTACCACCACCCTGACGGGTAGCCCTAATGAAACCATCGTTAACGAGTTACATAAACGAAATATTGTTAATGCAAGGAGAATGAAAATGCTAGACTGTACCTGTGAACGGAAGCCGGAACCGCTGATGTTGCCGGAAGCGAGGAGTCCTGGTACAGGCCGAACTGCCTCATGACATGGTGAACCGCATAGTCCTCGACATGGATGTCGAAGACTAGTGGCCTCTTCGTCATCCAGTACGCCATGTTCCGATGGCATAGTGAAGACAGGCCATGCGGGGCACGAGCCTCCACCTCCTCAAAGCTGTACGGTCTCCACCTCATGTCAGTGTCGACCAGAGCGTCGAACATACCAACGAAGTCCGGGTAGGACTTCTTTGTCTGAAGCCCCATCCAAACCGCCTGCAAGAAATGTAATCACAATTTCTCAGTTAGTACCTCGGAAAATTCCAAATTGTAATAAGAATAAAAAAATAGTAGTGGAAGAACCGTACCCTCCTCAGGCACCACAACGACCCCATCGTGGGTCTGTCGACGTCGTCCTCGTCAAAACCCCCAGGGTAGGGGGACATGTCCACACGAGGTTGCCCTATCGGGAACCGCTCGTAGGCCCAAAGTTGAAGCAACAGCGAGTAGCCAAGGAAGATAGGCTCCGTCGAAGTTACCTTCACGCAGCCCATGCAAAGACCCCTGTATGTGGTCACCAGCACAGCTGAACCCCAGCTGTACTGTGGAACCTCATCGAGCGGGGCCTCCGCAATGGCCCTCACGTATGGAAGAAGGTGCTTAAGCACCGAGTTCCCCTGCGACGTGCAGAAGAGGGTGCAGCCAAAGAGCCATAGCAGGTACGCCTCCAAGTGACGCGCTACTGTGGTGTTGTCTGCATCCTCTCTCATGTACTCGGCTTGCAAAACAATTTTGTACTTCTGTCAACAATTAAAAAAATTGCTAAGAAATATTTGTAGTTGCTGGTAATTAGAAACTCACACTGAACTGCTGGAGCCAAGCCTTCGTCGGGCCGTTGGAGCTGCTAAAAGTGGTGTATTGGGAGGCATCGTCTACGTGGGCAACGTCCGCGAAGCGACTCAGCAGCTCCTCGCGCCAGGAGAGGGGGACGTCCATCGCGGCTACGGCGGCCCCTGCACAAGGAAGGCCCAGTAGCATCGACCGGGAGGTGGAAGGTGTGCGTCTCCGGCCGCCACCGGTCCAGCAAAGCTGCTAGCAGTGACATGTCGAACTGCAACCGTGTGGGTCTCTCGCGGCCACGTTGCACTGAACGGTCGACCATGTCGCCCTCCACAAGCCTAGCCGCAGGAAGAAGGCCCGCCGCACGCATCCTGTACCACGGAACAAATGAATTAGTTTACACAAATTATTCGTTCAACTTAACATAGAAGTATTACTAATTATTTGTACTTTGGGATCCAATGTCAGTCGATCGGCATGGTCGCCAGCAGAATATGAGCCCGAAACGTGCCTAGGTTGGTACCAAGTACGGACGAGTGGAACGACCTGTGCTGGCTGTCCACAGTAGGGTCCAGCAACTCAGGTGTCTCGACCCCCTGTGGGCTTGGGTGCGACACCATACCTGCAACACAAGTATGGAAAGAAATAAGCACCGAACATCTAAAGAATATATAGTATTGCATTACGTTACATTGCAAATGAACATCATAACTCTACAGCACATACGAGTCAATACAAATAGAAGGGTCCACGATAAATATTACAATACTTGATGTCCTTGTCCACATCATCAAATAAATATTATATTACACTACCTAAGGACGCTAACTGAAGGTAGACAGTACATTACATTACTAGTTATTAGATACAGATTGGGTGCTAGCACTTGCATACGTCATTGCTGGGCAGTTCTTGTAGGTGTGACCGGCTTCGTGGCACTTGGAGCATAGATGGACATAAGACCAGCTTCAGATTCATCCATGTCATTACGGATACGCCTGTTCCCATGTCGCCCCACTCCTTGGAACGTTTCTGGATCAGAATCAGGAATGTAGCAGGCGGCATTATCTGGATCATTGACAAAGTCTCCTAGCAAACGATATCCATAAATCTCGTTCCTCCTAGTTTGCCATATAGTTTCTTTGAGGAAATAGTGCGGCACGAAACGACGGGGTTGGAGGCCCCCCGCCTCGAAGCATGCAGCAATGATATGGGTGCAAGGCCTGTGCAGCAACCTTGGCTTGTGGCAAGAGCAAACACAACCTTCATTCCTGATGATGCACTCATGTGTGTGTCTCTCACGCCTCCCGCCCATTCGAACTTTGTCCTTGCAAACAACTTCGAACCGGCGTTCCACGGCTCCCACTTCTTTCACACGATGCAAATGAGCTTTCTTAATTGCTTCCTCCATGTACTCTGTCATCTTGTACCCAAATATTACGTGGTTGTCGCGCATGGAGTTATCAGCCAATTGGTACCTTTCCCTGAAATACTTCATGGTGCGGTAAAGGTAAAATTCAACAATACCAACAAGGGGCAAGCCCCGAACACCGCGCAGGACCCAGTTGTAAACCTTAGCTAGGTTTGTCGTCATTATACCCCACCGTGCACCTCCTTCATTAAAGAGTAATGCCCACTTTTCCTTCGGTTCATTCTCAATCCACTGTGAGAAGGTCGTGATGGATCTTCCCCGTCTTCACCTGACGTTTGGACCATCGAGCCCGACGTCCTCCACAGACACAGGTTGGTCGGCCTCACTATTGACCGCCCTCTTCGCTAGTTCCTCGCATTGCTTCTTTATCAGGTCCTCAAGTTTCTTCCACAGCAGGTTCAACTTCCTCTCCTGATTCTGGTTGCACAAGCGCTTGAACAATTTCGTAAGGGTCTTGTTCTTGAATTCGCTGTGAAAGTTCGCACCCATATGCCTCATGCACCACCGACTCTTCAAGTTCGGCCATATCGGTGTCCTAAAACGCTCTTGAATTCCCTTCTGTAGGTCCTCGATTGCTTGTATAATGCCTTTGTGCCAATCATGAATGAGACAGATCCCCTCGACGTCCAACACAATCATGTTCTTCACCCTCTCGAGAAACTAGTACCAGCTATCTCCAGACTCCTCCTCCACAAAAGCGATCGCAAGCGGCAACACCTGATTGTTGCCATCCGTCCGATAACTGTTAATATTGTGCCTTTGTACCTTCCAGTCAGAAATGTGCCATCAATGCAAATGACTGGTCGACAATGTCGAAAAGCCTGAATGTAAGGACCCAACGCAAGGAATGACCGCTGAAGGACCTGTTTGCCTGTAAACTGAAGAACTGGATATGATTTCAAGTCGTAGAAACTTCCAGGATTTCTCTGGCAAATGGTGTGCAACAAGGCATGAAGGTTGTCATAGGATGCTTCGAACGTACCCCACTTCATCTCAAGCGCCTTCTGCTTAGCACGATAAGCTTTGTTGTAGCTGATCTTGTACTTGAACTTCTCTTCTATGGCACATATAATGGACTTGGGCTCGAAGCTTGGATTCTCCACTATCTGAGGGCACATGTATTGAGCAACAAATTCAGCAGTGAGGTTGTGGTGTGTCCCTTCCAATTTAGCCAGCAAGTATTGGTGCTCAACCACTTTAGTCACCTTCCAGTAATCCTTCCATTTGTCCTTGTATGCATGCACCCTGAATGGGCAATCATTTCACACACAACGGACACCATACACCTTTGGGCTACTCTTTTCCACCTTGAACTGATGCTGCAAATACAAAGTGGACCACCTCTTAATAGCCACCTTCACTTCATCCCCACTTTGATACACAGCCCCTACGCATACCTCATTCTCCCTGTACTCCCAAGCAATATTTTCCCCCACATTTACCTGTAGGGCGGAATGGTCGTAATTTGACCAATTTTGCAGTACAGGATAATCATTTTCCTCATCCGACGAGTCCTCCTCCATGGCACCATTGGCCTTCCCTCCTTCCATCTCCATCTCCTCTACTAACTCAGGAAATTCTTCCCCCTTATTAGCCTCTGCATTTGGTTCCCGAGGTGCTACATCATGTCCTGCATCTCCACCTTCTTGTTTTTTTGCCATCAATTTCTTTGTTTCCACCCGCAGTACTCTGCACATCTTCTTCCGCTTCAACTTTATCTCCTCCGACTTGATCTTCAATATGAGTGCTAGGTCCACCCTTCATGAAAAATTGGACATACCATATGATTGGTAAACCTCTTCTCGTGAAACCATCTATGTAAGCTCGATACCTTGGAGTTCCTTCAAGTGGAACCAACTCCCAAAAGTTTATGTCCGACCGTCTTTGCACTACAAACCTCACTGACACATCCGCTTGATCTCTGTTAACACCTAAGTCCCTACAGAGCCACTTGCATATCCCCCTAAGTTTTCTCTCTTGCTCTTGGAACACACTTGGTAAAACAGGAGAATCCACTCAAATCTACCCCTTCTGGACCATATCTAATCTCCCCCGGCCCATAGGACACTTGAATATTGATACTATCTGACATGCCTGGCAACATACATGAAACGGGCAGTCCAAATTATTCTCAGCACTATACATAAATTAACTACAATAACGACCTCAATTGAATAAACAAACAATTATGTAACACTAAACCGAGCTTACTAACTAACTTTATCATAGACATGCACCACAACAAATTAATCTAATAATGTTACTGAAAAACTATATTGTAATACCTAACTAAAAAGTTATAATTTACTCACTACATTTAGCGTACCAGAACAAATAAATTTAATATTGTTGTCGAAAAACTCTATTCGAATACCTACCAAAAAAAATAATTTAATAACTCATTTATTCTAGCCATTTACCATAACTAAATCTAATAATACTGACTCTACTTTACTGTATATGCTAAATCAGATATACTAACTAATCTACTTTTTCCTATCTAAAAACAGCTAAAAGTTTCCAAGTCTAAATATACGTCCACTATTACTTCTAAGTCTAGATGTACTAATATTTCTAAATCTTAGATCCACTAATATTTCTAAAACTAGATCTAAACTAAACAAAACTACGAGATTCAAAAAAATTTACCTGCGACAGACGGAAGAAATTTCTTCCCTCTTCCACCTTCTCATCCTTTCTTTCTTTCTTTCCTTCCCTCCTCCTCTTCTCTCTCTTTTTTCTCCTTCCCTCCTTTCCTCTGTCTCTTCCCTCTCCCTTCTCTGGCTTCTGCGGGCGCACCCTGGTGCGGGGGGAGGGGAGGGGTGTGGGCGGGTTATAAAGGGCCGACTGTCGTCGGCCCAGGCGGCAGAAGCGCGTTACTGCCGGCTGGGGCGGTGGTAACACCTCGACTCGCACGCCCGCAGTTACGCCGGCTGCTGAACGTTGGCGGGGGCCTTTACCGCCGGCTGAGGCGGCGGTAACGTCCTTCCGCCGCCTGGGCCGGCGGCGATAGCCCAAATCTGCAATTTTTCCATCCGACTATATATTTCTGCAAAATCGAAAAAAAATATAAAAATAAAAAATCATCCCGGACGGGAGCCGCTAAGGCAACGGCCTGCTGGGCTTTCTCCTCCTCGGGGTGGGCTAATGGGCTGATAGGTCTTTTTATGCCATTTTTATGAAGCAATTCCCCACTGCTCATGGGCCTCGCCCCGGGCTGCAGCCCGGGCAGCCTGGGGCCCAAATCCGCCCCTGATAATAAATTATGCAGCAGCAATACACAAAATCAAATAATTTTGCAAATGTGGTCAATACATCTTGTTCATTTAAACTAGCTAGATGCCCGTACAAATAGCACGGCTAGTCCCGTACTTTTTTAACATCGTAATCCCTTCATCATAATCAATCATACCTACGTGCTGATATATAGTGTTGTAATCAAATTCAATTTAACATTCTTTACGGTTAAAATTGGCAGATATGGCGAACCGGTCTCTAAACCGGTCAGACTTCACCATTGCGTAACACCCGTTGAGACGATCAAAATTCATTTGTGGAAGATCTGATTTGGAGTTCGGATGAGGAAGTTATGACTTCGGGAAGATATGCACCAAGAAAAACCGGTCAGACCGGTTTGCCAGTTCGGTTTGGTCTGTGTAAACCGAGTTAGGAGTTGTATTTTGACACAGGAATTGTAAGGGTTTTGACTCCTAATGGGGCAAGACAACCTCCCTATAAATATAAAGGCCACGACCGATTGAGAGCATCCCAATTGAATCTATCAAATCTATCTTTTATTTCCTCTTTACCCAACCTTCCAATCTCATGTGATGTTCTTCTCCTATCTCTATAGCATGAGGAGGCGCCTGAGCTAGTCTGCCGAGGGCAACCCAAGGTGCGCCTGCTTTGACGGGTCCCTCCCGGGCGAGCGTTCGTCGGATCCTCGCTGAGCTCTCCAGCGAGACCGGTCTGACCGGCCTACCATAGAGGTCTGATCAGCCTCCGCATCGATGCAACAATGAGCATATTTGCGGGCTGCATGTTCAGTGCTCAAGTATTTGGCATGACGCATTTTCGTGCCAACAAATATATACTCAAACCATGACCTCACCCAGCAGCTGCAACCATCTATCATGAACTTTGCAAGGCTTCAATGTAGTACCTTGTTGATACATGGATGCCTTGTGTAATTCTTTTCTTCGTGTTCACCGATGTTACTTGGGATGTTATATTTACTGAAGAATTTTCAGTTGTTGACTTTGTACACATAGGCTAGACATAGGCTAAGCATTGCATCAGACGTTGGATGGATTAAAATTGACCATCAACAGGATCACCCAATCTCTCATCTAATTAACCATAGCTTTGACCCATGGTTCCAACACAACAATTTTTCACTTTCGAGTTTCGACCATAGAGATACCTAATCAGTGTTTAGGCTAGACCCAACCCATTACCATCACAATCGTTGTTGTATGCGGTCATCGCATGCTGCATCGATGCCAAGGCGCAAAATAATAAACACCTATGCATGGCTTGATGACATTGCCGACACCACCGTAGCACATGCGCCGGCATGGACACTGCCACTCATGCATGATGCTGCTATCTAGGGGGCCAGCATGAATTCTGAGCAAGCTGGATGGTGAGAGGCCGGGCTGCGATCATTGGTGCTATTCCTCGTTTATTTGGTCTGTGCAACATCCAGTGACCTCGGCCTCTCAATCAAGGTGGAGCCTATCCTTCCGTGGTCCTCTTGCGGGAGCAGGCAAGCTCGACATAGATAGCTATCCTTCAGCTCGGTAGAAAACGGCTTGTCACTCCTAGGTTGCACGGCACACCATGTCCGGCAAGGATGACTGTCTACTCCACCGCCGCCGTGTTCCAATTGTCGATGGGTTCGGTTTTCATCAAGATGCTTCTTTTTTTTAGAAACAGGAGGGGCAAGCCCCTACTGATTATATAAAAAAGCAAATAAAAAGGGTCCATACAAAGCAAAAGCAAAACAGAAACAAAATTAGAGGAAAAATAAGAAAATTACAAGGCTTGCAGCTAGGCATGCATTTGGGGAGCCATACAAGGTTTGGATCTAAAGAGAAGTAGAGAAAATTCTTTCATGAATTTTTGCCTACAATCTTCAACTATAGGATCTATGCTGTTGAATACCCAATCATTTTCGGTGCACCAAATACTCCAAGACATCAGGATGATGATTTCCATGTAGAAAGGTACTTGAAGCTTATGATTTCCATGTAGAAAGGTACTTGAAGCTTATCCTTAATAAGCCTAAAAATATGCAAAACTAGTCTTGTAGTCACAACAGAAACTCCAGTTGAGGCCCAGCATGCCTTGGCAAAGTTGCATCTGAGGAACAAATGTGGCACCGTCTCTCACTTTTGGAGGATGCAGAGGTCACAAGTGTAGGATTCTAGCTGCATGTTTCTTCTTCCGAGGAGATCTCTAGTGCTTATTCTATCTTTGGTTAGCAGCCAGAAGAACACTTTATGTTTCATTTGGCACTTGCATTTCCAAATCCACCTAAAGGCTGGATGGACACTTCTCTAACCAATTATTGTCTTGTAGGTTTTAGCTGTAGAGAAAGAGTTGTTTCCTCAGACATAGGACCACTGGTCTTTGTCTGATGAAGCTGGTATTTTCTGAATAATTCCTTGTAGCTCTTGAAGCTCCTCATATGCTTGGATGGAAAGAGGCAGATGAAAATTCTAGGAAAAGTTTGTTGAGATCACAGCCGATTGGAAAGTTATGATCCTGTTCTTTGCAAAGGAGAACAATTCTGGGAAGGATTGTGAGGGTACTCGTCCATTCCATAGATCACTCCAGAATAGGATCGTTGAACCATCAGAGACAGAGATAGAAGCAATTCCCTTGTAGATGTCCAAAAGTTTGACAATATCTCTCCACCAAAAGAGCCTTTTTTCTGTTGCCCAGGTAGATGTCCATTGGAGTAATAGTTATCCCAAACTAAATGAACCCATGGGATGTCTGCCTTAGAGAAGAATTTGTGAAGGTATTTAAGCAGGAGTGCATCATTATGTGAAGAGATATTCAGTACGGTGGGGTTTTTGGGTGGAAAATGTGGAACTAAGGGAGGTGGCGAAGAAGCTGAAAGGGCAGGGTCTGTTCGTATCCCTAGAACACTGTGGCCAAAGTCACTTAGTGTGGGAAATAAAGGAGGACTACTAGAGCTGGCCCCATCCGTTAGTGGCACATTATTCTTGAACCATGTGAGCCAAGAGTTATCTTTCCAGCCGGTAGTTGGGATGGAGGAAAAATTACTCATCATAGCAGAGTTGCTTAACTCAATAAAACGTTGGAGACTGATAAAGTGAGCATGAATTCAAAACATGTCCCCATTCCTTGCAGTGCTAACATTTGATTTGATTTTGACATGAATTCCTTGAGTGGTTGGGATATAAGCACCTGGAGCAAAATAGTTGACTTACAGCAATAATATCGGGCCGAGAGAAAGCTGGGCCGCTAGACCCAATAGCTGAACTGGCCCTCTGACCACCTTTAAACTGAGAATTCCAATCTGATTTTTGTGTTTGAAAATTCAATCTTTCAAACACCGATTGGTGAGGGAAAAACCAATCTTTAAAAAACCAAAGCTTTGTGATTACCAAATTGATTCTGCTGAGGGTGAAAAGCAGAGAAGATTCGATGATTACTGGAAGCATGAGCTTTGAATCCAAGAGGGATTTTATTTGCCCCGATCAGGGGGAGGAGAGTTCATTCTAACCACCTCAGCAAATGACCATTTTTGTTTCTTCAAACCAGCTTCAACCCACTCAAAAGAAAGACCAGAATCACTTTTGGAGAATTCCATGGCTCTTTGGAGCCCAATGTCATTGCATAGATGAAAAGCCCGTTTGAAAAGGTCACAGGAGAAGGATTTTAACCCAAGAATGAGAAAACCAACTTGTTTAGACGAGACAGAAAACCAAAAAATCTGATCTGCAACATGAGAGGCGAGGAAATCCTTGACCAAGCCACCCAAGATCGATTGGAGGTAGGTTCCAAACGAATCAGCTGTGAGTCTGAATCTGTTCCGACTAAAAGAAACCAGCCGCAAGAAATTCTTAGAGGAAGACTCGCTAGAGCAATTAACTGAAACACCCAGGAGAGAGCCAACTTTGGTGTTGAATCTCTGACCCAAGAAACCAGCAGCAAGAAATTCTTGGAGGAAGACTCGCTAGAGCAATTAACTGAAATACCCAGGAGAGAGCCAACTTTGGTGTTGAATCTCTGACTCGGAGAAAGTCTAGACCGGAGAGATCCATGGGAAAAGGAGATGGAAGGTTTACCGGGTTTCAAGACGAAGAGCAGAGCTCAGCTCTCCATGCGGAACAACCACCGTCTGCATTCGCGACGGGTTTCAAGATGGAGAGCAAGGCCAGCTGCTGGCGGCGGCATGCCGGCGTCGTCGCCTCGTCGGGAGTCAGGCTCTCACCAGACGACTATTATTTCTATGCCTTAACGCCGTCTTGATCTCGTCGTTTGCAGGGTCAAGCTTCAGTGAAGGTGCTTCTATTTCTTCTACTCCTTGCTTCCCTCGCTTGTTCCAACGAAACCATCTAATTCTCGTTTTAGTTCTCTTGCTGATCGGTTTCGATGCATTGCAACAATCAGGATTGATTGATTGCTCCTCTCTTCCTTGGTCATAAAAGAAATTAGATCTTGCCATCGTACGGTAGATGGAGTGACTTGTTTTACTTCAATATAATGCTTGGTTTCAACTCAATGGAATTGAAATAGAATTTTATTAAACATCTGATCGGCTTGCTCATCTGGATGGAAATCGAAGGGTCCGTGTCTAAATTTTTTTCTAGTTCCCAAATTAAGTGTTTATTAATTGAATAGGACATGGATTATTTAGGTTCATCTTAGACCATTAGATCATCAAAAAATACAACGGTTTGTATTCTTTCTTTTTTTCGATAAACGTGAAAATTTCTAAACCCTCTCGACGAATTTTGTGACTTCTTTTAACACTATTGTATTAAGATAATAGATAGATTTAACCGCACGATTCTTCACCGTATTGAAATAATCAATAATCGAATCTGTGGTGACCTTTATTACAATTTCTCTCTCAATATGTGATAAGAAATTAAACCTAAAATAGTTTAGGGGATATAGATTAGGGAAATGGGCTTGCTTATAAATTGCTTTGAGTTGGAGGAACATCAAGAGGTGTGCTGACCGTGGGTTGACAAGGAGTAGTAAAAAAATCAGTTCCGCCACCGTTATAGTATTATCTATGCGCGTCCGGCCGTTGGTCTTGGACTCTGGTCAGAGTCTCAGAGAGATTGTTGGTAGGTGACGGAGGCAGCAAAAACAAGATCAAAAGCAACGGGCGACGACATGGCCCATAGCCTTTGCTCGAGAAACGCATGCTCACGGCAACGACGGAGCGATCGATCGAGTCGAGTGCACTGAACCGGATGGGACGATTGGTCATAGGTCCTTGGCGCCGTGCACGTACGTGCGCGAGCGGAGGGCCGCCCAAACGCGTGCAGTGTGCATGCATCTTTTTTTTTTTACTGAAAGATTAGTGTGCATGCACCTGGACCAGAGGCTTTCCTGCTCTTGCTCGCCATGAGTCCGTCCCATCAGATCCGTGCGTTTATGCACGGAGTGCTTATCCTCGCGGCGGCCGGACTATTTTGCAGGTAATCATTCGGGCAGCCGAACCTGTGCTGTACTAGCGTGGAGACAAGCATCACAATGATTGGCAGATCGAGCTGAACTACACTAAACGAACAGACATTAGAGAGAACGAAGGAATTAAAGGAGAAGGAAGTTCGATGGACCTGCTCGAAGGAATCTCTCCCTCCGTTAAAGGTTGCGACCCACACGCTTCTCGCCTGTGGAAGCACACGCACGCACTGCGACAGTACTGTGTATCTGTACTAGACTAGCATTAATTTACGGAATCGCTAACAAAAATCGTTTTGCCCATCATCACTGGGGTTTTCTTCACGCCGCATTCTGTTTTGGAATTTTTCAGTCCGGCCCACCAGCACACATTACTTTTGATTCAACAACTGTTACGGCTTGATGGGCTGACCAGAACATAAGAAGGAAGCCCAGCTCAAACTTTCCCTAGGCCCAAACGTACCAAACAATCACAACAAACCCCTCCTCCTGGGCCTCCTGGGCGACATGAATGAAACCGCGGCGACAATGAGTTTTTTTTTATTTTTTTATTTGTTTTTTCGATTTTGCAGTTGAATAAAAAATTTGCAAAAATGGGCTTATACCGCTGGCTGAAACGGCGGTAAGAGCCTGCCACCTCAACGGTCACCCAGCGGATAAGCTCCGCACGGCACCTGAGGAAGCTCCGCCGTTTGAACTGGCGGTAAGGCCCTTACCGCCGGTTCAAACGACGGGGCTCGCCCACCATATAAGCCGCGCCCGCACCCCTCCCCTCCCCCGCACCAGATCGCGCCAGAGAGAGAGAGAGAGTGCCAGAGAAAGAGAGAGAGCGCCAGAGAAAGAGAGGAAAGGAAAGAAGGGAAGAAAAAAAGAAGGAGAGGAGGAGGAGGAGGAGGGAAGAAGGGGGGAAGGAAATTCTTCCGTCGTTCCCAGGTAAATTTTTTTAATCTCATAGTTTAGATAGTATAGTGCAGTGACTAGATCTAGATTTAGAAATATTAGTGCATCTGAGATTTAGAAATAGCTAGTGAATATGAGATTTAGGAACATTTAGCTGAATTTAGATATAGTAAAATGTAGCTTAGTTAGTACAATAGATTTAGCTTTGACAGTAAGATAGATTTAGCTTCGGTGGTATAGTAGAATTAGCTTAGATGGTATAGTAGATTTACCTTAGGTAGTACAATAGCTTTATTTTAGATCACAGTAAATTTAAGAAATCTTAATGGATCTGAGATTTAGAAATATCTAGTGGATCTGAGAATTAGAAATATCTAGTGGATCTGAGATTTATTTGTCGTGTCTATTAGTTCTGGCTTGTCGTGTATATTAGTTCTGGTACAAGCTTATAATAAATTTAGTTAGTAAGCTTGGGTGTTACATAGTTGTTTGTTTATTGAATTGAAGTCGTTATTGTAGTTAACTTATATATATTGCTGAGATTAATTTGGTCTGCCCGTTTCATGTATGTTGGCAGGCATGTCGGGTAGTTTATATTTTCAAGTGTTCTATGGGCCGGGGAAGGTTAGATATGGTCCATAAGGGGTAGATTTGAGTGGATTTCCCTGTTTCACCAAGTGTGTTCCAAGAGCAAGAGAGAGAACTTGGGGGGCATTTGCAGGTGGCTTTGTATGGACCTTGGTGTTGATAGAGATCAAGTGGATGTGTCTGTGAGGGTTGTAGTCGGCCCGACATAAATTTTTGGGAGTTTCTTCCGCTCGAAGGAACTTCGAGCTACCGGACTTACATAAATGGTTGCACGATAAAAGGCTTACCAATCATATAGTATGTTCAACTGTTCATGAAGGGTGGATCTAGCAGTCATATTGAAGAAGAAGTAGGAGGTGATGAAGTTGAAGTGAAAGAAGAGGGTGGAAACGAAGAACTTGATTACGATGAACAAGAAGGGGGAGATGCAGAGAATGATGTTGCCTCCCTCGCACCAAATGGGGAGGCTGATGAGGGGGAATAAATTCCTGAGTTAGTAGAGCAGCTGGAGATGGAAGGAGAGGAGGCCAATGGTGCCGTGGATGGTGACTCGTCCGATGAGGAAGATGCTTATCCTGTACCGCGAAATTGGTCAAATTATGACCATTCCACCCTACAGGTCAATATTGGGGAAAATATTTCTTGGGATTACAGGGAGAATGAGGTATACGTGGGGGCTTTATACCAAAGTGGGGATGAAGTGAAGGTGGATCTTAAGAGATGGTCCACTTTGTCTTTGCAGCGTCAGTTCAGGGTGGAAAAGAGTAGCCCGAAGGTGTATGATGTCCGCTGTGTGCGAAATGATTGCCCATTCAGGGTGCATGCATACAAGGGGAAATGGAAGGATTACGTGAAGTGACTAGAGTGGTTAAGCACAAATGCTTGCTAGCTGAATTGGAAGGAACACACCGCAACCTCACTGCTGATTTTGTTGCTCAATACATGTATCCTCAGATAGTGCAGAATCCTGGCTTCGAGCCCAAGTCCATTGTTTGTGCCATAGAGGAGAAGTTCAAGTACAAGATCAGCTACAACAAAGCTTACCGGGTGAAGTAGAAGGCGCTGGAGATGAAGTGGGGTACGTTCGAAGCATCATATGACAACCTCCCTGTCCTATTGCATACCATTTGCTAGAGAAATCTCGGAAGCTTATATGACTTGAAAACCTATCCATGTGTTCAGTTTCCAGGGAAACAGGTCCTGCAGCGGTCATTCCTCGCGTTGGGTCCTTGCATTCAGGCTTTCCGGCAATGTCGACCAGTCATTTGCATTGATGGCACTTTTCTGACTGGAAGGTACAAGGGGACAATATTGATAGTTGTTGGGACCGATGGCAACAATCAGGTGTTGCCGCTTGGGATCGCATTTGTGGAGAAGGAGCTTAGAGATAGCTAGTATTGGTTCATCGAGAGGGTGAAGAACATGATTGTGATAGACGTCGAGGGGGTTTGTCTCATTCATGATCAGCACAAAGGCATTATGCAAGCAATCGAAGACCTACAGAATGAAAGTTAGGAGCGTTTCAGGGCGCCGATATGGCCAGACTTGAAGAGTAGGTGGTGCATGAGGCATATGGGTGCGAACTTTAATAGGCAATTCAAGAACAAGACCCTTATAAAATTGTTCAAGCCCCTGTGCAGCCAGAATCAGGAGAAGAAGTTCAACCTACTGTGGAAAAAAATTAAGAACTTCACAAAGAAGCAATGTGAGGAACTAGCGAAGAGGTCGGGCAATAGTGAGGCCGACCACCCTGTGTCTCTGGAGGACGTCGGGCTCGACGGTCCAAATGTCACGCGCAGATGGGGAAGATCCATCAAGAGCTTCTCATAGTGGATTGAGAATGAACCGAAGGAAAAGTGGTCATTACTCTTTGATGACGGAGGTGCACGGTAGGGTATAATGATGATAAACCTAGCTGAGGTTTACAACTGGGTCCTGCGCGGTGTTCGGAGCCTGCCCCTTGCTGGTATTGTGGAATTTTACCTATACCATATCATGAAGTATTTCAATGAAAGGTACCAGTTGGCTGATAACTCAATGCACGACAACCACAAAATCTATAGGTACAAGATGACAGAGTACATGGAGGGTGCGATTAAGAAAGCTCATTTGCATCGTGCGAAAGAAGTAGGAGCCATGGAACGCTGGTTCGAAGTTGTTTGCAGGGACAAAGTTCGAATGGGCGGGAGGTGCGAGAGACACACACATGAGTGCATCATCAGCAATGAAGGTTGTGTTTGCTCTTGCCACAAGCCAAGGTTGCTTCACAGGCCTTGCACCCATGTCATTGCTGCATGCATCGAGGTGGGGGGCTGCAACCCCGTCGTTTCGTGCCGCACTATTTCCTGAAAGAAACCATATGGCAAACTTGGAGGAACGAGATTTATGGATATTGTTTACTAGGAGACTTTATCAACAATCTTGGGAATGCCGCCCGCTACATTCCTGACCCTGATCCAGAAATGTTCCGAGGGGTCGGGGGACGCGGGAACAGACGTATCCGTAACGACATGGATCAATCTGAAGCAGGTCCTGATGTCCGACTCTGCTCCAAGTGCCACGAAGCCGGTCACACCTACAAGAACTGCCCGGCAACGACGTATGGAAGTGCGAACGCCCAAGCTGCATCTAATAACTTGTAATGCAATGTAATGTTTATCTTAAGTTGTGTTATTGTAACTTAAGTTGTGGCCCTAATGTAATATAATGTAATGTTCATTTGTTGTTGTGGTTGAAATGTAACGTAATGTAATATTTATCATGGATGCTTTTATTTGTAATAACTCATGTGCTGTGTATTTTATTTCTCTTACGTCTTCGAGTCTTTATTTTTTCATTACTTGTGTTACAGGTATAGCGCACCCAGTTCCATAGGGGTACCAGACCCCTGAGTTGCTTGACCCTACCTTGGATTGACAACACAGGTCGTACATGTCAGCCGTATGAGGTTCGACTCTCGGCACGTTTCGAGCATGTAACTCGCTCTAGACCATGCTGATCGACACATGTTGGATCCCCAGGTATATCGTACTTTGTAGAACTTGTGTGTTAAGTTCAACGATTAATTTGTTTACACTAATTAATTTTTTGCATGATACAGGTTATGTGCGGTGAGCCTTCTCCCTGTAGCTAGGTTAGTGGAGGGTGACGTGGTCGACAGCGCTGCGCGACGCGATGAGAGGTCCACACAGTTCCAGTTCGACATGTCGTTGCTAGCAGCTCTGCTGGACCGGTGGCGGTCGGAGATGCACACCTTCCACCTCCCGGTTGGTGAGATGACCCACACACTGGAGGACGTTTCCATCCTACTTAGCCTTCCACTTGCAGGGTCCGCCGTAGCCGCGATGGACGTCCCGCCTACTTGGCGTGACGAGCTGCTGGGTCGGTTTGCGGACGTTCACCGCATGGATGGTGCCCCGCCGTACCGCACTTTTAGCTCCACACACGGGCCCACGAAGGCATGGCTCCAGCAGTTTAGTGTGAGTATTTAATTACCTGCATGTCCAATTAATTTTTTGTAACTTGTTCATAATTTTGATCCAAGTTTGGAATTTGTTTGCAGGCTGAGTACTTGAGAGCCGACGCCGACGACGCCACAGTAGCATGACACTTGGAGGCGTACCTATTGTGGCTCTTCGGCTGGATCTTGTTGTGCACGTCACAGGGGAACTCGGTGCCTAAGCACCTTCTTCCTTACGCGAGGACCATTGCGGAGGCCCCGCTCGACGAGGTTACACAGTATAGCTGGGTTTCAGCTGTATTGGTGGTGACATATAGGGGTCTTTGCACGGGTTGCTGCAAGATAATTTCGGCGGAGCCAATCTTCCTTGGCTGCCCGTTGCTGCTTCAGCTGTGGTCATACAAGCGGTTACCGATAGGGCGACCCCGTATTGACTTGTCCCCGTACCTCGAGGGTTTGAACGACGACGACGTCGACAAGCCCACGATGGGGTCGTTGTGATGCCTCAAGAGGGTATGGTTCTTCAACTACAATTATTCGATTCGTATTACAATTATTCGAAGTCATAAATGCCAAATTGTGATTTTATTTGTTGCAGGGAATATGGGTGGGGTGTAGACGAAGAAGTCGTACCCGGACTTTGTCCGTACACCTTCGAGGAGGTGCAGGCTCGTGCCCCGCATGGCCTCTCTTCGCTGTGCCATCAGGACATGGAGTACTGGAGGACGACGAGGCCACTAGTCTACGACATCCACGTCGAGGGCTACGCTGTTCACCATGTGATGAGGCAATTCGGCCTGTACCAGCACTCCCCAGTTCCAGTTACGTCTGTTGTCCCGACCGCCGTTCACAGGTACAGCTCCAGCCTTTTGATTCACCTTGCAATATGAATTTTTCGTTTATTTAACTTGTGCAACGATGGTTCCGTTAGAGCTAGCCGGCAGGGTGGTGGTGGTAGTGGGCCTGGAGTCCAATGGGCTCCAAGGATGGTTCAGTGGGTCGACATGTGGACGACCTCACTAGCCGAGGTGGTGCAGGAGGCCCATGTACATGACGACGATGCTTTTGCAGCGTACCTTCGGTGGTTCTTACCGAGGACCAGGACGCGGGTCACGTATGTTCCGAGGGAACCACCGACGGAGACCGCGCCAGTCATGCAGACGTATCCGCGGTCGATAGACGTCAACTTCGACTACACGGTAAGCTATTGTATTATTTTTGTTACTCAACTTGCATCATTTGGTGTGACTAACTTGAACCATTTTCTCTCCCCAAAAATACGACGTTATTCCTGAGGTAGCCACAGAGCTGACGTACGACATCGACCACTATGATGACATGACTGCTCATCAGCACCGGACGCTGTACAGGAGGGCCCAGGACGCCTGCAGTAGGTTCATGAGGGCCGTCAGCTGCCGTGGCAGTCACGGGGACGTCGTACTTCCACCATGGGCTGCCTACCCCTGTTCGTCCTCTCCAGCTCCTACTCAGCAGGCTGGTACGTCCTCTCAACCGCATGTTCGTCTGCCACTACTCGGGATGTCCTACGCCACACCTGCACCACCACCATCTTGGTATGCCACACCTGGTCCGTCGACCGTTCCGCAGCACGTCTTGCCGACAGCCACACAGATGCATGTCGGTTATACTGCAGCGTGCTCCTCGTGGCCCTCTTCAGCTGGACCAGGCACAGAGATACGACCAGCAGGTGCGTGAGGAATATATTTTTTCTATTCCCCGCAACGGAGCTAACAAAACCATTTCCTTTGTTGCATAACAGGGTTCGCAGACCGCGGATGGGTTTCGGAGGACTCCATCGACGAGGGACAGAGGTCCAGCGCCCACGCTTGGATCGACGACCTTTTCAGAGCTAAGCCTGACGTGATCGGTCCCTCCCAGTTGCCTGACGCCCCGCAGGGGCCTCCACCGGGCGCAACACAGTACCTTGTGACACCACCTGCGGCGACACCACCAGCGGCAGCACCACTAGCGGCGGCATCGGGAGGACGTCCAACTCGTGACATTGGCCCGCCGGAGCCATTGACGTACGACCAGCAGCAGACCAGAGCAGCGCAGCGGGCAGCGAGGCGTGGTCGTGGTGCCGGTGAGCCTCGTTTCAAGCGAGGACGCATTTAGTGCATAGGATGACATGTATCTTTTATAATGTGTACGATTGTGTAACGAACGATGTGCGCTCATTCGTGGACTACTCTATCTAGATCAGAAGTTTAATGCTTTTCAATGATTCCGTGCGTTCACTATATATGTCTAAACAATTTTGAAATAATTATTAAAACTACATAATTGTAATAATCGGTCAAAAGGAAGGACAAATATGCGGCAAATAACGGAGTACATGACCTAAGGACAACACAATGAAAGGTCCAACAGTACGCAACATTATCCATGAATAAACCATGAAAACTAGCCAATAATAGAGACCACTAAGTACAATGAGGCCACTTTCCCTTCCTTAAGGCACCGAGATTCTCCTCGATCGCTGCTTTCGCTCGGCGTGCACGCTCAAGCTTCCCCTCCCTCCTCCCTCTCCGCAGCAACACGCCTCCTTTCCTCCTCTTCCTTGTGCTCCTTCTCTGCAACCTCCTCTCTGAGTCTCTTCTCCATCCTCTCCTTGTTCTCTACCGTCCACTGCAACATGTACTGCATCTCCTCCTTGTCTTCAGGCTTTATCTCAGTGTCAATCCACTGCTCAAAATCACAGAACGGTGGAGGGGTCTGCAACAAATGCAATTGTTACAAAACAAAAAAAAATCATGCACGATGTCATATGACACAAAATAATTATTACAGAACATCAATTCCTCACCATCTTGTTAATGCGGCGCTGACGAAGCGTAGACTCAAACTGAAAGTTTGAACACATCCAGTATCTCTGCCTGTACGTGTCCTCTGTATCGGACTTGGCTACCTTGCAAGGATCACCGCAAAAGTACATGGGCACTGGAACACCACTAGGCAGAGGCAAAAGGTCAAAGGCATTTCCGGTCAACGGAACACCACTCCACCTTTACCATTTTCGTTGTAAGAACCGAAGCAACTAACATTAAACCATACGGGTAGCGGTTAACGTAATAACGTGCACTGAAATTACCTTAGTTTCCTAGCGTTTCGATGCCTTGGCATCCTACGGTTGTATAATATAAATATTAAAATTGCATCAAACTATACTGCGCTAGATTTACTATGAACTAAATACTGAATCTACTGTACTAACTAATATAGATTTTTGTACATCTAAAACCACTAGATATTTCTAAATCTACTGTACTACGAGATTGAAAAACATACCTGATGACGATAGCTTCTTCCCCTTCTTTCCTCTCTTTTTTCTTTTTTTCCTCCTTCTTTCCCTTCTTTCCTCTCTTCCTTTCCTTCCTTCTTTCCCTCTTCTTTCCTCCTTTTCTTTCCCTCTCTGATTCCCTTTCCCCTCTCTGTTTGGGCTGTTGCGGCACCGGTTATATAGGGCGAACCCCCATCGCTTCATCCGGCGGTAAGGGTCCTTACCGCCGTTTCAACCGGTGGGGGTTCCTCGATCCGCGCGCGCACTACTTTGGCGGCAACGGTAAGGTGGTGAGGGCCTTACCGCTGTTTCAACCGGCAGTAGGGCTCTCCCGCATGCTGAAACGGCGGTAGGGACCGGCGTAGGGGTGTCAGGTGGCGGTAAGGACCAAACCGCCGTTTCAGCTGGCGGTATAAGTCCATTTTTGCAAATTTTTGATTCGACTATATATTTCTGCAAAATCAAAAAAATATAAAAATAAAAAAAATTCGGCGACAGTGCTTGTGCCGCTGTGAGTGATTCCTTCCGTTGGTGCGCTCCAGAAACTGCAGACCTCAGCACGGTCTCCGGGGCAGGACTGGCTACCACGACACGACACGATGGGCAGAGGGGCTTCGGTTCTCGTCCAACATCCAAACGCACCGGCTCCCCGCCGCGCCCGCGTCACTCACGCCTTCCGCGCAGCGCGACGGTGCAGAGCCAGGCAGCCAGCCAAGCACGCCGCGGCGCGTCCCAAGGCAGCCAGAGCCAACGAACTCGGCATGGTGTCCTGCTGCTGGAATACGGCAACCGAGGGCGGCCTGCGCCTCGCGCTCACGCCGGCCGCCAGCTCGTCTTTTAGCTTTTAGCGCAACAGAAAGCAATCGCCCTGCTCCGTCTTTTAGTTTTAGCGCAACAGAACGAAACCAGCCTGCTCTGACGAGCACATGAACATCAGCAACATCATAACCAGATTAATTGTTTTCTCAATTTCTCACTTGCGATCGGCGCCGGGTGAACACAGAGTACAGACGAGGCCCCCGTCAGAGGGATGCTGCTTTGCCCTGACACACACACACACACAGCCTGCGCCGCCGTCCTCGATTCCGTCGGCGCACTGCTCTACCAAACACCGCTCGATCTCTTGTTATTCATGCTGGCGGTGCCAGCCAGTCTCAGTCTAGCAGTGGGCGTCGTACGCGCCCGGCCCCTGCCTCAGCCGCGGGTTGTTGGAGAAGCTGCAAGGAGACAAGCGCCGTTAGCAGAGCCGAGCACCTGGACACGACGCTGTCGCAGCGTCTGAACATCGTTTAACCCATGGAAGAGGAAGACGATGGGGAAAAGACTCGGTCTACCTGCTGAGGGGGACGTTCTGGAACGGCCCGGACGTCGGGATGGTGCCGCAGAGGTCGTTGCTGGAGAAATCCCTGCATCAGGAAGCAAAAGAGCAATAATGTTACGGCAACGAACGTTTCGCAGCTCGCATAGACCAGAAATGATGGGAACACTGAGAAATAGTTCGACTGTTCGAGCTCGACTGCTGCACTTACACGTTCGCAAGGTTGGGCAGTTCGGACAGCTCCCTGGGGATCGGTCCCGTCAGGCGGTTGTGGTCGATGCGCCTGTCGAAGGACACGGCCAGGCATTCGGCGATTTCACGTCAGTTCGCATGTTACAGAAAATTGGAAGGGTACTGCATGGGTTCAGAAAATTGTGGTTCGATCTGAGACTTACAGGAACTGCAGGGACTTGAGGTTCCCGAGCGTCCTGGGCAGGTGCCCTGAGATGTCGTTGTTGTACAGGTCCATGCTGATCAGGTTCTTCAGGTCGCCGAACTCTTCCGGGATCGGGCCCTGGAGATTGTTACCGCTCATTTCCCTGGTCATGCGCCCCCAAAAATTGTTACTATACTGCATTCACTGACATGGATCAGGATTCAGGATTCAGAAAGATTTACATGTACTGCAGCTGCTCCAGTTTCCCAAGCTCCGCCGGCAGAGGACCCGACAGTCTCATGTTGGCGAGCTCTCTGTCCAGCAAGCAATTTCGAGAGAAACATTAGACGAACACATCTTGTTGAAATTTAAATCCAAAACAAATCTAAGCTCCCTCCGTCCAGAAAAAAAAACTAAGCTCCGTCTAAAATCTGCACACTCAGCGTTGTTTGTTCGCTGAGTGGGCCGTGTTTGCCAGAAGGCCCGATCCATACAAAGTATAAGCCCAGCCCATTCATCCCCTCGTAAACCATCACAGTTGCCTACAGCAGCGAAGTGGCTAGATCACACTCACATGCGGTTGACGCGGTTGTCGTCGTTGCAACCGACGTGAACCCACGTGCACGGGTTCACCAGATTGGGGTCCCAGCTCGCGAGCACGCCGTCGGGGTCCTCTACGCTATGGCGCAGGGCCATCAGCGCGTCTCCTTCCTCGTTCGCCGCCACCGGTGCCAAGGACACCGCCATGAGGACGGCGGCGCACGCCGCCAGGGACAGGGTTCTTTTGGCTACGGGCGCCGCCATGGCCGTCGACGATGTAGCTAGTGTGAGGAGTGGGGTGAACAATGAGTGTTGCAAGGCAGGCGTGCTGTGGCCTGTGGTGACTGTGTGCTCTTAAGGCGTGGTCTTAGGTGGCTTTTATAGTGGGAGGAAGGCTTAAGAGTCAGGGTAGATGGTTGCGAACTGTGCTTTGAACTGCGGGTCTTAGGTGGTTCGTAAAGCCGGAAGGCGTGGCTTGGAGCCACGGTGGGTGGCTTCAGTTACGACTCTAGCGGGAATGCTACACTTACCGAGAAACATACGTGGTTTATATGGTGTGGGTTTCCGTGACGTCACTGGCAGTGGGCCTTCTACCGGAGTTACGATACACCGATAGGTTGTTGAGCACTGTGTGGTAAAATTATATGTGCGTTTTATTCATCGTTAGCTTCCATTCTCTACCATCCAGACCCCACCTGATTTGTCAAAAACCACCAGTACAAAAACAACATTCCATCCTCAATAAAAATTTCAGTTGTTTTTATCCGGAGGTTTTAGTCCTAGTTCTAAATTTTGTAGTCCGTGGAAACACCTTTAGTCCTGGTTGTTAACAACAAACGGGACTAAAGAATCCTCACGAGTTACTACAAAAGGATTGCATCTCCTACTTAGTTAGATATGCTGTGTATGTGAGATGGTAAGAAAGCTACACGTGAGGCTTGAGGTCGTGGGTTCGAATCCCACGCATCGCGCACACATATTTCGTGTGAAAAATCACGTGATTTATGACTTGCGATGTGCGAGTGTGAGGGGCCTCCTAGGAATTTAGAATATTTTTTTGGCGCAAAACTTTACCAACTAGAAGGTCTTTAGTCCCGGATAAAAGATCCGGGATTAAAGATGGGGACCTTTAATCCCGATTTATTAGTCTCCCGGTTCGATTTTCCCAACCGGAGCTATGCTCGTTTTTCTACCGGTGAACTTAGGCGACAGGTGCACTCCAGGTCATATATAGTGCGTGGCAATCGATACACACCAAAACGTTAGTTGTTCAATGTCGGGATGATGTTCGCCAATCAATTAGTTTGGAAGAACTACATAAATAACTAAAAAAATAAGCTACAAACATATGTATTTAAAGAAATTTGTTTCGTGACATTAGACGGCTAGTTCTATAACTAGTCTAATGAATTCTGGACGTTATTAGCATGATTTGTGTACACGCTTAACAACTCTGGTTTTCTTTGACAACTACATTCAAACATTAGATTTTGTGCTATAAGATTGATGCAATGGATTTGCGTTATCTCACGATTATATTGCAATGCAAGAGAGATTAATATCCAAAAGTGTAATACTTTTGCTATAAATTTTAGTTGCAACCTATTAGTACGTACCGTAAACAAAAATGATGAACCATTAGTAAATGGTTTTCAAGATTTATATTGGATGCCCTTCTTCGTCTGTGATGTTAACTCTATGTTGCATTATACAAGTAACATCTCAAAGCCCTGGGTGAGTCGGCCGGATCTTTCCCTTTTCTTCTATTTCCGCTACGATAAAGATCCTCTGTTAATTAAGTGTACAAACTTAGCATGCAAATTCGGCCTTGCCATATGCTTGTTGTTGCGTGGTTTGATTTGCGGTTTTAGTTTTTTTTTTCAAGTGAGAGGGAGGCTTTGAAGCCAAGGTGGGTTGCTTCAGTAGTTCAGTTACTACTCTAGTAGAAAATACTTTACTTATAGAGAAACATATATGGCATAAGTGATATAGATTTCCGTTGTATCACTGACCGTGGGCCCTCAACCAAGGTTATACTATACCAATAGTAGGTTGTCAAGAACTATGGCAGAATGGTATGTCCATTTGGATTTATCTTTGTGGTGGATCCCATTTCCCTACCGTCCGAGATCCACCCGTTTTTGTTAGAAACTATGGGCTACAGTTGTACTCTAGGCATCCTTTCGAAAAATACAAGTGTATTCCAGGCTATAGTGCATGCATGCTGCATACATACCAAAATATATGTTGTCCGGTGTAGAAGTGGCGTTCCCAGGCAATAGGTTTGGAAGAACAACATAAATGACTATATATTTTTAAGCTTTAATTTGTTGCTGCATCTAGCCGGCTAGTTCTATAACTAGCAGAAACTTATATGGAATCAATGGGTTGACAAGAACTATGTGGCAGAATTGTATGTACATTTTGTTCGTCTTTGTGGTGGCTCTCATTTCCTACCATCTAAAACCCACACCTCTTCTCTTATCTATCTCTATCTCTATCTCTTCGCCTTTCGGTCTGTTCGGTCCGCCCCTGATCGATCAGCACCCCTCCGTTCCTGCAAACGCGCTCGCGCTAATCGCTTACGCCGTTGATCCATTCTACCCCCTCCGAGACGTCCCTTGCCTCCTACTACGATCGCGCCTCCATCTCTGGCCCTCCGATCAAACCCTAGCTGCCCTCCCTCATCACCTCACGCACCTCACGCAGACATTCGAGGCCGTATCGCCTCCGTCATCAACCCCGTGCCACCATCACCTCCACCCTGCGCCACCATCATATCCACCTTGCCCCGTCATTTCATCCAACCAGCACCCATGACTCAGTCAAGCCACACCGCCACAGCCCTTTCTAACATTCAAAATGAGATCCCCGCTGCATCCTTTTTCGTTTTCTGTATTTCCATCGAAATCCGTCGCTCGTACATCATTCTAGCTTTTCTCCGGCAAACTCTGGCCATGCACGGCACATGGCCCCACCGTTTGGTCGTCGTCAGTTTGGAGGGGAGGAAGAAGATGAACCTGCGACCTTTAGATCGAAAATCAACGGATTACGCTAGATGAAGGCCATACCCTTTCGCGTGGACATGGTGCACCGTAGACCATACACTAACACACGGGTAGCATCTGGCCACCTGCGGTCGGTCCACGCTAACAAGTGGGCCACGCGCACGTCATCATCCCCCATCCCCAATCCCCATCTACAATGCACAGGTGCTGCCCCTACATCCTCGCTTCGCCTGCCGCCGCAGCCTCCCCTCACGCCAGCCCCGCGACGCGGGATCCTGCACCGTGAGGCTCGGGTCGAGCACGCGGCACGAGAAGGGCCTGCCCCTCGCGCAGGAGTTGGCGCCGATGCCAACGTAGGAGATGGCGACAGAGTGGCAGTCGTGGTGGAATGCGAGGAAGATCTCACCGAGCACCCTCCCCGCGATCTTGCCGTGGTGGAGGAGGAGGTGGAGGTCCATGGCAAGATTGCACCCGGACGGCAGGCCCCGCCGCAGCATGTCCAGCACGTCGCTTACCACCCGCCACAGCCGCCATGCCACACCTGGCTCTGCCGCCGCCATCATGCCCTGCTGCTGCAACTGCTGCTGCTTCCCAGCAGCCATTCCTTGCTTCTACTCTTCTCTCGCTCCCTCTCTCCGCTCCGACTTCGTCGGCGAGTGCTTGAAGCTGAGCCCTTGATTTGATCCACGGCAAGTAGGGTAAGCACCAGAAACACCCGCTCGATTTGATTTGATTCGATTCACAAGAAGCCGAGAAGACAATCACCAACGATGCCTCCGTCAATCCTTGAGAATGTGACTCCGTGCATTTTGGGCAACATCTTTACCTCTTTCTTTCTTTGATCAACTGATCTAATCAGTATAATCCTAATTATACTACCATATATATTTCTTTAGAGAGCACAGCAAGGGGAGGAGACTAGGGAATCAGTCAATCCAATCACCTATTCAGGAATCAGCCAATTAGAACCAAGGTGCCCATTGAAGTTCATACTTTAGTATATAGCTAAGATATTTTGCCCTACCTCACTGAATTGTGTCATTATGTTTTCTTTATTTTTCAAGCACATGGCATGGTCATATCATCTAGAAAATATCCATTTGGTAGTGAGAAAAGAAGAAGAGGAAATGAATAGATATGTTTATAGAGCACAGAGAGGAGCCAAATACATATCAGTTCAAAACCAAAGGAAGTTATTTGGGTAATGATGTACCTGAATCTTTGCCTCTATCAATCTTGTGTACTGAAGATCCTAATGGTGGCATGAATTAATTTCTTTTGGTTAACATTGTATGCCAGAGATAAATTGTGTTACTGTTCAAGTTAGTTTGAATAATTCATGTTGTAATCTTCAAAATTTCTACATCTCACACTAGATGCTTTAGTTTTTATCTGCTTCTTGTTTGTCGGTCACACTAGATTGTAATATAGCTTCAGTTTGCTTATGGTAAGTCAAGGTATATCTTTCTCACTAATCAATCACTGATTCCATATATCTAAAAGGTGAACTAATTTGAGACTTATTTGTTCAATTGAAGGGACAAACCAGCTTTTAGCCATTCAATTACCATTTGTGAGATAGTGAGAGCATCACTGCGGTAGGCGAAAACCTTTGAGATATTAGGTGAGGCCATTCACTCATATATATGCTGTCTGGTCACACTATTCGTGAGCTCCATGATCCTAATATTTTAATTTTCTGAGTTTGATCATTGGTAACTTAGGCACACTGGTTGACTGTGTCTCATTGGCATCATCTGGGAGGCCATTTTGTTGGTCAGTGCCAGCTTTGGTATCGTGCTTGTTTATTCTTTAGCATTATTATGTTTGAGGGTAATTATGAAGAGGAAGAAAACCCTCATGATCTAGGTATTGAATCAAAACAATTTCTACCGTATAAGGTTGCCATGTATATTTTCCTACCAGCTGGGCATATGAGGTCTTGCTATGTGTTCCTTCTTCATCACAATTCGCAAGTATTACTTTAGAAAATAGTTGCATGAACAATGCTGGCTATTTTGTTCCTCTGTTAATTTGTGGAGTTAATTTGGTGCATCTCATAGTTCGTTGAAATGCATTCGTGAAAATTTTGTCTTTATGTGTGTACAATGCAGTTTGATTAATATTTATGATTGCATTATGGTGTCTCATTTTGTGCTCATGCCCAATGCACTTCCTGTTAGGGCATTGTTAACACCTTTAGCTGACCTATGCATTGTTCAGGCTCGGCTATATATTAAATTATTCTTCTAATGATAAATTGAATATATTTTCCTTAGGTGAATCTTCTGCTGAAAATGAGGGCTGCTAGTCTGGCATGATCCGCGTGGATCTACATAAGGTATCGTGATATCTGATTTTCTAGTTGATCAATTCAATCCACTCAAAATCCTGTGGTTCTCCTTGTTGATCCAAAGCGTGCATACATTCAAAAGTTCTCTAGTTAAACTTTCTGGCTGATCCAAATGAGATGCTATGCATTCTTTCAAAAGGTTCAGGTTAAAACTGATCGAAATGAGATGCTATGCATTCTTTCAAAAGGTTCAAGTTAAAACTTTTTAGTATATTTGAATTAGCATATTGTCATGTTTAATCTATCAGAGTTGACTTCATTTTGTAAATGAAGCTAAAGGGTAGAGCAATCCATGTTGAAGGTAGTGTGCATGAAAGTGTTCCGTCAGAAGACTTGTGGCGTCCAATAGAAATGAATTCTGATGCTTTGATTCAAATGTGTTTTATCAAAGTCTTTTGTATGGTTTGGCAATATCTTCTGGATATATTCTAACAAGATTTGGTCAGAAAGGACTAGCTGGTAATTCATTTACAATAATAAGAAAGTGAAGAAATTTGGTCCAGTTAGTAAGAACCAGTACAGAATAATTTGTTATATGTGCAGGGAGGTGTAACCACAAGAATGTCTATTTGTAACTGACCCATGTGGGGGCCGGATCCAACGCCATAGGAACACACCATGTAACTCCTCATGGTTGACCTGCCCTTGGATTCCTTCAATTTGTTCATGTAAAATCTAACAATTTTGATTAGTTCACTTGCGTAGCTTATCTTTTTTGAAACAAACAGTGATATCCTTTGTTTGCTCTGCTCAACACACCAATATGATATTAAAGATATGGAAATGTAGGTAGTTAGCTATATGAATGTAAGGTTCTCAATTTTGTGATCTGATTTGCAGTGATAAGATCATTTAATGGAGTTTGTGAAGAACTTGGGGATATTTGATTAAATGTTCAACTAATCGCTGAACAACTTGCAATGATATGGTATTGGTTATACACAACTTCTGTTAAATTTATGTTAGATTTCTCTATTTTTGTGAATTTTTTTAAAGACATGTGTGATAATGTGTGAAAAAACTATTGAAGGGCAGGAGAATTCAAATAGACTGTAGTTACTAATTTGTGATGAGCTCGTCCATTCATGCTTGCATTTTATTAAACGAAGTAGCCATGAGAATTTTAAAAAATGTGCATTCATATGTTGCCTTAGATTGATTAATTTAAATTTTTCACGTCCTTTCGCATAACATGATGAAATGCTATACTTATTTTGCCCGTCGCAACACACGGGCACAAACTTAGTTTTTCTCAAAAACCGGGGGCGACAACTGAACTCTAGGCATTCTTTCAAAAAAAAAACTATACTCGCGCACAATGCATACACAGATATCAAAGTATGTGTTGTTCAATGTAGAAGTGGCGGTGCCAGTCAAACAACAGAAATGACTAAATACTTTTTAGCTACAAACATAAGCATTTTATAGAAATCTGTTGGTGCACCTAGGCAACTAGTTCTATAACTAGATGAAAAATGCTTCTCTCCTATGGAATTGCAGTTGTTATGCGCATGATTCGTTTATATGGATTTCATTTTCCATTATCATGATTATATTGCCGTGAACATTATATGTAAGAGAGATTAATGGCCAAAAAGTGTAATTCCTTTTTCTATTAATTTTGGTTGTAATCGTAACCTATTGCTACCTAATCCAGAGACAAAAATGTTGGTAAATGGTTTTCCAAGACTTCTCTAATAATTTGATCCTGGATGCCACTTCTTCGTCTGTGTGATACAACTCTACGTGACATTTATACATGTGAATGGGGACTTGTCATATACTTGGCTATGCACTGCTTACCAATCGCAGATTTGATGTTTCAGGTCAACAAATCATTGGTTAATACCTGGGAAAAACCATCGTGAAATAATATTCCCGCAGGGTGATTTCTTTTAGGTTGATATCATCCAATGCTATTTTCTAGGCATTAACCAATGATTTGTTGACCAAATAATCCAAATGTGAAGAATGTGAAGCATCACACCCCCAAGGCCCCAACACAACTCACTGTTACACAAAGTACTTCCTCTCTGTTTCAAAAGGCACCGTTTCAAAACATAAAGCATGGTTTTACCTGTAATGGTCTCTGACACTACAATATTGGCTTTTGATCTCTCTTGGATTATAATGCTCACGGCATAGGAAATTCAAATCCATTGCATCAATTTTCTATCACGAAATCTAATGTCGAACTAGTTGTCAATCAAAGATAATGAAGTTTGAGTCTTGGAAATTGGAATACGCCCACGCCTGCAAGAAAAGGAGATGATGGGAAAAGGGAGTGCCAATTCAACAAAGGTTGTTCCTTTCTCTGCAAGCATAAGGTAAAATAACTCCCAGAAGGGGAAATTCACTTCCTAATTCACAATGGGGGTTTTGGTTTGCAGAATATGTCATGCCAGTGGACCACCTTTGGATGTTTCAGCGATTCTTGCCTAGCTGAGCCCGGTGTGCAGGTCTTTGTCCTCACATATGCTAATTTTTTTTAGCAACTTAGGGAGTCTGTACAAGTTATTTTTTGAGATTTAGCTTCAATATGAACTAGATTATAAATCTGAATCCAAACCCCCCCAATCAAGTAATCCCTTAGTGTGCAGCATCAATGCTTGTCTGAAAGCATTTTACTGGCATGAGAAAGTGAAAACGTTTGAGCAAAAGAAACGATTATTCTTTGCCAATTGCCACTTGCTAGTTGCTCCATGTTGCAACGACGCAAAAATTATTTCGGCGCTCCTGTGAAAAATGTCAAAAAAGGTAGAATATATGCTTTCCCTTTGTTCTGCTGCAACTCCTTGAAAGATTCTCTCAAACAAGTTCTTTTGATTGCAGGCAGCACTACAACTGAAATTTTATGAACGACCTAACATGGGAACCTTCCAAACAGCCGAATGCCAAATTGAAGTGAGCATTGTACAGTGCTCAGTGCATGACACCGAAACCTTCACCAGTAAACAGTAAGAAACAAGTCAATCATCTGGTCCAGCGTAATGCAGAGTTGCTCAGGCTTCCAGCTGACTGACTACTTGGAATGTTGCTGGCTGCCTGGCTGCATCTTGAGACATGAAACAAAGTCGATATAAGTAACAGCGATTTTGGAAATGGTTCAACATAGAAAACCAACATCACACACCTCTTCACAGCAAATGTATTGCGTGTAAACATGTTCTCTTTCTTGCTACATGGTTCAACTCAGGGCCAAGGAAATGCTTGCTACAAACTTTGTAACACCATCCTCATAATCACAGGAGTTGTATGATGAATACTACATTGACAACAACAACTGGCCGTTGCTCCAGGGATCAGGTGCAGGTCCGGAAGATCCGAACAACATTCTGTTGTTAAGATGATATATATTCACATGCGAGTGAGATCATCCAGTGGAGAGGTCAACTATGAAGAATTCCTGTCAAGGAAGGCTTTGCTTTTATGACTTGCTCATACCAGGGTCTGCTTTGAACTCCTCTACTGGGAATGCAACGCCGCATATGTTTTTCCCACAGATTTCTTGATCCCATGGACCGATCAGATGGGATTCAAATTCTGGTTGAATCGTATCACGCTCTGAATCCGGTGACAGTGCATCCATTCTTGGTTTCTTGGGAGAAGGCTGCGTGCTCTCAGGGTACTCATCTAAGCTTGGAGGTGAATGCAAAAGTTTCTGATCCTCAGAAGCTTTGATTGATCCACCAAGCTTTTGTTGCTCCTCTATGATCATTTGCAGGTATCTTCCTTGAGCTTCAATTCTCAGCTGCAATTGCCTTTGAACCTGAAAATATAACGTGTGGTGAAATTGATCTGACCGAAAAGAGACTTCCCAAGGAAAATTCAGATTGATATTGAAGCTAAAAGAATTCACAAACTACAAAAAATAAGAAAATAAAATAACTGACAGCAATAAGTAATTGACAACTACACAGTACAGCCATGATAAGGAAACACCCTAAGGTGTAACTTGAAAATAATAAGTAAATGAACCGAAACATCGGCTTGTAGAAGTAAGCCCCAGCTAAGTAGGATTGGCTGGCAAATTAGACGATATAAAAACAAACGTTATGATGTAAATTCGCTAACATCTCAACAGACCTCAAGTTGCTCGTGTAGCCGCTTCTGAACCTCCATTTGCATCTTTAACGCTTCATTGATTTGTAATCCTCTGAAACATGTCAGAATATTTGGTTAACTACGTAATTCCTAAGAACTTGGCACACACAAGACACAACTGAGTAAAAAGATAACTTACGGTGCAGAATCCGTGTTAGAGAGGGAATCACTCGAATCCTTTTTTTCATCCTTGGAACCTACATGAGATTCCATCATAACATAAAAAATAACTGTTTAGTTCCTGGGTTTGATATTAGGGAAGAGGAACAGGCAGCAGAAGAAAAATTGGACAGAAGAAGTTCACCTTCAGCAGGAGATTCTGGTATATACTTTGCAAGGCGATACTTCTACACACCACCAAGGAAAGAGCAAGTATTAGTTGCAATGAAACATTTTTGAAATCTGTTTCCTTAAGAGAAAATATTCACCTGCAAATGGCTCTTTACATGATAAATTGTGATCCCTGGTACACCCATCACAGTGAGCACCCCTTTAGGTGTAGCTCCTGAAGAAATGTGATAAGAGTCTTAGATACAGAGTACTGCAATCCCAAAAACATCAAGTACCGTTATGATAACCTTCTAGCTTATCACTAGTCAAGTTCAGATTAAATTAATAGAGTCAGATATGTGCCACATGCAATACTCAAAGCTGTTCCCCAACTGACAAGGATCACAGTTCTCAAGGCACAAGCATTTTCCAATGTGATTGGATTTAATAACATGGCACATACAGTTACAGAGGGTCTAGATAACAAGTGCACATGAATTTCGGAAAGTGTGCAGCAATCTGATCCTAAACATTGACACGCTTGAGTTAATTAAAATTCAAGTTTGCTAACATATATGACATGTGTAGTGCATTCAAGTGATATACTACTAATATGCACCCAATACTTTGCAAGATTTGACTCCTTCATTTTATGCCATCAGTGCAGAACATTTGTGCAGATGGCAGTTTACGCAATGAGTTTACGCAATGCATCAAGTTCAACGACAATGACAAATACTCGACAGAGAATAGAATACCCACTATCTGGTCCACCAAGCTGGGCGATGGCATCCACAAAGCGATTATGGAGATCTGAGGTCCATCTTAGACGTTGTTTCCCACTTCCTACAGGATTAGCAGGGTTGCTTATGTTGGATCCACCAATAGCTCCAATATTACTTGCATGCTCATTATTCTGAGCCCTCTGCGGAGCAAAGGGCACAGAAAAATTCTTAGCATGATACATCATGTGAACACTGCAACGATTAAAAGGAGATGTCATTCACACAAGTAAGGCCAAGCATAGTGAGAAAAATTAGGATAATTAAGCTATATTCGAACGCCTAAAGTTTATATCTCTTCGAAGACATCAAGTTGATGCAAAAATGTCAAAAAAGCACATGAAAGTCTCACATCATTTCATTGTATTATTGCCCTTACCACAGCTAAAATATCTCTTTTTTTTTGTATAAGTGAATGAGATGAGCAACGTTAACACATCTCACATCTGGGCATTAGAATTAGAAATTAAATCAACACATTTCAGAGCTAAGAGTTACAGCTGTATATAAAATATTTGCAAACATAGACATGAAACAAACATTCCAGATCACCCAAAAACGAGACAACAAGAGTCCAAGACAGCCTAACCACTGAGCTCCAAATGGCAGGCAGACTAAATTTTAGCAAGGATTACCAGTAAAGACGCGGAAGCTGAAACTAGACTCTGATAGCAACAAAACTAATAATAGAGCACTCGAGAACTGCCAGATGGCTTCAAGGCTAGAACTAATTTTGGTGACCCCAAAATGCCCAAAGAAGTCTTGAACACCCACCACCCCAGGGCTGGAGCCCATCCAAGCTGAGGTTTTCAAACAGATTATAATCGCTAGATGTTTGTACAGCAGGTGCACCAGGGAAATTAAAGTGGATCGGGACGTGATCACAGCCTAGGCAAATACACACCGCCAATCCAGCCTTTTTCCAGCATCGAATTCACGAAAAAACTTCGAATCCGCAAACAACCCGCAATCCAAAACCATAGCAAGTAGAGAAATGCAAGAAGACTCGTAATCGGAACCGTCCCCATCGTCCATCGAGCCAAGGCTCGCCGCAGAAGGTTCAGGCCAACCACCACCCAGACGATCCTTTCTCTCACTACCGTTTACCCAGTCCAAAGACGACTAACAGACGCCGAGCCTCATCCTAATTCCGACCAAAATTACCTCCTCATAACAACTATTCACCAAAGCCGTAGCTAAAAAACCAATCCACCTGAGCTCACAACCACCAAACACTAGCAAGCCACAGCACCTCCCGCGCCGCGAGCAGCTCGCGACACGCGACGTCGGGAGCCACACCGAATTCAGCAGCAGACCGTTCCATCCGAGCGGCAATCAAGCGGCAAAACTGAGCGAGAGAGAACGGGGGGCGGACGCACCAGCAGTCTCGGGAGGCGCCGGGGCTTCCCTCACCGGGCCGCGGGGATCAGGCCGGCCGGGAGCGCGTGCTTTGGGGGAAGGCTGCGTGCTCGTGGGGGCGGGGAATTGAATGCCACAGCAGGGCCGGATGCGGATTCCCCAATCGGGGTCAAAAAGGGGCGGAGGAGATGGGCGGGGAAGCTTGGGGAGGTGGAGGGGGAGGCGCGCGAGGGGAAAGCGGCTGGGCGGTGGTGTCCGGCGAAAGCGACGCGGGGGAGGCCGAGGGAGGGAGGGAGGGAGGGAGGCCTGGGAATTTGGGGGGATTTTTCCTTCCCGTCCGCCGCTGGCGGTGGTTAGGGTTCCGCGCGAACCGACCGGGCCCGGAGAGCGGGAGGCGGACCGGGTCTAGTCTAACCTGCGGGCGGGCCGGAGGCAGTTGTTGGCGTCAGTGAAGTGTGAGCTGAAGCAGTGAAGAAGAACTGGCTCTTGTTTCCTTCACCCTAACTCCTAACTTTAGCACTATTCAAAAAGAAGATTTTCCATCACATCAAACTTGCGGTATATGCATGAAATACTAAATGTAGACGAAATCAAAAACTAATTGTACAGTTTTGTTGTACTTTGCGAGACGAATCTTTTGAACCTAATTAGTCAATATTTAGACAATAATTCACAAATACAAACGAAGCGCTACAGTGTCGCATTTATGGTAAAATGTCAATTTTGCCACTTCCAAATTAGGAACAAGGCCCTCACTCACTAGAGAGGAGGTCAGACCTCCTCTTCCCGTGTGGCCATTTCTGTTTATTTTCTTTTCCCTCGCAGAATCCATGGCTTTTCTCCTTGAACACAGCCAGTCAGCCAGAGCTGCAGATACTGACGTACTGTGTACCGCGCGTGCTCTTTACCATTGACCCCTGTCAAAGTCAATCCCGTGCTCCTGATTTCAAGTGTCATTTCGATTTCAAGTGTCAAACTGATACGGCGCGCCTGACGTACGGTGAGATCCTCCGGCTAGATCACGCTGCTGCTGCCTGCTGCCGCTCCTCGCCGAGGAAAAGAAAATTTTGGAACGGCATTCCAGTAGAGGAGATGCCCTCGTCTCGTCTCATGATCCCATCTCATGAGCACTGACGAAAACGACTGAAAGTTAAAACTGAAAACCGGCCTGCTGCCAAAAAAAAAGTGGTGGCGGAGGGCGAGATCTATCTCAGAAGTAGGAGCGACGCAAGCCATCTCGGGACAATCATGGCCTCGGAGGAAAGGATGGGAGGCCAAGGCCATCATCGCCTTATCTCCCGGCAAAGGAGGGAGGGGGGAAACGCGACGTCCGGCGGTGACCGGTGGAATCATTGCGAGCATACTACTACACCCGCCCTGCCTGCGCCCCTGGGGCCATGTTTAGCGAGCGGATCGTCGTTAACAATGACACGGTGGGGGAAAGAAATGAGACGTCAGTGCAGGGCGGTGCAGCGCAGCTGTGGATTCTGTGTAGCAGTGTAGGGGCCGGGGCGGCCGGCGGGGGATGGAGATTGGAGAGCATGCCTGGGAGAGCGGGAGGGGCCTTGTGTGGACGGGGACCCCCCGGGCGTGGCCGTGGATTCGACCGGTCGGGACGGCGACGTTATCGGTTGGAAAAGCGTCGTGGAAAGCCGTCCCCTACGGCCTTCCTGCGGCCCCTACGGCCTGCCCGATCGCCCATCGAACGACCACAACCTGGGAAACTAATATTTTCTTCGTCTGAAAATAAAGGAAAATACTGTTCTAAATTAAATCATTTGAAATTTAATCAAATTTGTAAATAAAAAAAGGAAAATACTGTTATATGCGGCAATCTGGGAAGGAACACGGACGCAGGCTGCCCAGCTCCAAGTCCTTGAGCTTCGGATCCAAGAACAAGCGAAATATTCTGCCATAGTTTGCTCAGTTAAACCAACTCTCGCCGGTGATTCATTCATTTGGCCATAGACTAGAGCTGCCTTTGATTCCTCAGTATTTTTTTCAGATCGACCAAGCCAAGCCTCATTGGCAGACGATAAACCAAGCTCGCTGGTTTGGCCGGACGTGAAGGGCAGCTTAAACTAATCGAACAGAACAAGAGGAGCCGCAGTGGCGGCGGCTGGCGACTTTTGTTGTTTACGTTGTTGCAAAGCCAAGGTGCTAAGCGCATGGCATAAACAGATGAGATTGGCGAGGCTGGTGACCACTCTCTTCCCCTTTTGTCTTTTCCAAGGGGGCTCCCCTTTGTTCGTTACGAGAGCGCCCTAGCAGAAGAGCAAGAGAATCGTCCTATGCGGTGGTGGCCGACGGGCGGACCACGGAGCACAAAGCCTGGTCCTTTTTGTCTTGGAGGAGGGGACGATGGCCTGATGGGCTGTTGGACTGCGACTGCATGGGAGAGGGACTGACTGGCTCTCATGGCGTGTGGGGCGTGAACGACAAGCGGCTAGCACCAACTAGCAGTGAAGCGACGTGGACGCAGTAGGGGGCGTTGAAATTGGAGCGATGGGTGTAGTAGAGAGGGTGTATGTGCTCGAGTTGTCACTCCTGTCAGGTGTCCAGTCAGCATGCAGTAGCCGTGCAACCAAAGGCCGTCCGCCCATGCCTGGTCCAGTCTCACGCGAAGGCGTCAGGGACTCGAGAGCTGCCTGCTGCCACCTACTGCGTCCTATCGAAAACAATCTCGCGCGACGCCCATCTCTCCTCTGACTGACTCGTGTTTCTACGGGACGACGCCCACACCACACGGGTGTGGCCCGCACGCGCTCAACGCCGTACGAGCGAAGCCATGCCCTTTGGGAGCTGGAACCGGAACCTATATACACCCTCGATCATCCCGTGAACACTGGAACCACTTCCGACGGGTCATTTCCGTTCCGTTCACGTCGTGGCACTACTCCTCAGCAACCCGCATCCCTCCGCCCGGCGGACCATAACCTGTCGCACCAGAATGCTTGACCCCGGCCGCACCATGGGTCCGCCGCGGCAGCGCACGACACGGACGGGGCAGCAACGGGCGCGCAGGCGCAGGCGCCACCACGACCGGTGCACGATGAGTTGGGCCGAGGCTCCGCCGCCGCCAGCCTTGTTGTCGCTCGCTTAGGCGGGCCGAGGCTCGCGAGTTGGGCCACGAACCCGTCCACCACCACCACCACCTGCGCCGAGCTCGTTGACAAAAGGCCGGCGGGCCGTCACAGAACCAACCAGCAAGACAAACCAAGCGCCCCGGCCCTTCTTCTTCTGGCGGCGCGCCAGTGTTCTTTCTCGGCGCCTAACGGCAGCCGCCGTGGTCCTGGCACCGACATCCCAGAAGCAACAGAGACCGAGCACACAGATCGGATCGGTCCGTGCCGTCCGCCGACGAACGAACGCAAGGAACCGGCCGGAGAGCGTGGCCAATGAAAGAAACCAGCGTGACCGCAGATAATGAAAGAGAGCTGCACGTCTGCCAAGTTCTTTCCGGTCATTATTGGTACCGTGCACCGGCTAGCCTCTCCCGACAGCAGTGAAACACACACGCACACCGCAAGATATTCAATGTTTCGCAACTGTTTTTACGAGTGGCCGACACCTTAATTTAAGCACTCTTTGGTGTGTTTTTTTCCTCTCAAGTGACCCATGATTTTCCTACTACCATATAGTTTCTATATTTTTGTGACATGGGATCTTACTATTGACTACTATACCAACTTAACGCCATAAATTTCCAACAAATTCATTCTTTATAGTATGCATGGTACATACTCATCAATTGAAATTGTTGAAAACCTTCGAAATACTCGCAAACAAACCGTTAGAAGATGTTATCAGTCTTGATCTGGTACAGTATACATGTAAATGCTCTTTGCAAAAAAAAAAACGAAAGAAAGAAAAAGAGGCAGAGCATGTATATGCTATAGCTCACGTGAGCAGGAAGCTAATAAGAAGCTTTGCAACTGAATGAGGAGTAAATTAGGATGAGATGCCGATCTTTATGACTGTCTTGAGATGAGATTTTACGCTAGAGACTGTTTAACGATTTGGATTTATACAATGATCGCCAAATGAAACGAAGCGTGTGCAAATCAATCCGAAACCATATATATAGCTGCATTTGTTGCAAAATCACTGAAACTACACTAGCTGTAATTTTATGTCGTCACATGTTTTTTTAGAACAGCGAAGAAGGGAATGAGGAGTGAGCTGAGTCATTATCGAAATGAATTTAAACAAGATAAATAGCGCCCCCAGTGATTAAGGGCTGATCCTTTTTCATATGTGTTTGTGTTTTTCACCCAAACAGTTAGAATTTAGTTTATGTTTGGAAATTTTTCTGAAATTTCTTGGGTATAGTAGTTTGCATGCAACTGAGTAGTTGATTCAAGCCGAAAATGTTTGCAGTCATCTATACATAAATAATTAAAATGCAAACAGATTGCAACTGTATTTCCATCTGTGCATGCACGCGATTATTCTTCCAGAGATCGAGCAGCAATATCATACACACATGAAATGCAAAAGGTCTCCTTTTATTATTTGGAGGACCAAGCCAGCAGCAATGGCAATAACATATCCATTTGCTTCAGTTTTCAGTGACGACTTAGCTAGACTGCCACCGTACTTAATTAGCAACTAATGCATGCGCAGGCATATATATGCTCATGATCGAAGCATGCTCGGATATTTTCTTTTGAGAACAGCTACCTCTAAAGTAGAGCTAGTTATAGCCTTACAAGTTACAACCATAGCCACATATACACAGAGCACAACAGATTTAAACTAATTAAGCTTTGCATCAAAAGTCAGCAATCTTTCAAATCATTCCTCTGTATATTTAATATAAGTACCAAATGGATTGGTGTCAAGCAAGTACGGATCAATGAGATGCCAGTATTTTCGGAAACAAAGGAGAGGCAAAGGAATCTGATTCCCCCTGGTTCATTCAAACACTTAACTAATATTAATCCCCCCCCCCCCCCCCCTGAGCATTTCATCTTTAATTTGTTGGTCTCCAAGAAGAACCAATACACAGTAAGCAAGAAAGCGATCGAAATGTTAACTCAAATACCTGATAAATGACCAACCCCGTTACCATTTCATCGATCATTGTAGACTGAAAACCACCAATTAGCTCCCAATCAAATCGGATTATGTGGCGCCCACAACATACAGTGCTGGTGTAGTACACTGATTGTCTTATTGCCGATGGCAGTGTGATAGAGACTGCATATTGGGAGCTATAGCAGCGTACAGAGAATTCAATTCAGTTCAGCTCGATCGAGCCTGCACATACGATACAGTTCGTCCATATCCTCATGCGAGATGCAATACACACACATATCGTGTACCCCTACCACGCGATTGGGATCATCACAGCTCGCCGTCGCCGTGCGGGCCGTAGAGGAACGTCGGCGGCGAGAACACGGAGTACCTGTTGTCGATCAGCTGCGGCGCGAAGCTGTCCTCGTCGTCGTCGTAATAAGCCGCCGGCACCGAGGCGTGGGCCGCGCCGGCGGCTGAGGCGGCGTCCGACGACGGGGTGCTGACGGGGCTGGGCAGCGCGCCCGACTGGGGCCCCACCGGGCTGCCCCCGCTGCTGTCGTCGGCGCCGTCGACGTCGATTATTGCGGCGCTGCCGCTGCCGCCGCTGTACTTGTACGGGTCGGCGTGGCGGCCGGTGAGCTCCTGCACCAGAGAGCGGAAGCCCGCCTCGCTGGTCGTCACCCGCATGGGGTTGCCGATGTACACCACCTTGATCGGCGGCTTCTTCCCGCCGGCGCCGCCGGCAGCAGCCTTCCCCCTGCGCTTGCCCGAGCTGGTGCTGGCCGACGCGCCCTGGCGAGCATTGCTCCTGGAACCGTACTGCTTCCTGGGAACCCCGTCCATGGCCGGCCGATCTGCGGATCAGAGGACCGCGCTGATCGAAGGGGCTATAATGGGGAGGAGACGAGCTCTATCTTGTGGTGCAGGTGCACAGGGGATGGTGGTGGAGTGGTGATGGTTGTGGTGAGCGAGGAACGGGGAGTATAAGATGGTGGATGAGCTTCCCGATTTAGTAGCCATGAAAGGACAGCAGCAACGAAAGAATTAGTACGTATAGTGGTACAATTTACAAACGGTTGTTTAGAAACGGTGGCTCTGGTTTCAGAGCTAAGTGAAACCCCTATGGACTGGGAATGGAATTGGTATCCATGTGGGGTGGGGGACTGGGGGAGGAGATGGAGGAAATTGGCTAAGTCCACCAGGTGCTTCATTCGGAATGGCTCACTAAAATAAGTGCATCCCTGCATTGAATATATTGCCCCCAAATTTTATGAAGTGAGTAATACCTTAAGAATAGGTAATAAAAAACACGTTATTGAACTTATTTATCTTTATTTTTTTTACAACTCTATACTACACATGTCTGAAATCATCCTCTGATTTTGCTGATGAGATTAGTGATGATGTTTTTTTTTATGTTGCTAGGTTAGAAAAAAGCACTATATTGCTGCCAAGTTTAGAAGAGTGCTTAGGGAGGTAGGCATGCAAGGCGGAGGATATTAGTTGCGATGAAAGAGCAATGGGGATGCTGCCTACCATGGTTGTGTAGTGGATGGATGGTGGGCAAGGTTGGGGTAGGGAAAACAAAGGTTTTGATTCATGCGGCGGTGAGCTAATGTCGCGGATCCAGTGACACGAGTGCTGCTGGAGATGGAGGTGAGTAAGCAGTGCGGGAAGTGAGCTCAGCGGCTTGGCAAGGAAGAAAGAGTTGAAGTTGTCTCATATAGCTGAAGGTTTAAAGCTGAAGGTTTAAGAAAGTTTGTGGCCCATTGTATAGAAATTCAGCGGCTTAGAACATTTAACTGGAAAGGGATAATCAGGTGTTGATATGGTTAGAAACATCCTTTTATTTTTTAAATGAAGGAAATACAACTTCTGGTTGCTATTATTAATAGGATGGCGTAACATTAAGGATACATATTGTCAATAGACCTCTATCATCTAGAGAAACTTAAATAGAATATATGAAACAATAAATTGAAGTAGAAAACTGCATTGACTAGCTAGATACTACCTCACATGTCATAACTTCTAAGCTCTTTGTTTGTTGCTACAATTTCCAGCCTTCACAGTCTTCAAATATAGAATGCCAACACTTGATTAGCATAAGAAGACACCTAATCTTCCTATAGGTCAACTAGTTGCCAAAGCTGAAACACAATTCAAGATCCATGTTGTTTCTGCATACTATTAATACGGTTAACAAGAAACCCAAGTCAGAATCATACGTGATGGACTTTAATTATGTGCCTCACAATTCTCAACTCATGAAATCATATACTTGGGCTCTTTGCATCTAGAAACAACATGGTTTCAAATGCCCACTTCACAATGTCGTGCAAGAAATAGACCGTCGATCCAATGAGCTAGAAATTCGGCTATTACACATATTTGCGGTTGCTTCTAAGAACTAGAAATAATGATCGATGAGGGATTTTGGAGAGTTCAAAACTTGAATTTTTAATTACACCAAATGAGCTTAGCAATTACACCTATAAATAAATGTAATTCTATCTTAACTTGATTGCCGGCATAAATGAGTGTTGTTTTAGGTGTAGGCATAAATGAGTGTTTTTTTAGGTGTAGGCATAAATGAGTGTAGCTAGAAGTCCAGGTGTTAGAGTCGTCTATTCTAACGTCCAAATTTTGTTTCATTTCCTCCACACGTGCTAATTAGTAGGAAGAAAGAGGAAAAAAAAGAGAACGTATACATTCGGAGTGTGGCTAGTAGAGCAAATACCCGGTCATAATGTATCTTTCCTCTCTTTTGGGAAAAAAAAACAAGGGAAGTTAACCTTTGACGCCGGCCAAGCTCGGGCAGTGCTTGGAGTGAGCCTAGCAATTCGAGGCGTGCGGCCAAGGGGAATCTGATGCGGGGTTGCAGCTGGTTAACGCAGCAGGATGAAACGGGAACAAAGGCATGCGGGGAGCGACCCCATCAGCAATGAATGCACTATGCAGCCCGCGGCCACGTGGCAGGCTCCCATAGGGCGTCACCCCTCACGTCAGCCTCGGGCCCCGCGCTGACGTTGGACTGCAACCAATCGGCACCCGCTCTTTTTCTCACCGCCCGCCATTGCTTACCCGCGCATCTGTACTCGCCCTACCCTGCGCCTGACAGGCGGGGCCGGGATCAGACGTGGCCTCCGAGAAAGGCACGAATGCGACGAATGGCCGAGGCGTCCCAGGCCCAAAAGAGCAGACCGGATTTACCCGGGCCCACACCGTGAGGGGCCCGCCTGGCAAGTGCTACAGATCAAGTGCGCGCCCCAAATCAGCAAATCAAATCTACATCACTTCGTGGATAATTGTCACAGACAGATATTTGGTTTACGAGTAGTTTTGACTGTACTCTTTATTATCTTTAAATAAAATGAAAAATGAAGCATTTAGCTTGTGGAGTGTGGAGTGCCGGGGCACACTCTGCGCATGCTTAAGGTAAGCACATGATAAACTGCCACCGAGAATTGAAATCGTGGCCCTTCCACCACCTAGATGGCTAGATGTTCTTCGTGACAGAGTTTTATTCCCTTTTTCTTTGCAGCGGTGCTTCCAAAAGGATGGATGGGAGCTCTTGCAATTAGTCTAGTTTGTCTTAAGGTCTTAGATCTTGTTTGGATACCCACTGCTAAAGTTTAGCACATGTCACATCGGATGTTTGATGCTAATTAGGAGTATTAAACACATGCTAATTATAAAATCCATTGCACAGATGGAGTCTAATTCGCGAGACGAATCTATTAAGCCTAATTAGTCCATGATTTGACAATGTGGTGCTACAGTAACCATTTGCTAATGATGAATTTATTAGGTTTAATAGATTCATCTCGCGAATCAGTATAGGGGTTCTGCAATTAGTTTTATAATTAGCTCATGTTTAGTCCTCCTAATTAGCATCCGAACATCCGATGTGATATTGCTAAAGTTTAACACGTGGTATCCAAACATCCCCTTAGTCAACCGAAGAGGGTAGACACAGATGTAATTTTCAAGTAGTAGCTTTTTTTTCCATATTGATACATACTGCACTGAATGTGATCGAGAAGCTGTTTCCCACAAACTTATTCTCGCCTTAGTCAACCGAAGAGGGTAGACACAGATGTGATTTTCAAGTAGTAGGGTTTTTTTCCATATTGATACATACTGCACTGAATGTGATCGAGAAGCTGTTTCCCACAAACTTATTCTCATCTTACTTAATAAAACTAGGGTAGAACATGATAATAATTTATATTGCTCGTGGAAAACGAAAAGATTTTTCAAAATCTTGTGTAGTTACAACTATTTACATCGACACTTAAAACGCGTAGGTGTTAAAGTGGCCAAACTGTTTATTAGGGCCTGTTTGGCTCCCCTCCTAAAGTTTAGTACCTGTCACATCGGATATTTGAATACTAATTCGAAGTATTAAATATAGACTATTTACAAAACCCTACAAAACCCATTGCACAGATGGAGTCTAATTCGCGAGACGAATCTATTAGCCTAATTAGTCCATGATTTGACAATGTGCTGCTACAGTAAACATGTGCTAATCATGAATTAATTAGACTCAATAAATTCATCTCGCGAATTAGTATAGGGGTTCTGCAATTAGTTTTATAATTAGCTCATATTTAGTCCTTCTAATTAGCATCCGAACATCCGATGTGGCACTCCTAAAGTTTAGTACCAAACACCCCCTTACAACAATAAAAGGAGACTAGTTGATGTAGCAGTACGTGGAAACATGCAGCGAAATCCTATTCGTGATTCTCAAAACAGTGGGTGAAGATATTTTGCAACGAGAGGTTCAGCTATAACCAACAGGATTGCTTACAAAAATTATAGATATTTAAAACACTAGTATTTCTCATGTTTTCGATTGAGGAACTAAATGCCATAAAATTAATCACAAACTATCAACGTTTTACCACTTTGGTAGAATAACGTTAGGATATGTGAGTGTCTAAGGGAACTGCCCCAACCGGTATGCTTACATCATTGGCAAAAGTTTCCATCAGGCCTTCATTCGGTTTTCTATAATGGGGGTGAAACTGAAAGAAGAAGCAAAGTACTTAAAGATGAGCAAAAGTGTGAAGTTTGGACCACGAGGCAGTCATAGCCATATAGAGCGGCAATAATTGATAAGCTGTCAGCATTCAGCAGTCACCATTCTAATGTATATAGCAACCATGATAAAGCTAATTCCAAGATTTAGACATAACGCTTAATCTGCAATCCAAAGGGTTCCGCATCCATTAACAATAAGTTCGATATTATACTTCTTTATCAAACATGACGGAGTGCAGACATTCATTAAGAAGAGGACAGTAAGTCTTATACATGTAACAATAATAATGCCTAGACCGAGCGAGTCAAGGCTTAGGAATTGAAAAGAAAATGACCACTTTCAATAGTTGGAACTTGGAACAAGAAAACTCCTTACGTTACCGTAGTTCCACAAGTTTTTCTTGCAACTACCCTTCTCAGTTTTTCGAGACAAGGCTTTGCTCCATTTCCATTACAACGAACGGAAATAGCAGCTACGCTTCTCATATAGAGCCCAACTTTGAAAGCTACCCGTTTCATATCTTCATGGAATGGAGTGAAGGCGAAGCATCCTAGGCCATATTTAGTTCCCTCCAAACTCCCAACTTTGACACTATGCAAAAAGAAGATTACCCATCACATCAAATTTGCGGTACATGCATGGAGTACTAAATGTAGACGAAATTAAAAACTAATTGCACAGTTTTGTTGTACTTTGCGAGACGAATCTTTTGAGCCTAATTAGTCAATATTTGGACAATAATTCACAAATACAAACGAAACGCTACAGTTGCGCATTTATGGCAAAATGCCAATTTTACCACTCCCAAATTGGGAACTAAACAAGGCCCTAGTGCAGGCGCCATTTTCAACTCTCAATACCGTTCAAACTAAAAGCTCGATCGAGATTATATGTTCCCATTCGTTAATTTTTACAATGCTGTAGGTTCAGTGTGATTTCTTTCAAATCATTGCCTAGAGCTACGGCTGATGTCAACAAACAACTCAAAGTGTTCTGTCTGGTGAAATGTTTAGTTGGATGGTCAAACCCAAACCTTTACTTGAAAGAATGGTCGTTATGGCGATTGGTTTAGAATTAACATAATTCCTATAAACATGATAAGAACAAACCAAGAAAAGATATTTACATAATTTTTTGAATAAGACGAATGTTCAAATTTATTGTCCAAAAGTCAACAAATAATGGTACACATTTAGAAAAGGATGAAGTATTAACTAGCCGAATAATTAGCAGTCTGGTGCCATTTCTTTTTTTGGGAAGAAAACTTTCCAATGAGTAAGCCCATACTGCCAATGGAGATCCATCATGCTGATCTGTTCCAAGGATACATCCACTACGCCAGAAAAGTTTTCTGTGGTGGTCAAAACATGTTGCGCTGGCGGTTTGAGCGCTCGCCAGCAAGCTTGAATCAGTAGAAATGGTGATCTGTGCTGACGGGTGCTCAACCGCCAACACAAATATATCTACGGGTGCTTGTATAGTCGCTAGCACTGCTTTTCCACGGTAACCAAAAAAAGCACCGCTAGCGGCCGCAGCCACCGGCAGCAGCGTTGCAGGCGTACGGCAATAAAACAAATTCTACTCGACTGCAGCTGGCCGCGCCGCCCGTCCCTCCACTGCCAAGAACAGCTGACAACTCCGCTGATCACAACGCGTGATGCCATAGCTCCTCGCCGCCGTTCCTCTGCAGCGTTGCAGGCGCCGCCCGTCCCTCCACTGCTAAGAGCAGCTGACAACTCCGCTGAACGCAACGCGTGACGCCATAGCTCCTAGCCGTCGTTCCTCCATGAGAGCCGTACGCACCATTTTTAGCCGCTTCTCTGCACCGGGTGGGCAATCACATTGTCGTAGTCGTCCTATGCCTACTTTGCATCTGAGAACAAATTAGCAGAGCAAAATTGATTTAAAACAAAAAAACAAGCAAATCAATCCTCCGCCAGCAAATCTCAACCACATCACGTGACAGGAGGCAACTGGAAAGTGAAAGCATACATCATACCTGGAGATCTCTCAAAGTCCATGAAATAAGAGATGACCTTCGGGCACACATCGGGTGCTGGCCGCACCGCCTTGGCTGCCAGTGGATGCGGTATTACACCTCCACTAGCCCTACCGAAAGCTAGCCTCACGCCATCCGTGCATGTCGGCCCCCGCTAGACGTCGGCCCTCGTGCCGTTCGCCCTCGAGCCAGCCGCTCGCATCGGGCCTTGCCGATCGCCGGCCTCGCATCGCACACGTGCATCACGTCAACCTCGCGCCGCCCGCCCTCGAGCCGACCGTCCGGCCTGAGCGAGAGAGCACCTGAGGCCACCGCGCCCACTGTTGCCGCTGCGCTGCCTCACCAGCCCCCGCGCCCACTGTCCGCCACCCGACCACCGCTCCCGTCGATGCCCGCAGGCCGACCGCGTCTACCCTGCGCCACTCGCCGCTGTGCCACCCACTAGCCCCTGTAGCTCCTGGAGAGATAAGGGAAAAAGAGATGTGAGGCTAGGAGAGCAGCAGTGAAAGATGAGAAAGAGAGAGGAGAGTAGATAAGTCAGAGGCACGGGCGCTCAAGCCCACCATTTTTTCGCTGCGTGCTCTGCATCCAAAATTCTTTGATCTTTGTGCTGGCAGGTGATGTATATGCGCTAGTCCCCCGCCAATATAATTCTATCTACATTTTTTTTCTTTTTTTCTATTAATTTTTAGGCAAGTGAATTAGTTTAAAAGTTATTGAATCTTCTACAACAGTCCGATCCATGTAAAAATTATATTAGGATATATATGATAATTGTTATTCTAAGTTAGTTGACAAACTTAAAGTGTGACTTGAGTTATATGAAACATTGTTAGTGAAGTATACATTTGTGAAAAATGTATAGTCTAATTTTTGTAAAACATATTGAAACTTATATGTCAAGGTTGTGTACTCACAGAATGATTCCCTACCAAGTTATATAATTTTCGGACCATATTTAGATACTATTAGAATTTTTACCCATCAAAAGATGTAATAGAAGTGATAAATATACTAACAAACTTGTGAAGTTCCTCATGTACTTTCATGGGTTAAGCTAAAATGGAACATGTTTCCTTATTATCATTTTTCTGAAATTTTTTGAATCTTATTTGTGAAAATTTTAGTTCAAATATCAATTAATTTCAATAAACATGGTTATAATTATTTAAATCTTAGAAAATTGAAATTCACTTCTTAAATTTTTGAAACTTCTACACAACTGCATATACATAGTCTAATACATATTAAAAATATGTTGGCATAAGTTTTTGGATAATTAGAAACGTTTAGCCCTTCCCATCAATATAAATAGAAATGCATTTGTGCTGACGGGTGACATAAACATCCGCTAGCACAAATAGCCTCCATTTATTCTGGCGGGTGGTTATGTCACCCGCCAACCCAAATGCATTTGTAGTGATAGGTTTTATCGTGCTAGCGAATAGACTTTTTATGCTGGCGGGTGGCAAGTGGTGCCAGCACAAATCTGTACAGAATGCTGGGGCCGTGCGTAGTGATGACCACGTGTGTAGGGTTCCCGGGAGCTTAACCAGCCAGACATTTCAGGCTTTGAATTTGACTGGTATAGTGCGTGGATAGCCATGGCCCAGCGCAGTCACGTTATCCCGCTATTCAGTTTTGTACCGAAACAAACAGGGCTGTACAGAATGCTGGGGCCATGCGGTTGTTGCTCCGTCCGGCTGCACGATCGGCACCAGCAGAGCTCAGATTCGTGATCGGTTTGGCCATGCTTCGAGTATTGGGTCTGTTCTGCTCTATTCGTCCGATACAGTTGGAGCAAACCACACGTCAGCCTCCAGCTCAGCATCTGCGTCCTGTTCGGCTATACACACATACCTGCCGAGTGTCGTTTGATACCAACCGATCGAGCACACGTCACCTAGTGCTACACGGACAGTGGCATTGACATGTTGTTCTCTAGACTGTAGACTGCCTTGTAGAATCCGTTCCTGAAACAATGGACCAACAATGTATGACAGCACGACATGTACACAATATGGACAGTTGTATTATACACACGAGTAGCATACACATGAGAACAAATTCGATCGGCACCCACTTGGCATTTCTCACAAAGTTGGCTACGTCCAACATGCCAGATCGAGAACGCGTGCGTTCTGTTGCTTCTCCTTGCCGCCCACCATTTCAGCCGTGCAAATCTGTTGCCCGCCGCCACGCCGCGCGCGCCTCTCACGGTCACAGGACGACGTCGCGCCGCTTCTTGGGGTTGGTGGATGGCTGGTCCGGGTCCCCTTTCCTCATCATCGCCGCGAACTCGGTGTAGTTGATCCGCCCGTCCTGCACGCACGGAAGCATTATTCCGAGCCGATCGTACCAGGGCAGCGTGTTCAGCAGCAACGCCATCTAGCCAGCAGGCCTTGTGATAGTGTGCAAGCAAGAACATGCTGATGGGTGATGAGCAGCAGATGAGAGTGTTGTGGGTGGCTTACGTTGTCGGCGTCCACTTCGGCGACGATGTCCTTGATGTCCCGGCCGTCGAGCAGACCCTTCTCCCTCAGGGCCTGCTCGAGCTCCTCCATCGTGATGTACCTGTGAGGCAGAGGATGGCAGCGTGCATGAGCTCCATGTAACTGACTGCATCGCAACGGTAATTGCATCAAGATTCAGGAGCCAAGAATAATATAATGTACCCGCTGTTGTCCTTGTCGAAGTACTGGAACGCGGTGTAGAGGTGCTCGTCCCGGTCCATCCGGTTCATGTGCATCGTCGCCGTGATGAACTCCTCGTAGTCGATCGTCCCGTTCCCGTCCGCGTCGGCCTGCGATCAAAAGCGCTTCATCAATCATGTCTGAAGATTCTGAATTTTACGGTGCAATGGGTTTCAGCAGGTTGCATTGATATGATCTTACAGCCTCCATGAGCTGCTGGACTTCGGCCTCGCTGAGCTTGGTGCCCTTCTTGGCCAGCCCTCTGCGCAGCTCGTCCACGGTTATCGTGCCGCTGTTGTCGGAGTCCATGCTCTTGAACATCTCCTTGAGCCCCCTGATCTCCTCCTCCGACAGGCATCCGGCGATAACCTGTATGAAAAGAATTGAGGAGAACAGAATCGATTTCATGGTGATGAACATTCTCATCCAGATTTCAGACTGGCTGGAACAAAAGACGCACCCTTAGCGCTGCCTTCTTGAACTGGTTCATAGCTCTGAACTGCTTGAGCCGGCCGAGAACAGCGTTGTCCAGCGGCGTGTCAGGCGCCTCGCCATCCTCCTTGATCCACGGATGATCTGAACAGACGCCATTTCAGTACATGGCAAAAATGAAGCTAGGACGTAGCATTTGCAATGCTCATGATCAGCGTAAAGTGAAACACTTACTGAGGACGTCGTGTGCAGAAATCCGCTGCTTGGGGTCAGGGTTGAGCATCTTCCTGACGAGGTCCTTGGCGCCCTGCGAAATGCGCGGCCATGGGTCGCTGGTGAAGTCAACCTGCCCTCTCAGGATGGCGTTGAAGATACCGTGCTCCGATTCTGTATCAGCGTCATGATGAATTGATGATTATTCAGGCAATGCGAGTAATAAGATCATGAACCATTTTTCTTAGACGATCGACGAAGCAAGCTGCCTAAGATAGCTTGCCTGCCCAGAATGGCGGAACACCGCAGAGCAGGATGTAGACGATGACGCCGACGCTCCAGATGTCCGCCTCCGGGCCGTAGCTCCGCTTGAGCACCTCCGGCGCGATGTAGTATGCGCTGCCGACGATGTCCCTGAACACCTCCCCTTCCTTGAAGAAGACGGAGAGGCCGAAGTCGGTGGCCTTGAGCGGCGCGTCCTCGTCCTTGCTGAGGAGGAGGAAGTTCTCGGGCTTGAGGTCCCGGTGGATGACCCCCATGGTGTGGCAGGTGTGCACGATCTCGACGATGGTGCGGAGCAGCGACGCGGCGGCGCGCTCCGTGTAGTGGCCCTTGGCGATGATCCGGTCGAAGAGCTCCCCGCCGGCGCAGAGCTCCATGACGAGGTGCACCGAGTTCTTGTCCTCGTAGGCGCCCTTGAGCTCCACGACGCCCGGCTGGCCGGAGAGGTGGTACATGATCTGGACCTCGCGGCGGACGTCCTCGATGTCTTCCTTGGTCGAGAGCTTGCGCTTGCTGATGGTCTTGCACGCGAACTTCTGCCCCGTGGCCTTGTGCGTGCACAGCGACGTGACGCCGAACTGCCCGCGGCCGAGCTCCTTGCCGACGGTGTAGGTGCTCTTGACGTCCTCCATGGGCCGGCCCAGCACGGGGCCGACGGGGGCCGGGGGCCTGGCCGGCGTGGGCGCCGAGGTCGCCGAGACCGCGCCGGCGGACGGCGGGGTAACGGTGGCGCTGCCCACGGGGCGGCTGGAGCCGGCGTAGGAGGGGTCCGGCGGCGGCGCGGGCGCCGCGGACGACGACCCCGGGCAGCAGCAGTTGCCCATGTCGGCCGGCGCCGGCGGCGAGGGGGGGACGGCGGGCGGGCGGGCGACACGGGGGCCTCTCGCTCGCTCGCTCGCGCGCCGGGGAAGCGGACGCGCAGCGAACCGGGGAGATTTTCCGGGTGCGCGATGGGGGGCGGAACCTTTTCCGGGGGCGCGCGAGGGGTGGCCATGAAAGGGAAGGCTGGGAGGGAATGGCGGGAAGGTAACGGCTGCTTGGTCTGGCTTCGGTTGCCTTCTCTTTGCTCTACACAGAAAAACAACAGAAGCTTCCGTGGCGGTGGGCCCACGAGATTCTTGCGGGCCCCTGCTGACGTCACAGCTTCGGTAGCTTACATCAGCGACTTGTTTTTTTTGGGGGGTAAATACCGGAAGTCCGGAAGGACGCACGGCGTTGTCAAAACCGCGCCCAGGGCGGATTCAGGGTGCAAGTGGGGCGATCGCGCCGGGCCTCCAATTCCGAGAGGCCACTCTAAGCAGCAATTAGTCTATACTTTTCGAGTGACTACTCTAAGTAGCAATTAGCCTAGTTATAATCTAATTTTTTCCACGTCAAGCCCAGTAGCTTACAGTAGATTGCTTGGCCAGTTTGGGTTTCAATTCTATTATCCTCGCATTGCAGCATGCATTAATGCTTATGGTAATTACATTATGAAGTATAAATACATTTTTATTATTTGCATTTTGGAAATACGGGGCTACCATTTTGTATTTCGCACCCGGGCCTCGTAAACTTACGGTATGGGCCTGGACGGATTCTGTATAGAAGGATTGTTGTCCCAGGACCAGCAATGATTTTCAGCTCGACAATATAGACATAAGTAGAGTAGTGATCAGTTATGCCTTTTTCCTCCAGAGATTTGAGGGTTTCATGAAGTAGTAGCAGTATAATGGGATGATTTTTCGACCTTCTACTCTCAGGCAGTATCTTTTTTAAGCATGTACAATGAGACTGCTTAGAGCAGTGGATTGAAGTGTTATGAGAGGGATTGGAGAGGAAATTAGTTATTTTAGACTTAATCCTCTCCATTCCACTTCAATACTCTTCTATCCAAATAAGCGAGGTGCTTAGAGAAAGAGAGAGAAACGTTTTTTTACCGTATCATTAGCATCCGGTGTTTAAAGGTTGATAGAATGCTTAAATTTGCATCGGCGCTTCATGTGTGCTAACAATGCGGTTGATCCTATTTAAGTACCAGCTTGCATTTTAGGGATTTGTTTTTTATACCGATGCTTAATGATGTGATTTTTAAGCACTTACATCTAAGCAACTTGCATCATCATGACCACTTCGCCGCCGTCCTGCGTTCTCCCTCGTTGGCGTTGCTGGGTGCCAGAACGCCATGGCGGGTGGAGGCCGCGCGCATGGTGCTCGACGGGACGGCCCCCACGGGACGGCCCCCACGCCAATGCCAACAGCGCACAGTCACGTGGCGTTCGCGTGACGCGACGAAGTGATGCGACCGTGAGGATGGTCCGGGGAGCAGCAGGGGAGCCGGCGTGGCGGGGGCGAGACCACAACCATGCACGAGCCGTGGCAGAGCTGCTTGGCGCGCCGTGCGAGTGCGCGGGCATCCTCGACACTCCGTTGCATCTCTCCGTCCACTGGTGCGTACGCTGCTCCGATCCATCCGATCCTTTGCCATTGCCCGGTCCTCGATAGCTTGAGTTTGGCGTGCGAGCTAGACGCGGACATTGCAGGTGCGAGCACTCTCCCAATCAGGCTGCAGCTTTTGCAAACTTTTTGGTGGATAGATTTCTCAAGATTCTCGGTTTGCATCAGGTCCAGCAAACTCATGCGCCGGGGCGGGGGGGCGGCGTAGGCCGCGCTGCCTAATCCACGCAGTCCCGTTTTGCCCCATTACTGAATACTGACTGACTGGAGCAAAAGGTGCAGAGGCACATGCCACTATGCCGCTACGCTATGGTATGGACGTAACTGTTCACTGAAAACTGCAACGCGCCCGTTGTGGACGGAAAAAGAAGTTTTGCCGCTGTCTACACATTTTCGTGATAGACTGCAATTCATGGTGGACTGGTGGTTACTGAATGCGTGCTGGACCTAGGACACGTATGGCAGGCCTAGAGATATTACTAGGGAATATATGTTCTATACACGATGTGCTACATATATACCATATGTACAGGGACTTCAGAAGTCACAACACTACTCAGCTGCACATATGCCATCCAACTCGCCCGGGTTTCTGGCATTGAGTCTGCAAGATCGGTTTGGAAGACATTGGCAACCCAACCACAGGTATGCTGCTAAATTCTCAATTTGCCGATGCAACCTGGTTTTGAACTATTCTGCTGAACAAGTAGTTTCAATTTTTCGGCTGCGCCAATTCGTTGTTTTTAAGGAATTTTTTGGATGCTTAAGTTGATCCACTGGATAAATTCACAGTCTCGTTTTGCTCCCTGTTCTTTTGCTTATGATCATATCTTCCCATGCTCCAGCATTTTGGAATACTATTTAGCTGTTCTTTTGCTGAAGCTGGAATGTTGTCTTCAGAGCTCTTGTTCAATCCAGCCAACTAATCCCTTTCAGTTCGCTAGTTAGAGTAAGGTGTCCCTGTCATATTCTGTTCGTACCTGGTGAGTTGGTGACTGTTCCCAGTTTTCAAGAATGAGATACAATGGCTGTCTTAAGCTTTTATATGGTTCAAATTTATAGATTTTTCAATCTATTCTTTGTACTGTTGGAAGTGCTGCAGCCTGCAGCACCTGAAGTTGGACTTCAGTACATATAAGAGGAGAACAACCAAATCTGTCGGCTTGAGTTCTAAACAACAGGAAACACTGAGAGCTGGGAAGAGTCTGAGATGGCTTATGCAAGCCCTGGGACTGATACATCGACAGATCTAGATACTGACGAGAAGAATCAAATGGTACATACTGTTCTGAAAATATTTTTTTGTACAATTTCGTAGATGGTCAGTGCTTTACTAATGTGGATGTTAAACTTTTTCTTTAGGAGACAATACCATAAATTTTACATGAGTAAAACTTGAAAGTTTCTTTTGATGATTATGTCTTTTGAAATTTTAATGTATTATTCCTAAATAGAAAACACATGATTGTTTTTTTCTATTCTGATGCAATTTTCAAGTCAAACAGTAGGAATTAATTTGCATTCAAGTAAAGTTACTTGATTCTTGGTATATACTGAACTTGTTTACTTATCAGTTGGAACTAGGACAGCTTGCTTCCCTTACAGCTTCCGGTTCTGGTGACAAATCAAACGACAAGCTAGGTCAAAAGGTATTTATCTCCTGTTCGCTTCATCTTATAAGCCGGCTGAAGGGACCATCTGCTGATTCTGTTGTTACATAACATACTTCTCTTTTTACTGAGTTAATGGTAGGCACTCCGCCGTCTGGCCCAAAACCGTGAAGCTGCTAGGAAAAGCCGTCTAAGAAAGAAGGTAGTTTCATGTACCTGATGGTGGATCTCATTAGTATTTTCCTTGTGCATAAGGAATGCTCTTAAACTAAATTATTTATCCATTTCTTCATCCTCAGGCATATGTTGAGCAACTTGAGAATAGCAGGCTGAAACTTGCTCAACTGGAGCAGGAACTCCAGCGTGCTCGCAAACAGGTATGTTTGTCATCTTTTGATTTTTTGGATTCGACAAAAATCTGCAGTACCTGATGGCCAAACTGAACTTTTAGTAATTTCCTGCTTGTTCAGGGCATTTTTATTCCTACTCCGGGAGACCAGCCTCATTCAACTAGTGAAAATGGTAATTTGCTATTTTTTTTGTGTTAAATGTTTATGCCACACTATACAGTATCCGAATTAAGTTGTTTATCGTATTTCTTGGAGCTCTGGCATTTGACATGGGCTATGCACGGTGGCAAGAGGATCACAAGAAGCAGATAGATGAATTGAGGACTGCACTCAATGCACATGCCAGTGATGACGATCTTCGGCGTATTACTGATAGCATCATGGCTCACTACTGCGAAGCTTTCAGGCTTAAGGGTGCAGCAGCCAAGGCAGACGCTTTTCACGTGCTGTCAGCAATGTGGAAAACCCCTGTTGAGAGGTGTTTTCTATGGCTAGGTGGATTTCGACCGTCAGAGCTTCTTAAGGTTTATGATCTCTCTCACTTGTTCTTCACTGTATTGATGTACTTCTGTCAAAGCTGAAAGACACTCAGGGTTGTTTCTTACACTGATGGTTTTTTTTTTTTTTTGGTTTTGTATTTTTACCACAGTTGCTTGCTAGTCATCTGGAACCCCTTACTGAGCAGCAGCTTGCCAGTATATGCAACCTGCAACAGTCCTCGCAACAGGCTGAGGAAGATCTTTCTCAGGGGGTGAAAGCACTGCAACAGTCGGTCGCGAAAACCCTTGCATCAGGACCCCTGTGTCCTGCAGGTTCTTCTGGTAGTGCTGCAGATTGCTCGGGGCAGATGGCAGTGGCAATTGGGGAGCTTGGCACTCTAGTAAACTTCCTTGAGGAGGTACACCTCCTTCAAACCATGGAACTTGTCATCAGTTCATCGCATCTTGTTTCTCGTTGATCAATGTGCTGTGATTGGTAAATTTACAGAAGCTTCTCATTTTTGGGGGGGATCAAGATTGACGATCTCGTACCTTGCAGGCTGACAATCTGCGACTCCAGACTCTTCAGCAAATGCAGCGCATATTGACCACCCGCCAATCTGCGCGGGCGCTGCTTGCAATCAGCGACTACTCCTCCCGGCTACGCGCTCTGAGCTCTCTCTGGATTGCCCGTCCACGGGAATGAATTCAGTTGGCTCATCAGTTGGTCATGAGTGGGCACATCAATTTGTCATCAGTGACACATCAATGGGTATTCGATATCATTCAATAAATCTTGCTTGTGAACAGGAGTTTAGTCATTCCTTTCCCCGTGTGCCAACTATGTAAATATAAACATCCCCTTGTGCCAACTATGTAAAATGGGAACGTATAACAATAGCTGTTGCTTGTGAACAGGATTTAGAATTTTGCGTGTAATTTCGTTCATCACTTTAGTTTGCTGGTTTCATGTACATCCAGGCGACCAGGCATCCAGCAAATATAGAAGAGGAGAAAAAGGATGAAGCAGTTGTATCTGAACATCACTATAGCAACCGGTAATAGTCAACCACGGTTTTATTATCACTGCAAAAACACGATACGCTAAATTCAGAAAGGAGAGGAGCTACATAAGACGGTACCCTGCTGCTACTGCTGCACAATACAAAACTCAGGGGCGTGAAACTCAAAGTACATCACGATGAAGTAGCGAATCCGCTGGAACCTAGCGCGTGGCTGAACCCTATATCCGTTTCAGGACCTTCTCAGCAGCCTCGATGGTTTTCTCGATATCCTGGGAGGTGTGCGCCAGGCTGGTGAAACCCGCCTCGAACTGGGAGGGCGCCAGGTACACGCCCTCTTCCAGCATGCCCCGGTAGAACCTCCCGAACTTCTCGGTGTCACTCTTCTTGGCGTCCGCAAAGTTATGAACTGGTCCGCCAGTGAAGAATACACCAAACATTCCTCTGATGTGTCCTCCACACATTTCGTGCCCTGTTTTGGCACCGGCATCCAGTATCCCACGGACGAGGTCACCAGTGATCTTATCCAAGTATTCGTAAGTGCCGGGCTCCATCAGACGCTTGAGCGTGTGAATTCCAGCAGTCATGGCAAGTGGGTTTCCACTGAGAGTTCCTGCCTGGTACATTGGCCCTGCTGGGGCGACCATCTCCATGATTTCCCTCCTCCCACCATAAGCACCAACAGGGAGACCACCACCGATAACCTTACCCATGGTTGTCACGTCAGGGTTGATCCCAAAGTACTCTTGAGCCCCACCATAAGCCAAACGGAAACCGGTCATCACTTCATCAAAGACCAGGAGTGCACCATTCTGTTTGGTCAAGTCACGGAGGGCATTGAGAAAACCAGGCTGCGGCGGAATGAAGCCAGCATTGCCAACAACTGGCTCAAGGAAAACGGCAGCAATCTCCCCTTTGTTGTCCTCGAACAATTTCTTCACTGCCTCAGCATCATTGTATGCTGCTGTTAAAGTCTCACAGGTGGCTCCCTTGGGGACTCCAGGGGAGTCTGGGAGACCAAGGGTAGCAACACCACTGCCAGCTTTGACAAGGAAGGAATCAGCATGGCCATGGTAGCAGCCTTCAAACTTGATAATCTTCTCCCGCCCAGTGAATGCACGCACAAGGCGGAGTGCTCCCATGCAGGCTTCTGTCCCTGAATTGACAAAGCGGACCATTTCGACACTTGGTACGGCAGCGATGACCATCTCAGCCAATACATTCTCCAGCAGACATGGAGCACCAAAGCTAGTTCCTTTCTTTAGAGTTTCAATCAATGCAGCATTCACCTGAATCAAACAACATAAGTATGATGATTTTGGACTTAGCTTAGTCAATTCCTAAGCCAGCTTATATGAAATGTTACAGAATCAAGCATAGTTTTTTTCCTCCAATATTCAATAGTGGTTCAAAAATCATGCTATAAGTTAGCATATATTTGAATGTGAAGTAAAGTCACAATGTTTCACCAGTTTGATCTACAAAATCTGACTAAGAGAATTTTCATGACACATGTACAGCTTCAGAAAGTGTAGTATATTCAGAAGTGGGATGGAGATTAGTCAAATTAATACAATTAAATATTATAGCAAATAGAAGCAAGCTTTTCTGTCCAAAAAACATACACTCTTGCATAGGAAACACAGAAGCAAACCCACAGATTAACTAACAAGAAACATGTTCATACATTTCACATAACACAGTTACACAGATTATCAATGCCATACCTTATCATCTGCATGACCAATGATTGCAGGACCCCAGGAACCAACATAATCAATATATTCATTCCCATCCACATCCCACATACGAGAACCCTTTACAGAGTCAAAAACAATAGGCTGCCCACCAACAGATTTGAAGGCACGGACTGGCGAATTAACACCTCCGGGCATCAACTCCTGAGAAACAGTGAAATATCAATTAATAAAATAGTAAAACATCATGAATGAAGAAAAAAATGTTAACAGCCAGAACTGACTGAGATATCAGATGGTGAAAAATACTAGTTAATACTGGCCCTGGTTATGAAAGACTCCACCATTTCATGAATTTTACATCCAATCTGGGTTGTACTCACATCTATCAGTGTAGCTTACCAGCTATAGATCCAAGATCTGGAGCATGACTCACAAAGAAATGGCTACTAGCTTTGACACATTAAAGTATCCCTTAAAGTAATGGGTGCTGCACCTAAGCAATGCATCGCAGCACAATTTCTTACAGAGATCATTCCACCTTCATGGATGTCACACGTATCAATTTGGTTCAGGAACGTAGTTGACCTTACTAGCTCACAATGCCGGTCCCATGCCCCCATCCAGACCTTTCCCAGCCCCCGGTTTCCATGTTCCAACCCATCTTTGACAATCCACCTCTAATTGCGTTACCGGCAACCCATGGGCGGAAATGAAGAAAAAGAAAACCAACCCAATCGACCGCAATTTCCACAGGCGAATCATTCCCCAAAGCTGGCCGCAAGCGCACGTCTCTTTCTTCGCAATTCACACCTCAATAGGCCACAAGGCTCTCCCAAACGAAAGGGAACCCTGGAGGAAGGCATTGAGGATGCGCCAAAGCGAAGGAATCGGAGAGGACCGGTACCTTGGCGGCGTTGAAGATCTCCTCGGACTTCTGCACCGTGTACGCCTTCTCGCCCTTCTCGACGGATATCGCGGCCCGCACCACCGACGGCCGAGCGCGGTGCCCGGCCAGGGCCCTCCTTGGGGCGGACGGCCGGGCCGAGATCCCGGACGCCACGGCGGCGGCTGCTGCTCCGGCCATGTGGCTCGCGCTGGGCTTTCTCCTCTCGCGCGAGGTCGGTCGGGAGGGGGGAGCAGATGAGGAGGGGGATAAGAAATTCTGGAGGGGTTTGGTGCGATTGGGTCTTAAAAGCTCACGCGGGCCCACCAAACCATGACCTCGTCTCTTCTGTTTTTTTTTCCCTTTCAAGACGAAACCAGGAAAGAGAGCAGCAGCGTGTAGCCTGCCTGGGCCGAAAAAATTTTAGGGGCCTGCCTCGGCTGGAGAGCGGGCTTGAAGCCCGCTAGGTTAAGTTATTGTACAGCCCGTGTACAACACGCTAAGTCATATACACGCCCATGTACAGCGCCAAGTTATTCAAGTTTAAATTAAATTTAAATTATACTGTGTACTAGGATTCCGTGTACATTGTAAAATAACTGCGTGTCTTCTAAGGTAAAAAAATTATTTTTGTTGAAATTTGTACTGCTCCGTTAAGCCTCATAGCTCTCGTTTTCTTGTCAAGCAAAAAGAAAAAGGGAAAAATCCGGAACCCATCATATTTCATTAACCGGTGGGCACAGCCAAACCAGGGGCGCTAGTCAAGTGCGGCTGGACCAAATACTGGACAAAATTTGAGCAGATCGTTGCAAGATCCTGGAGAATACCTGGACAAGCTTAATATCTGTGTCAAAGATGTTTTTTTTTCCTTCAGTAAGAAATAAACTGCATTTTTTTAATGGAAAGAATTGAAGATGAAGAATTCATGAAGGATTTTTCTCAAACAAGGAACGCAAAGTCAAATCCATAGCAGAACAAAGAGAGATTCGTTAAAAGTTACTGTGATTAATCGAGCAACTGTATTGTCAAAGCAGAAGTGTAGAATTGAAGATGTGGAAGCATTCATGAAGGATTTTTCTCAAACGAGGGAAACGAAGCCAAATTCATAGCAGAACAGAGATTGATTTACTAAATTTTACTGCGATTAATCGAGCAACTGTATTGTCAAAGCAGAAGTGTCTGCACTCTTTCCTTCACTGGTGTCCAACAACAACTAGAAAGCTCAGAGAACAAACGAAGAAACAACATGTAGAAACCAACAAGCTGACTTAAAAGAACAACAGTGTGTGAACATAAAAAGCAACAAACTTGGCTTCTGACCTTTCGGCATTTTAACATAAAAAGCTTAAAAGACTAGCAGGTGTGAACATGAAGAGTGCTAAGCAAGTGTAGCAAAACACGCACCTTCATCCATCAGGCACGTTATCCACTGAGCTGAGGCCCTGTTTAGTTACTCCCAACTCCCAACTTTGACACTATGCAAAAAGAAGATTCCCCATCACATCAAACTTGCGGTACATGCATGGAGTACTAAATGTAGATGAAATTAAAAACTAATTGCACAGTTTTGTTGTACTTTGCGAGACGAATCTTTTGAGCCTAATTAGTCAATATTTGGACAATAATTCACAAATACAAACGAAACGCTACAGTGTGCTACAGTGTTGTAACAGTAATTTGGCACCTCCCAAATTCCCCAACTAAACAAGGCCTGAGACTTGTGTGCACCTTATGATTCAGTCAATGGTGCTAGGTGTTGAGTAGCTGTAGGCCTGTAGCCGGAGCTGCTTTTCAAGATTTTCCATCCAATTCCAGCCCTACATGGTTGACTAGTGACAGTAGAAGGATATACAGTCCAACATGTTCCTTTCGTTGGTCTTTCCAGGAAGTTGCCCAGGATTGATTCCTTAGCTTGAGTTCATACGAGGAAGCACAATTATACATAACATAACAGTGATGAATTGATTTTTTTTTTGAAACGAGCCAACAGGAGAGCTGCTGCTATATTAAAAGAGAGGAAAAGCCCGACAGGTCATATACAAACGTACTATACAGGCTGTACACTCGCATTCCCAAAACGGGGAGGCAGAACTCCGCTAAGCCAACTAGTACAAAACGAACGCCTATCCTGAGAGAAAGTCCCCCAAGTATTTAGCTCCCACAACGACCCACATTGCAGCTTGGTTCTTGATGCCGTCGGTTATCTGGGTAACCGTCTTTTGTTTGTGTTGGAAGATCCTCCGAATTCTCTCTAGCCAGATCTCCCAAAGAACGAGGATAATGAGGGTCCGCAACCCTTTCCCCCCATTCCCCCCGACCATCGGGCTAGCTAGTGTAGCTGTCCACCAATTATGTATGGAGTCATGCCTATCCCAGCGGCTTGGATCAACGTTAGGGCATTACGCCCATGTGTTAATTTCCGTCCAAAATTAGCTGTGTGAAACTGCAATCGGTGAAAACGTGATACCCTGTTTCCTGCGCCGTGCTGTTTCCTGCGCCGTGCTGCAAAGGGCGCAGGTTGGGAATTGATCACTTGTCCACTTCAGTGCTTGGCTGCATATAAGTCCTCACCGATACTTGCGATTGCGGTGCTCCATAAACAATATCTGAGATATATATCAAACAACTCAAATGAACTATACAAGTCATAGAAACACATGTACTGCATGGATAATTTTTTATGAAATAAACCATGCCTAGATCTCGTGGTTGAATTGAGTGCAAAATTAACATACGTCACAGATCCGACAACAGTTTCTCGAACCTATTTGCCAGCTGTTGCAGTAGCATGACAAAACAACAATATCAGAAGATTTATATTGCTTAAATTCTACTGGTAGCATGAGCAACGACTTCAGGGTCAATGGTAGAGAAAACTAAGTGTGCCCCCAAGCTCCCCCCCACCAGTATTCCCCATTTGCATCGCTAGGAGAGAGAGACAGTAGGCAAACCAAAGAGGGAAAAAACTATGCCGATTGGAGAAGCTGTGCTGTCTGCCTTCATGCAGGTACTTTTTGATAAAGTGATCTCAGCTGCTATTGGTGAGCTGAAATTCCCTCCAGACGTCACAGAGGAGCTGCAGAAATTATCGAGCAGCCTGTCGACAATTAAAGTTCATGTTGAAGATGCCGAGGAGCGGCAACTGAAGGATAAGGCCGCACGCAGCTGGCTTGCCAAGCTCAAGGAAGTCGCATATGAGATGGATGACTTGCTTGATGAATATGCAGCTGAGGCCCTCCAGTCCAAACTAGAAGGTCCGTCCAACCATGGCCAGCTGAAGAAGGTTAGGAGCTGTTTCTGCTGCTTTTGGTTGGACAATTGTTTATTTAACCATAAGATAGTGCAGCAAATAAGGAAGATCGAGGAGAAGCTTGATAGGCTTGTCAAAGAAAGGCAGATTTTTGGTTCAATCATGATCAGTGGGACTGAAAGGCAGGAGATAAAAGAAAGGCCCAAGACAAGTTCACTGATTGATGACTCCAGTGTGTTTGGAAGAGAAGAAGATAAAGAGACCATCGTGAAGATGTTGCTAACCCCTAATAACTCAAATCATGCCAGCCTTTCCATTCTTCCCATAGTGGGTATGGGAGGACTAGGAAAGACCACTCTAACACAGCTTGTCTACAATGATGCAAGAGTAAAGGAGCATTTCCATTTAAGGTTGTGGTTGTGTGTTTCTGAGAATTTTGATGAGATGAAGCTTACAAAGGAAACCATTGAATCAGTTGCGAGTGGGTTCTCATCGGCCACAACGAACATGAACTTGCTTCAAGAAGACCTCTCAAAAAAGCTTCAAGGTAAAAGGTTTCTTCTAGTCCTTGATGATGTGTGGAATGAGGATCCTTTAAAATGGGACAGGTATCGCTGTGCTCTACTTACTGGGGAAAAGGGAAGCAGGATTGTAGTTACAACACGAAACAACCATGTGGGGAAACTAATGGGCGGGATGACTCCTTATCATCTAAAGCAGTTATCAGACAATGATTGCTGGCAGTTGTTCAAGAACCATGCATTTGTTGACGGTGACGCCAGTGCACACCCAGAATTGGAAATAATAGGCAAGGGCATTGTGAAGAAGTTGAAAGGCCTGCCACTAGCTGCAAAAGCAATAGGCAGTTTATTATGTACCAAGGACACAGAGGGTGATTGGAAAAACATATTAAAGAGTGAAATATGGGAGCTACCATCAGATAAGAACAATATACTGCCAGCTCTCAGATTGAGTTACAGTCATTTGCCTGCCATACTGAAGCAATGTTTTGCATTTTGTTCAGTCTTCCCCAAAGATTATATGTTTGAGAAAGGGAGATTGGTTCAGATCTGGATGGCCCTTGGGTTCATTCAGCCTCAAGGAAGTAGAAGGATGGAAGATATTGGGAGTAGCTATTTTGATGAATTAGTAAACAGGTCCTTCTTCCAACACCACAAAGATGGATATGTGATGCATGATGCCATGCATGACCTAGCCCAGTCTGTCTCTGTTGACGAATGCATAAGGCTGGATGACCCACCAAGAAGCCCTGTAAGAAGTTCTAGGCATCTATCATTCTCTTGTCACAATAGAAGTTGTACTTCATTTGAAGCTTTTCCTGAATTTAAAAGAGCTCGCACACTGCTACTGCTAAATGGATATAAATCAATGACGAGTTCTATCCCCAAAGATCTGTTCTGCAAGCTAAAATACCTCCACGTGCTTGAATTGCACCGACGAGACATTACTGAGCTGCCAGAATCTATTGGAAATTTAAAAATGCTTCGATATTTGAACCTTTCAGGAACTGGCATAACAAGGCTGCCCTCATCCATTGGTAGACTCTTCAGCTTGCAAACACTAAAGTTGCAACCCTGCCATGTATTAGATTACCTTCCAGAGAGCATAACCAATCTTGTAAATCTGCGATGCCTAGAAGCAAGACCAGAAGTGATCGCTGGCATAGCTGGAATAGGGAACTTGACTTGCCTTCAACATTTGGAAGAATTTGTTGTCCGTAAGGACAAAGGATACAAGATCAGTGAATTGAAGGAGATGCAGGGGATCACAGGAAATGTATGCATTAAGAATCTCGAGAATGTGTCTAGTGCGGAAGAGGCAAATGAAGCTTTACTAAGCAAGAAGACATACATCAACACTCTGCATCTTGTATGGTCCAATACGAGGCGCCTGACTTCAAAGAAAGCAGATAAAGATATGCAGGTACTTGAATACCTCCAACCACATCATGAACTCAGTGAGCTGACAGTCAAGGCCTTTGCAGGCTTCTACTTTCCAAGTTGGTTAAGTAGACTCACTCACTTGCAAAATATCCACCTGTCTGACTGTACAAATTGTTCAGTTCTACCAGCGCTTGGAGTGCTGCCCCTACTCAAATTCTTAGTTATTGGGGGCTTCCATGGCATTATTCAGATCAATCAAGAGTTTTCAGGAACTAGTGGAGTTAAAGGGTTTCCATCACTGAAGGAACTCGTATTTGAAGATATGTCTAATCTAGAAACATGGGCTTCTGTACAAGACGGTCAGTTGCTTCCATCGCTCACAGAACTAGCAGTGATTGACTGCCCACTACTAGCGGAACTCCCATCTTTCCCATCATCAGTAGTGAAGCTCAAAATTTCTGAAACAGGATTCACTATTCTTCCAGAAATACACACTCCAAGCTCTCAGTTTCCATCATCTTTGGCATGCCTACAGATTCACCAGTGCCCAAACCTTACATCCTTAGAGCATGGACTCCTTTGCCAGAAATTATTGATGCTCCAGCAATTAACCATCACCAGCTGCCCAGAATTAACTGACCTGCCAGTTGAAGGATTCAGAGGCCTGACTGCTCTTAAGAGTATTCATATTTATGATTGTCCAAAGCTGGAACTATCACGACAGCATAGCTTGCTGCCCTCCATCCTTGAAGATCTACGCATCAGTTCATGCACCAATCTGATTAATCCTCTTCTTCAAGAGATTGATGAGATCTCCTCATTGACAAATCTTGCCATCACTGATTGTGCCAGCCTTCACTATTTTCCAGTAAAGCTCCCTGCCACTCTGCAAAAGTTGGAGATATTCCACTGCAGTAATCTGAGATGCTTGCCTCCTGGGCTAGAAGAAGCGTTGTGTTTAACAGCTATGACCATTGTGAAATGTCCTCTTATACCATGCTTGCCAGAACAGGCCCTCCCACAGTCACTGAAAGAATTGTACATCAAAGAATGCCCACTGATAACAGAGAGTTGCCAGGGAGAAGATTGGCATAAAATTGCTCATGTACCAACCATAGAGATTGAAGATGATGATAGTGCAATGAATGACTGGAGCATAAAAAGAAGATTATCCTGAAAGCATCATGAAAACACAACTGAGGTACGAACTAGATGCATCTTATGCTTCTGTAGGTTTGAATGTACTTTATATGTCAAGCCACAAGCAGTAAGAAAAATTCTATAAACCTGTATCAGCAGCAATGTAGAACATGCAATCTTTGGGTTTGAACGCAGCATTATACCTTAGAACAACACAGCTGGAGAAATAGCCATTTCCAAATAAGAAAACTAAAATGAACCAATAAAGCACAACACTGTTTATCGCTACTATCACGAAAGCCTAATGTTTAATGTTTCTGAAAAGTTCCTTGGTCGGCAATTGTTTGCTTCAGATCAGCCATCATGGCCCAAATTATATATTCTCAGGAAACAAAACTAAGATTTTAACTGTGCCACGAGCAAGTTGTTCGTGTGTGCATGCATAGCAACACGTTTACAGAATATACTATCCAGGGCACTATGCCACTAAAATATTTGTCGAAATACTGATAACGATATCCCATACTTGAGTACTGAAGCTATTGCAGCTCTCCATTGAATATGTAAAAAGGATTTAGATTTCTCATTTGTATACCTCTCTTTTTTATTTACCACTATTCTTAGTGTAAATTTGCAATACAGAGATTTTACCACTATTCTAATTTAACTCTCAGGGGGTGGTGAATTTTTCACCTATGATATGAAGAGAGAAAGCAAAGGTGATCTAATCGTGATCATCCCTGGGGTGCCAGCCACTAGCGCCAAACAACTTCATCACTCGGAGGAAGCCAATAGAGATCAGGGGTCTCATCTACGAATCAGCAAGCCGCGAATCAACCCGAGAACTCACCGTCTCCAAAAAGAAAGCCGCGTTCCAGATTGGCCGCACTCCTTCCTCTCCCATCCTCCAGGGGCTCCAATTTGTGGGGGCTGCGAGCGGCCGGAGGCGCACGCCGAAGCGGCTGCGGGCCGGAGGTGTTGGCTGGGCATCGCCGCACGCCCGCCCCGGGGAAAGCTGGTTTATGTTGCTTGCCTTGCTGGTGCGCCGCCGCCGGTGAGCCCCGGTGGGGCGTGGCGTGGCGTGGCGGCATGCGAAGAGTATTAATCCGGCCCAGCGAACGGTAAATAAGACGTGTGGGCGTGTGGCCCATCAAGCGAGACAGCATGGGCTGGGCTAGTGGATGGTGGCCTCCTTGCCGATTTAAAGGGATGAAGGTCACCAATGCCAAAAGAAGGTCTCGCGTAGTCGTGTTTGACTGTTTGCATTGCGTTGTTTGGAGTAGGCAAAATGGATGTTTGGATCTGTCAACGAGGGTAAGTTCGTACTTTAATTTTAAAATCAGCCAATCCAATTTCTTATTTTTTTTAAAACTCATCTTTAAACTTGTCTTTATGCTAATGTTGGGCTGATACAAAAGGTCCTTTTTCCCTCGGCTCCTTCTTCCTCTCCTCAATTTCCGTCGCTAAATACAATAACAGTATTATTCAAACCAAGTATGAGCACATAAATATTCACACATATTTATTGAGAGAGTATGGATAGTTTGAATGTATATCGTACCATGTGTATGTGAGCACGTGCTGATTTTAAAGTATGTGTACATATATTGAGTTGTATATGTACCAAAAGAGTATGAGTAAATACTTATTTGAGTATATAAATTTTTCATATTGAATTCTTATGAGCATAAGCATGACTTTAAAGAGTATTAGTACGTACATTTTTTAAAATCATATTATGTGTTAATTAACAAATATATTTTTGTGTGTATATATTAAGGGAATATGAGCACATATATGTTTGGCCTACATGGACAAGGGCAAAATAATTTTTCGCATTAATCTCATGCTAACAAAGTGTACAGACGAGTTTGACATAAAAATAAAAGTTGAGGGGAAGTTGAGGGACAAACTTGGTTCTCAGGTTGAAGTTAAGGGATCAAAATGCCTATTTCAACTTTTGTAGGATGCCTCAATCAGTTAACCGCAGTTATCAGGTGTCGTCATCAATGCCGATTTCAGTGTTTCTGTAAAAAAAAAACATTGCGCCAAGCATATGATGGCAAAGGCGTCCTGATGCATCCGGGAGTATTCTGCAAAGACCTTCAGCGGGGCATAGTGGCAGAGTCAAGGACGCGGTCAAGGCGAATGGACGCACGCGGTCTAGCCGTGTAGGAAAAAGGGCAAAGGCGGCGGGAGTCGGGCCACTCAACGGCAGCGACCTCTCCGTCTCAGGAAGCACCGGTCAGTCAACGTCTCCAGTCTCTTCCCCCTTTCGTAGTTTTTTTACTATACACAAAAGAGGCAAAAATGTAGAGTAAATTTGAGCACCCTGCTAGAAGGTAGGATGCCAAATAAATCTGGGACGCTAAATTTTGAAGTTGATAAAACAGTTAACTATGATAACTTTCTTAACCACCAATGCCAATGGCACTTTAGAAAATTGGAAAATAGTACACCCAAGTTTCATCTAGACGAAATATCTGCCCCCCCCCCCCTCTCTCTCTCACTAACTCTAGTGCCATGTTATAAAATTTATTTATGTGACATTCATTTAATTATAATGAAACCCCATCGGGCAGGTCCAGCAAGAAAACCAATAGATGGTGTTGAGGCTCTAAACTTGCTCCGATGAGAATCTTCCATCATAGTCATAATTTATGTTCCTAATTTAAGGAGTCCAATCAATTTGTTTGGGCAAGTGGTTCCTAATTTCATGTGACTTTTGAGTTATCTGGAATTATCAAGTATAATTTTTATTAGCAAAAAAGTACATAAATAAAATCAGTTTTTTCAAATTGACCTATCAAGCAACTAATCATCGAGTAGTCATGACTAATGAGGCATGTCTAGTCAAGCGACTTGCTTTAGAGCGTATAACTTGGACTTCAGCTCAGTAGTAAGCCTACCTGGTAAGCCCACATCTGATCGGTTCCTTGATCGGTTCCTTACCTAGCCCGATTTGCAGCTGCCACCATTTACGGAGATGGAAAATCTCTAGTTTATCTAGCTCTGTGCTCTACTTGATTGTTTGTATTTTTCAATTTTCACTTTGTAGATATAGGTACTCTGCCTTAAAGTGGCAACTGACTAAGTCGTTATAGACTGTCATGTCCCAATTTTTAACTTGCATATGCAGATATTCTGCCTCAAAAAGGCAACATACTAGACTATAAATTGCCCTGGACTGAGTGGTCGACTACCCCAAAACTAATCACGATTAATCAATGTCTAGTCACGATGAATCGCGCGACTAGGCTCGATTTAATGATTTGAAAATATTGAATAAAATTACATATTGTTTAGTCTAACAAATGTTATCTCTTATTCACCTATTACACATTATATAGCCTAAAATTAGAGGATTTATTAATGGTTGAAAAAATGAGAGCCGTCCATTCAGAGTAATCGCACGTTGGAAAGATATGAAGTATCTCTATAGCATGATTTTAGTTGAATACATAAATGTGTGCTCATTTTAGAAATGACAGGAAACATGGGAACGAACGTTAGAAACTATTCCACCCAAAGTAGCAGAAATGAAACAAAATTTGCATGGGCATGACAAAAAAGCAAAACCAATAAACATTTATGTGTCTAGACCGGATAAAATGCCAAAAAGAGGGCACAGAGGCTTATAGCTAAGATGCTCCTTAAATATAATAAGAGGCTATGGGAAAGAACGTGATGTTTAGTTGTACCATTCAAATGATGAATGGTATTCCCAAAAGGCTGAAACAGCTACGGTTCAGAATTTTCCACTACGACTACGACAGGTGCAGGAAGCAGCCGCACGGTCAGGAATACAGCTCTCATTGTTTCAATTCCTGTTGCTGATGAATGCTGTCTATATCTGCGAGAAGAACAGAAAACCAAACAAGCATGTGCAGATTGCAAGAGACGGTAAGTGCCGAAGAAGCAACGTCTCAGGTCGTCAGCGTATCTGACGAACAATGTGACGCAACCGTTAGGCTTGACTCTTTCATTTCCTCTTGTAAACAGGATATGGAGATGAGGAAGAAATGGGAAGTTCAGGCCCCATCCAGTACGATTTGAGTACTCTGCGAGCTGCCACTGGCAACTTTTCAGAAGAAAATAAGTAATTTTAATCCTCGAGCCTGAAAATTAATGGGTATACTGCCTAGTACATGCCTAATAGTCTTTCTCGCGAGACATACGATGGTCTGACCTCAAGGTTCTTCAGGGCACGCTAGAAGATGGGCAGGAAATTGCAGTGAAGAAATTGTCGAAAATCTCACAGCAAGGGCATGTCGAAATGAAGAACGAGGTCGTCCTGGCTGCAAAGCTCCAGCACAAAAACTTGGTGCGCCTACTCGGCTTCTGCATCGAGGAAGGAGAGAAGCTCCTTGTCTACGAGTTCCTCAGCAACAAGAGCCTCGATAAAATCATTTCCGGTGAATGAATCAGATGAACATAATTCTACTATCATTTCATGTCAGGTCACTCGATCGGTCTTTTTTTTTTTTGCTAAGTGAAAAAAAAACTTTTCAGGTCCTGCAGGTGAACAGGAGCTAAGCTGGGGGCAGAGGAAAAATATCATCGAAGGGATCGGCAGAAGGCTGATTCAAGGTTGACGGTTATCCACCGGGATCTCAAGGCTGGCAACATCTTGCTTGACGCGGACATGAACCCCAAGATCTCGGTCTTTGGCTTGGCAAGGTCGTTTAGCATCGATGCGAGCGTAGCAAACACAAACCACGTTGCTGGAACTCAGTAAGTTAATTTGGTGCCTCCGAGTTCCTTTTGTTTTTACTCCAGAAGTGCCAGTCTCTGATTTCCATTAGCAAGGATTTTACCATCTATCTGTATCACCTGACATGTCGTGTCTTCGAGATGCAGTGGATACATGGCACCAGAGTACGCCCAGCACGGCATCTTCTCTGCCAAGTCAGATGTTCTCAGCTACGGCGTCCTTGTCCTGGAGATCATCACCGGCCGGCGTGCTTATGAACATCTCCTAGAATGTGTAAGCTCTAACATTTGAATGAGAGCAAGCGTTACAGTTTGAGTATAGTAGCAGCTTACTGCAATAGAGAGTGAGAGAGCAGTGGCGAATCTAGGACAAAATTTTGAATATCACAAAAGCCTAATAAAGTGTCTTCGAAACATTTTGAAATCCACAGTTAAAGACGAAATTTGCAACACAATAATTCAAATTAGTAAGATGGCCCGCGCAAATAGCGTGGGTAGCTAGCTTTTCTCCATGCTAACATTTGGTCTTTTTTTACTTGAAAAAATGTTCAAATAATTTTTTATTCCACTTTGTTATATTTTGTCCAAATGGTCCTGACCAAGTTATCGTCCTTTTTATAATAATATTTTTTAGCCCAAGACATGAATTCGTGATAAAATGGAATACCGATGTTGAAATATAGTTTTTTTATGTTCAAGTAATATAACTTGTTTTTCTTCTTATGATGTTAATTAGTTTTTGTTACTATTAGAAATTGTTATTAGGTTTTAATAAGAAGATATAGGTGACTTAATAGTTTTTAAGTAGTCAGTTATTGAGAGGAATTGGCAAATGCAGTCCAGTCGCACTTAGCCCAATTATTATATCTAATTGAGCTATAGTTTCTAGCATATAATTTACTCGTGTCTTCAATCTTGTGTTGGTGGATGCATTCATTGGTGAGTTGACAAAGCTACCCTTCAGCCACACTGGCATTGCATATTCACTTTTTTACATAGGTGGTGTGATATGATGTTGAGAGGTTGACCTTCTTGAATTTCCTCCGATCTTCCACTCTGCCAACCCTATTTACTACATTTTTAGATGATGTTTTTGACCTTATTTTCTCATCTAACTTCATCAAGATCTTCGGCCGGGTGCTTTTATCTCTACAGTACATAGCATTTTTCATCGATCGAGTAGATATATCTTTTTCGTGTGGTACTCTCTTGAAGATTTCACAATTTTTTGTTTTTTTTGTAAAATTAATTGTGCAAGGAACTAACTAACCGGGAACACTTAGTGCACTCTTTTAGATTTTATTTGTAATGTTATTATGCTTTTATTTTAAATTTTCTTATTTTATTATAAAATAATATATTTTATATTCCATATATGAATGTTTTTGTAGGAGAAGTTATTGTAATATAATTTCAATATAGTATAATTTTAAATGAATTTGCAAATAAAGTTATATGGAGATTGTCCAATGCTATTATTTTGGCCCATCGACCTAGACCAATGCTCTACCTATTTTTTATCCTTTTTTCCCTCCTCAGATTCGTTTCCCTTCCTGGTAACTGAGCAACCCTGCAACTTCAATTGTGTACCTCTTCTTGGAGCTGTGACGGAGCATCCAAGAGGTGTGGTTTGAGTTTTCTACCTTGTCTACTTTCCAGGGCTTGCTAGCTGTGCCAATCCTTACTTCTTCCTATTCTCTAACGACACTCTCAACATCATCGTCTTCTTTGACGGGGTCTTTGGTGCAATATGCCTAACCCGTTTTACTACTTATTAATACCGAGTATGTCGTCCGCGGCATCAGCTTCTCTTCCCGTTGGAGATCAGGCCATCCACTTTTGTCACATTCTGGATGTGAATGAAGTTATTATCTTTGATTCCTCCAGGTCATGATGCTAAAGACATAATTTCATATCTGCATCAATTTGTGTAAAATCATTACTTGTGTGGGTGCCAACATTCGTAGTTGAATGCACCATCCATGGCACAGCCCCAGTTTCCATGGTGAGAGGTGTCATCTATGATGCCTCTTCCATCAATGATCTGCACTGTGCGTGGCGGCTTCATAGAATTTAAAACCTTCCTCTCCTAATTCAGATTTAGCTATTAACTAATTATATTATACATGGTCTCACTTTCCAATCTCAATGATCATTCTAATTCCAAAACTAGTTATTTATTAATTATATTTTTTTCATAGACACTTTAATTATTTGTCTGTTTTGCTTCCCAATTTGTATACAATTCAATTACTAATGTGTTGTGTTTTTAAATTCTGAATTTATCTATTTATTAATCGTATTCAACATTGACCCTTTGGGTTTAGTGAAGACTGCAGATCTCCATAAATTCAACAATGTGTATCTGCTCATATTTTTACGGGAATTGTAATGAAATATTTCTAGGCTTTCTATGTGGAATTACTATTCTTTGTCTACCATAAAATCAGGAGAAAGAATACATCATTGCATATTGAGGATTAGTATTCATCCAAGTTGCCACAAAGCTACCCAGCCTGATCATCCATGATTGTTTTGTCTCTATACAACACCTTGGACAATTAGCAAGGGGAGTTCTGATTCCCCGTCAATTCAGCAAGAAACATTTTCTTTCCATGTGCAGAACCTTCAGCTCGCTCTGCCTGTTTGCTCATTAAGGCAGAGGTGGTCACCGAAGCAAACCCTTCTAGTCTATCATTGTCTCTCCCTGCTGCTCACTCTTCGCGACCTTCTTATCCACTTCAACGCGCACGCCAAAACGCAAGAGAGCTCTCGGTGCGGGGCTTGGAGGAGGACACGGACCTAGAGACATTCACATAAGGATAGGGAAGTGACAAATAGCATGGAGTGAAGAGCAACGATGGATGAATTATCGATGATGAATGACCAACTCACAGTTTCTCGGCATCTAAACAACAGCTTGCCTTAGCAGCTTCATGAAATTCCTGACGGCATAACTTCATGGTGCCCACCCACCGGCTGTGGCACGGGCCGGCGGGCCGCAACTTAATCATCTAGCCAGAAGTTTATTTTTTTTTATAAGAGACGTCTGGTTACTCATCTCGACTGTTATCGTTGGACTCGCTATTTTCTACTTGTACGTCGTCATTGCACCCTTCGTCTAAGGCAAATTGTCAATTACAAACTCGTGGGTCTTTTCATATTGAAATTACATCGCATCTTTACTATGGTCACGACTCACGACGTGTCTTTCCCCCTATCTTTTGATTATCGTCACGACCACATCTCGTGAGTAGGGCAAGACTCAGCTACGACCTGCGAAGGAGACACGATGCCCTTGCTGCTGGGTTTTTTTTATAAAGTTCCTGCTGGGGTTAAATAAACTAAGGTTATATACATGCCTCTAGGTCCACTATAGATTTAATTTGGGTACAAAGAAGCATACCCATTTAAACAGTTATGAGAGGCAGGATATTCCTTTTCCTAATGTGAAGGGTTAAAGGGTCCGGATAGATTTTAAATCAGGAGTTGGCATTGAATCTATATTGCTATAATCAGATCCATGAAAATTGACGATACATGTAGTTTTCTTTTCTTTAATTCTGAATTTTTAACTTATTAGTCGTATTTGATATATGGAGCCTTTAAATTATTTTAGACTATCAGATCTTCATAAAATCCAACGGTGTATATTCTTCTCTTTTTGGATTAACGTGAGAATTTCTAGACCATCTCAACGAACGTGGTGGCTTCTTTTAACACTATTGTATTAAGATAATAGATAAGATTACAATGCTATTTCTTTTCTTCAGATCAATGCTATTTCTTTTCTTCGGATCTATGCTTTTCTAATGGTCATGAAAGTCTCTTTCTTTCAACCATAAGGATTTTTGGTGATTTTGCGCCTACTTTGAAGTGTAATTGTGTTTTTACCCTTATTTTTTTAATTTTGTGATTTTGCCTTAACGATTCACAAGTCAATGCGATTTTACCCTTTGTCTTTACGTATTTGCCCATGTTTTGATCGTTGACTAGGGGCAAAATCGTATTGATTTGTGAATAGTTGAGGGTAAAATCACAAAGTTGAGAAAACGAGAGCAAAATCACAATTCCACATCAAAGTAGAGTTAAGAACACAAATACCCCAAAAAAATGATCATGAAAGTCTCCGCTATATCATCATCATTTGAAGAAAGTGTCTCGCTCAATGGAGATGACTAAACAATAATCCAAAAGATAATGGCTCATCCTAATTCTCTTTCTTGCCCTTCGACTGTACAATGCGAGCGCCAAGAAATTACAAATCGCAATGGAGCCTACAATCCGCGGCAGTACAACAATCTTATGCCTATCAATTATCATGGCTACCCATCCTGCAATACAAAATGCGAGCTAATTAGCTTGCTAGAATGCTATCTTGTCGCTTGGTGCTTGCAAATCGCAGAGTGCCCTGGCTAGCTTCTTCCTCCTTGCTGGGCACTAGCAAGTGCGCCAGCCGAGGGTGCCGATGCGTGCACCGGATCCAATACGTTGCTGCCGAAGCACGCACCATCGCCTCCATACTCCGTCCCTAACTGCCGCCCGGACTTGGCCTGCGCAGCCGCGCGCGCCGAGCCGCCCACCCCAAAGCCCAAACCTGCTGCTTGCTTCGTTGGGACTTGGGAGGGCTAAATCCAGAAGGTTATTTGGGCTGATTCTTAGAATGGGCCTCGGCCCACCCTTTATCTAACTCTAGTCATGCATGGGCGGGCACAGCCAGGTTTGGAGTCACTGGAGCCATGGGAGCGTGAACCAGCTGCTCGGCGGATACCCGGCCGACGAGCCGGGTAAGCATGAGATGCTGAAGCTACATCGGCCTGCTCTGCGTCCAAGAGGATCCGCAACTCCGGCCCACCATGGCATCCGTTCTCCACATGATCAAACACCGCATCATGACAATGTCGGCGCCAACCAAACCGGCCTTCGTGAGCCTTGGACCTGGAGAGAGGCAGAGGGCGGCAGCTCCGGAGCCATCGATCAACGAAGCTTCTGTCTCTGACTTGGAGCCGCGTTGATGGGTCTGCATGACACCGTCGATCAATCAATTCTTAAAAAGGCTGCTCAAAGGTAAAAGGGCACAAAAGATGTGACTTGATGTATTCAATTCAGAAATAGGGGTGTTTGTTCCACGGACTAAAAGTTTAGTCCATGTCACATCGAATGATTAGGTACTAATTAGGAGGACTAAATATGAGCTAATTATAAAATCAATTGCACAGATGGAGGCTAATTCGCAATACGAATCTATTAAATCTAATTACTCCATGATTTGGCAATGTAATGCTACAGTAAATATGTGCTAATCATGAATTAATTAGGCTTAATAGATTCGTCTCGTGAATTAGCCTCCATTTGTGCGATTGGTTTTGTAATTAGTATATGTTTAATACTCCTAATTAGTATCTAAACATTCGATGTGACACGACTAGTGGAACTAAACACCCCCTTAGGTTCCACGAACTAAAGTTTAGTCCATATCACATCGGGGGTGTTTGGTTCCACGGACTAATCTACTATCTCGGGATATCTTTTGGTAGGTTTGCGGGTATAAAACACCGACACAAGGTATGACAGCATGTTTGATCATTTATGTTTGTGCTTCTGCGGTCAAAGAGGAGAAATTGCCCAATAACAACCAAAGTACAGCATCCGGATCGTCAAGGATGGGGGAAGAGGAAGACAATAGACAGATTTAGTTTGGTGGCAGCAAACGGGAACAGCGATTGCTGAGGACGATTTTGTGCCTGCTGGGCCGCCGATGGATGTGCCAAATCCAACCAAAAATGATCCTTTTGTTTTGTGAAGACAAAAGGCAACTTGATCTACGAAGAATTTATTGGTCCAAGGTTTCCAACAAAAATAATCAAATCCCTCGTACAAAACCTGTTTAAAAACAACACAAACAAAGGCGTAATTCAAAACTAGACTAGATGAAAGTTCGAGCCCATCAATCACTGTTCGTTGATCGATCGACGTCGTCCATGCTGCCGAGTACAGATGATCTATCAACGCGGCTCCAAGTCAGAAACGGAAACGTCATTGATGGAGTGCTCTCGAGACCCAACGGTGTTGTTCCTCACGGTCCCCTGCGCGTCCGCACGTCCGGGAACCGCGTACGCTGGCGCGGCGGGCGCCGGCAGCGTGATGGAGCGGCTGTTGAGCATGACGACGACGGACGCCATGCTGGGCCGGAGCTGCGGATCCTCCTGGACGCAGAGCAGCCCGACATGGATGCACCTCAGCATCTCCTGCGGCCGCCGGCCCTCGCCGGGGCACCCCTCGAGCAGCGGCTGCACGCTCCCGCGGCTCCAGTGCCTCCAGACCTGCCCATGCATGTCAAGGATTAATCGTCCATTAATCCAGCACGAAACAAAGTTTTAATTGAGGGATCCGTTCGAATGTTAATCACATAGGTGAGCAGATCTTCAGAGGGTCCAGACGCATGCGTGAAGGTGTTGCGCCGGCCAGTGACGATCTCCAGGACGAGGACGCCGTAGCTGAAAACGTCTGATTTCGCAGAGAAGATGCCGTGCAGGGCGTACTCCGGCGACATGTACCCGCTGCGTTTCAAAGACGTGCACGGTAACACAAATGAATGGTACTACCATTACCATAGTACCACTACTATATACTACATCCATGCTCGTGATCGCCATGGGTTAAATACTGGAACTCGGGGGCTGGCGGCAAACTTACTAGGTCCTGCCCTCAAAAAAAAAAAACTTACTAGGTCCCGGCAATGCGGCTGGTGTTTCCGACGCTCGAGTCGATGTTGAACAGCTTGGCCAAGCCGAAGTCGGAGATCTTGGGGTTCATGTCCGCGTCCAGCAATATGTTGCTCGCCTTGAGATCGCGGTGGATGATGGTCAACCTCGAGTCCTCGTGGAGGTAAAGGAGCCCTCGGCCGATCCCCTCGATAATCTTCAGCCTCAGTCCCCAGCCCAGCTGCTGCTGCCGAGCAGGATCTGCCAGTTCAATTTACTGAAATCGTTAGCGAACGGAATGTCCTAGTCATCTGGACCAAAATGACAGTATTATTAGGATTATGGTTGTCTGAATGCAGCACCGAAGAGGATCTTGTCTAGGCTGTTGTTGGTTAGGAACTCGTAGACGAGGAGCCTCTCGTGTTCCTCGATGCAGCAGCCGAGCAGTCGCACCAAGTTCCTGTGCTGGAGCTTTGCCAACAGGAAAACCTCGTTCTTCATCTCCACTTGTCCTTGCTGCGAAGTTGCTGACAATCTCTTCACTGCAATGTCCTGCCCGTTTTGCAGTGTACCCTGAAGAACATTGAGACCATAGTATCATCAACTATTCGTTCGTGCGAGGTCAGGTTTCTGGGATTAATTTTCAGGTTCCAGGTATAAAAGTTTGTTACTTTGTAGACAGGCCCAAACCCGCCTTCGCCCAGCTTGTTTTCTTCTGAAAAGTTGTCGGTGGCAGCTCGCAGCGTGCTCAAATCATACAATAGAGACTCTGAGCTTCTCATTTCTTCAGCATCTGAATGCACTGTTCATAAAAGAACACGAAAAACTCAAGTTACTCTGAACATTGCACTACAATATTCGTCAAATATACTGGCATTGTTTCAGCACTTACTGTTGCTTGCAACCGGCACATGCTTGCGTGGTTTTCTGTTCCTCTTGCAGAGACAGGCAGAAACTAGCAGCAGCACTAGCAGCCCAACAGCGACAGGAATTGACACGAGAAGAGCCGTCGTGACCGTGCGACTACTCCCTGCACAGACCGTGATGTTCGTCCAAGATTCAAGCTCGTTTCAAAAAATTCAGAACCGAAGCTGCTTCAAACTTATCGCATTGTTCGGTCATGTCCCAACGCCTAAAATTCAACTATGATACTACTTTCATCCCAAAATACTATTTATTTTATTTTTTCTAAATAAATTATTGTTTATATGTATCTAAACACAGTATAACTTATACATCTAGGTGCATATCAAAATCTATATATTTAGAAAAACCAAACACAAATTTGGAAGGGAGAGGGTACTGAAGAGCAAAATGTTTTTCAACAACCTTTGTAAAGACGTCACGACTCTCCGAAAAGATGGAGACAGTTCATCTTATGGCACGGGTATTTTTCAAGAGCAAAACTTATCATTTTTGCCCAGTCAAGACGCTAGTGTTTTACGGTACGGGTGATGCCGTGTTGGACGCGTTGACGAAGCGTCAACTATCAAGCGCGTAAGGAAAGTGATTGGACTACGGGAGATAGGAGACCTTGAACGCACCGTTGCTTCCTGGGCCCGAGTGATCGCTGCCGTTGACGGGCCCTCCTCCCGGGGTCGGCGCCGGCGACATCGCGGCCTCGGCGGCATGGGCGTTGTAGAACGGGTACACCTCGTACCGGACGGAGCAGGTCCGGTAGATGACCCGGCCGCCCTGCTTCCGGTCGCAGCAGCTCGGGATGGACGCGACGGCTCTGGTGAGGCAGCGGTTGCAGTCGTCGTCGTCGAGGTCCCGCGTGCACTGCGCCATGCCGAAGATGTTCACGAAGGGCGTGAGGCTGGTCTCACCGGCCGCGAACATCTGCGGGGACGCGTACGCCGCCTTCGCCGTGAGGTTACCCATCAGCGCGCCGAGCCGCGAACTGAATTCCTCCGGCTGCGTCATGTTCTGCGTGTTACACATGCAGACCCACGCCGACGTGTCGACGACGCCGGAGAAGCTCGCGTTGGAGTGCCGCAGAAGGCAGCCGTCGTAGATGAGCATGGCGCTCTTCTGGCCGGGGCACATGGCGGTCATGTCCCGCGCCGAGCCGTCGAGGCACGCGCGGCAGTCCGACGCGTTGAGGTCGGCGCGGCACTGCGCGAGGCCGTACGCCTGGTCGGGCGCGGAGCCTGTGATGTTCTCGGCGAACCCGGAGGACGCGGCCACGGCGGCGGGGAGGAAGGAGAGGAGTGCGATGAGGTTGGCCTGGAACGCGCTGCCGCGCGTGTAGTTCGTGTTGCTCGGGCAGTCGTAGAACTGTAGTAGCCCTCGCTCGTCGGCGTTGGTGGTTAAGGCGAAGAGGGAGGAGCTGAGGAGGAGGAGGGGGAGAAGCCTGGACATGGCTCCCGCTCCCGTGGAAGGTGGCTGCATGCTAGTTTCTGTAACGTGCTCTGCTTTCGACGTGCTAAACTGCTGTCTGCTATATATCCGCCTCCTAACCTTTTACCACCCTGTGCATTGCAGTAATAAGACCAAACTGCCCATAAGATTTGCTGAAAATTACCGGGCATCCCTCGCTAAGCCACGCTCAGAGAAATTATAGACACGCTATCCAGAGATCAAACAGAACAAACTCAGTTTCTATAATCCTTAACTATAGACACGCTCAGTTTCTATCTAGCTAACCAAGCGAGCTCTTAGACGAGAAACAACAAAACAGAAAGAAAAGATGTTTTTTTTTGGAATGACTACTCAACATTCTGAGTGATTTTCGTTGACGCGTCAGTCAATTTTTCGGCCATTCAGAACGTGACACGTAGCAGGGGGGGGGGTCTAGGAAACGGCTAATGCTAATAGCAAAATCAGCAGGATAATGATGTGCCGGTCTAGAAGAAAAAATTGACTGGAAAAAAATAAGCTGCAACTATCGAAATTTGGAAGACACTGGCTGATACATTTGTCTAGGAAAATAAAATAGAACGTACTACAAAACCCACTGGGCGCAGGCTAGGAAAATAAAATAGAAAAACCAGATAACAAAGTAACACATTCAATCTGCTATTTGAAATATAGAATCAAGCCACGTAGCATTTGTTGGTTAACAAATATTGAAGAGAAACAAAGAAAGAGAAGTCAATTTGCTAACCAATACCATTAGAAAATTTGAGTGGAAAACTAGAATAGTATCAATCAAAAAATGAAGACAACAAACATGGAAACAAAAATAATACGAGTACTACAGTAGTATACTTAGGTTTTATGGTCTTGCCACTGCATTTCACACGTGCAATTAAATATAATAGCATTATTCACACACACAATTAAATATAATAACATTCGCGCGCACAATTAAATAGAAAAACAAAAATAATCAAACATACCTTGAACATACATAACATTATATATTCTTCCACTAATTTGATCTAACCTAAAGACATTACACCCCGCGAAACAAAAAAAAAATAATCTTCTTGTCAAGGAAGCACGGCGCCACCTCGGTGAAAAAAAAAAGGAAAAATGAGACACGAAAACACACGCATGCTAGTCCGGATGACAGAACACAAGTGAGTAACAAGTAGAAGAATATTTGAACTTCATAGGTTCATAAAAAAAATTAGATGCACATAACATGTTTAGCTCCTTTTAGCGGATCCAGATCAAACCACCGTTAGTATCCAACCCATCCTTTACACGCTAACAGGCTGTATTCGTCTCACTCGACAGCCGTCGCTGGCCATGATGATCAGACCGTTAGGCCGTATTGGGCCCCTTTACATGGGCCGGCATGAAATCTGGAGCCCCTTGTTCCTCCAGCAGGGCCAAAAAATTCGGGCCTTTCTCCTCTCGATTTGAGCCGTAGGCCCTTCCCTTGTTCGTTCTCGGCATTCGCGTTTTTGCCGAAGAATTCAGCGTGCGACTTCTCTCTCTATCGATGGTCTCAGAGTCTCATGCCGCTATGACAAATAGAGAATTCTGAAGACATCCCAACGTCAACCTTCAATAGTTCAGACATTGTACGTGCAGGACCTTCTAGAAAACCAAGTGGTGTTTTCTACGGTCATCTCGTGCCGCTCCAGAATTAAGAAGTCGTCGATGCAGTCGGCCATCCCGGTATACGTAAACACGTCGAGAAGCCAACGACCACCTGACGTTCAGCGTTCAGTTCTTCAGAGGCAGACATCCCCACAAATCCAAGCACACCGCTTGGACTTCAGCCATGTAATACTGCCGCTACTTCGTTGATCATGATGAGCCCAATCACGTAGTCTAGAAACCGTGTACCTTGTCCTCTCTCACGACGCGCCACTGTGCCAAGCAGTACTATGTTGCATTGCAGCACAGTGCGCGGTTAGTTGGTACGTTAGCATCGGAAC